>NC_071572.1:52566886-52881053 GCF_024509145.1 Vidua macroura | reverse complement strand
AAAGAAAGACAGAAGCAGCTTGGGGCCACTTGTCAAAACACAATATCAAATTATCTTATTGCCTATCATTGTAAATTTTATCTCATCATGACAGCATATTCTAGGACAGGATTTTTGGGCAACATAGTGTCTGTAGAGGAAGTAGTGAAAATGGACTAAAATAGTTGATTGCACTTCATGGATAGTCTGTGTGAGATTTATTTGACATAACTTCAGAAGTTTCTGACACAGTCACCTGGGTTCCCTCATAGCTCATTCACAGAAGGATTTCCAGCATAAAATGACTTGTTTTAATCATATCCCATTCATCTGTGCCTGGAGGAAGGGACAAAGTCAAAGCAAGCAATACTTCACTGTAGGTCATGCTCTAGCTTGAAGACTTTGGGCCCAGAGGATAAGACTCACATAGAGAAATTTACTAAGTGTGCCTGACTAAGGTTTTCTCTGAAAGATTAAAGCTGCCAGCATTGCCTGTAGTGCATTTAGTAAAAGGAGAATGAGACACTCTTGAGAAATCACCAACTCCTGTGCTGTAAACCCTATAACATCACCTCTATGTGAAATAAGGTCTTTTAATACAATGGTTCCCGCACACTCACAGACCTGATGTGGTTAGCAACATCTTTGAAACATAGATTTCAAAAATAATTTACGTAGAAAAAGTACTGCCCATGATGTAGTTCTAAGATTATTCAATTTTATAGTTTTCATTTTTTTTAAATTATGAGATTAAAGTAAATTAAGATAACTGTCATTCTTATACTGCTGGGATTTATTTTGCTTTTTAACCAAGTCTTTATTCCAATGTCAATGTTCTCAGAAAAGTTTCAGAGAATTCAGTATCTTTTCAAAAATGTAACTCCTTATGGCACTAGAAATGTCTCACACACACACAAAATAAACTAATTTTTTCTAATTTTTGCAGTAAGAGAGTAACTGTTTTTCCAATGTCCTATTCTGTGATTCCTGTATTCTGTCAGTTTTCATTATTTGTCTTTCAGAACAGTAAGCATTTGGACTACTGTTTCCCATTTCCCCTGAAAATTGATTCTATCTGATTACAGTAAACATTTAATCCCAAAGACAAAATTTGTACTATTAGGTTCCTGATATGGACCCCTAGATTCTCATTCCAACTGTCCAGATTGGGAGGAGTGTGTCATAGTACCTTGACATATATCTACCTGAAGAATCAGAAAGAGATGTAGCTGTGAGATACAAGAGGGAAAGGAAATGAATGATAAAAGCACTAATGTGCCTTTGTTTGAGATTGTGTGGTCAGGACATGGCTGGAGAGGATGGCATGAGCTTGAAAACTTTTCCGTAGATATTAGATCTATGGAAAGCTTAGATACGGTGTTCAAGGTCCAGGCTGCAGACATCTTGGCTCTTTAACTACTGGCACAGAAAAGATGCTGAGGGTTTTGCAGGGAAACAAAAGATTGTAGGATACTGTAGAACATTTTCTTAAGCTTAGGCAATGCTTTGTTTCTGAGCAGAAGGAGAAGGTGGACCAGTGTGTATATGCTGGTGCTCTCATATTAACATTCTAATAGACGTGTAACAGGATATGACAACAGTCTAGAGTAGCAAATTATTTACCTCTTAGAAGCAAATAGAACCTCTGGCTTCCTGTGGTTTACTGTCACATGAGTTAGGAATTTAGAATCTAAACAAATATTGTTAACATTTGACACTGGGTAAAATGCATTGTCTTGTGATCAAACTAAATCATTTAACAGTGTCTCTGGCTTTAGATTCTAAGACTGTATTCAAGTCACTGTCCCAGTTAGTTCAGTACGCTCTTTCCAATAATGATAAATTAATGACTTTTTGAAGCAGAATAGTTAACCAATAATAAGTCTCACAAAATGTAAATTATTATAGGTATCAGGGGAAAAAAAAATCCTTTTTCAGCTCCAGTAGCAAAATATATTTTTTTGTTTGTTCAAGAAAATGAGTTAATTTATTTCAGCAAATTATCAGATAATATGGTTCTTTTCATACCCCTCTGTTGCAGATGGAGTAATGGACTTCACACACAAGAGAGAAGAGACAATATAATTTATTGATTCAAAGCAGTGAGTTAATAAAATTTAATATTGATGAGACAAAGGTTTAACAAGGTTTGATGACAAGGTACACTTGATTATATACTTCATAGAGAGCAGGGTCAGATAAGCTATCAGGGAGTACCACCCATTAAGTCATGGTTCCAGAAGGATGCCCTTGCTTTTTAAACTCCACCTCAGAGAGGCAAGGGGACAACCTACTAGATCAGGTTGATTAGGGTCCCATCCAAGCTGGCCTTGAACACTTCCAGAAACCCAAAATTTCTCTGGGCAATCTGGTCTAGTGCGGTGCTATTCTCTGGAAAAGAGCTTCTTCCTAACATTTAGCATAAACCTACCCTCTTTTAGCTTAAAATTGTCTTAGTATCTGCCTTTATAAAAAGTTTTTCTCCCATTTTTTTCACTCTCCCTTTAGGTACTGGAAGGCTGCTATAAGGTGAATCCCAACTCTTTTACATGTACACAAATCCATTTGGGATCTTG
This sequence comes from Vidua macroura, assembly GCF_024509145.1. Taxonomy (NCBI): domain Eukaryota; kingdom Metazoa; phylum Chordata; class Aves; order Passeriformes; family Viduidae; genus Vidua; species Vidua macroura. The sequence goes on along the minus strand of NC_071572.1, from coordinate 52,878,498 downwards.
GTCCTTCTAGGAGATGGGCATAGAATGAAGTGCTACTCTTTGTGTTTTTACATAATGCTCGTAGAGTGAAAGTATGCATTCATAGATTAAAAGTCTATCTTCTAATGTATGAGGAACAGAAAGACACAGTTTAGCTCTCCTATCCCACAGCTGAGCATGTTCTTCATTAGAACATGAATATCATAAGTAGAAATATTTCTAGTGCCCCCTTGTATGAGAGTGTCAGAGGTATTTAGGAAGAGAGAAACAAATAAAAGGCAAATTATGCCTAAGGATTTACCTAGAAGAGAGGGAGACTTAAAATTCTCAATCCATACTTGCAATTTTAGTTGTTTATTATTCAGTCATGATCTTATAGAAAATACATACCTGGCTCAAAAGTTGCATGAGTCTCAACTGTCTGTTGTACTACTTCAAGTGCATTTTACATGAGTTAAAGAAAAATACCTTATATATGGAAATGAGAATTTAGCATTCATCCCATAAAAATAAAATTGAAATGATTTTACTAGCTGATTCACTCCTGAAGTGAATATACAGTGCTTTCTCAAGTGTGTCTCTAGCTTTCCTGCCTCTATGTGAACATGTTCACCATCAGATTTTATGGGAAATTTGATTTCCATATAGTGTCCACACACAGCACTAACAAACTCCTTAGTATTAGCCCACAGTTTATTTTCTAGTCTTTTAATCTGCAAGTTCTAAGAGAGTGAAATAAAAAGAATAATTAGGTCTGTTTTATTATCCATGTACATAGCAGAAGCTCTATTCTGTTATTTCTAGTGTTAATAATAAAAAGAATTGGTGCAAATATTTTTTTTCCTCAATAAAGTTTTTATTCTAAAGCTCCATTCTTTAAATAAGTAATTTTGAAAAGCAAAGTGATTTTTACAGTATAGATTTCTACTTGATATTTTAAACTAAGAAGTTGAGTGACTAAACAGATTTGCAAAGTACTTGTAAAAATGAATTGACTTAAATAAAAAGGCAAGTATGATTTTTTTTTACAATACATTATACCTATTGTGAACAGTTCCATTGCCATTTTATAAAAAAGCTAAACACAAATGTAAGTTGCTTTTTATGTGTTATGGAGAAGACTAATTAACATACCAGTAGGTGCCTAGCATTCCTGAGAATATGTACTTGAATAAAATCAGTTCATTTCTAATGAAGGATATGAAAGGTGATGCAAGATATAGAGATCAGTGTATTTTAGGTACTGATTTCAACAGAAGTTTAGTTCATGACAATTGAGAGAAATTTCAGTAAGGTTTAAGGGAATAATCCTGGAAAATCAATTACAGGACTAAAAGAAGTAAAAAAAAAAAAAAACAAAACACACAATAGGATTAGATTTTGGTTAAAAAAATAAAAAAATAAAACCAAGCCTCTGGACTCAGTCTCATGCATTAATTACAAAACCATGTTCATACATTGAAAACTTTTGGCAGAAAATAACAATCGTTTAGAAATCTAGAAAAAAAATCATACATTTTTTTTCCTGAAAACTTTTGTATTTGACTTTAAAGTTTACTCCATTGAGATCCCAGTTAGAAAATAAAGATATGTTTTTCAATGTATTTTCCTTCAAAAAAGAGATCATCTTTCTGAGAAGTTTTTCATTACTTGAAATAATAAAAAATTAATTTATTTAATCTGCTTTGCAACGTTTTAAAAATTATTGATAAAAGTATCTCATCTTGCTCCATATTTCTTCGACACAAAGCAGATTTTTATTATATCATATTACTTGCTTTTAAAAATAACATTTGATCTTTAAAAGAAAATGTGGACATTTCAGATTTTGACTACATTTTTCTACCTATTTATGAACATTCTTTGCTTTTAGGGTAATTTTTTTAATCAGCATAGCTGAATGCTTTGCTGATGTTTGTTCTTAGGGACAAATAATTTTATTCTCTTTTCAGATTTTTGTCCACTTTAATCATAATTTTATTGTTCTTCTAGTGAATTCTTCCAATTTAATTTTAAGGTTGATCTTGCAAGGCCATATTACTGAGAAGGTAATCCATTCCAGGTACCTTAATATTCACGCATGGGGATACTGAATCATAAAGGACAATCTAGGACAATCTGGGTTTTTTTTCCTAATGAGCCAGACAGACACAGAGTATTGAGAATGAATATCACTGACGCTCCTGGGAAGACAAAAAAAAAAAAAAAAAATCATAATATAGGGAAACAAATAGGCAAGAGTTGTTTCTTTTGTACAATTCTTTTTGTTCTTATAATAACCTTGAGACGCCCTCAGATCTTTTCTAAATAGGTAGTTTAAAAATAATCATGTATAGCAGATTGAGTGTTCTAAGTAAAAAATAGTCATGGTTATATGCAATCACAGGGTTTTGAATGCACTTTGAGTGTACTAAATTATATGATGAGATGATTCTTATTTCTTCAAAGCTACAGAAAGCTTATCTGTGCAAAGGACATCAAAATACATTTAGAATGAAAGCAAGAGCAAATTGCTAGTCCTGTAACAAAGATAGCAGCAAACACTGGAAAACATAAGGAGGATATCTGATCTATTATAATAGAGGGAAAGAGTCCAACAGTGGAAGAACTGTAGTAAAGGAAAAATAAACCAACACCTTATTGACTAAATCGATGTATTACTGTTGCTTTATAAGAGGGATTTTTTTTCCTGGTTGATAGAAACTGTAATTTCTGGTTTAGTTAAGAGCTTTATATCCTGGATAAAAAATGGACAATCCTCCCCTCCTTCCCCTTCAACCCCATGACTCCCTACCCAGAAAAGCCCAACCGGTGGTAAAATTTTTGCAGATAATGTGAATTTTGCATGTCCCATCTATTTATAACTAATAAAATTTATTTTTCTTATTTTTTGATGGACTGTATCAGTCCTCAGGAAAACATTTACCTTTAAACCATTCAAAATAACGCATATTCTGTTTATATAAAAAAACCAGCTCATCCGTATGGGCACTCCAGTTTGGATATTAAGAACATAGTTCAATACAGTCAATAAGTCAATATATTGAAAATCTGGGTTTCTAAATAAATTTAATAAAATGCATTTTAAGAAATTTTTATAATCATAATTAGATCTAGTCCACAGGTGTGCAATGTCTTATCACCAAACTCAACTCCTTCACTATCAGGTGACAATTTTACAAATGTATTTATTTTTAATCAAATTGCCAAAATAGAAACTTCTGTACTTGACCTTTTTTGGCTTAATGACACTTTTCCACACTTGACCAATTTTAATACCTGATTATATTTTTCAATGGCCAGGAACAAAACACCTACTGAAAGATGGGATATGACTTTTAACTGTGCATGATAATAGACTACACAGGTATAATCTAAATAATCTACTTGCTGGGGAGGTAGGTACTTATCCTGTAAAAATTTCTAAGATTTTTTATTTTTTCAGCAAATGCACCATATGATGTACCATCATGATTTTGTTTAACTTATGTAAAGACATATTTGTTTTAATATTGACTGTTGAAAAAATAGGACTTTTAAAAAACCCCATACAAACAGACAAATAACCTATACATCACAACCATTCACAGTGAGTGATAACATAAAAAGTCAAAATGGTAATCCAGTAGCAACTGTTTATTATTTTTTTAGTACCAAAGGCAGATTTTTTATTGGGAACCAAGAAGTCTACATTAAACTAGAAAACCTGCATGAAAAATTAAATATGAGCATAAAATTTGGATTCATAAGGATATATCTGACTTTAGAGATAGTAAGTATACAAAATAACACAAATTATGTGTACATACATATTACTATTTAGATGTCAAGCAATAATTTTTGATGAAAAAACACTAAAAAATAGTTTATGAAAGTAGGTTAGAAGTTGTACTTGGCTACTCAGAAAGATGATTTTATATTTAAGTGGATTCACTTGATATCTGAAAGAGACTTTGACTTTAAGAGCAAAGAAGGGATAATAATATAGGTTCCCTGCTGAGGAAGTTGCCACTAAGTAGGAATTCTTAGAAAATTCTGCAGAGCCCTGTCAAAGACCACCAGAAAAATCTTACTTACAAGGTATTTATATAACCATAAGCAGCCATTTAAAATTATTATTTTCTACTTTGTTTTAAAAGGACTGAAAGGAAGCTATGATCAGAGTCTCTTATCTCACCTAAGTATCTTTAGTGTGTAAAGACTAGTATTTTGGCCTTAACTAGAATCAGCAGAGTAGGTGTTCTGCTTAAACATGATTGTCTTAATAATATCAAAAGATATTTTACACCAACTTAGAAAGCAATGAAAGAAGATAAAAAAATTGACACTTCACTTGCTAAAAGAATGAACCATTAAAAATCCATGCCTTCAACTTGCATAACAAACTAATCAGTATATTTAGAAGTCTACTCTATAACTTAAAAAGAATATCACTCAGGAACCTTAATGTGGTTATCTTATTTCCCTGAAGTGTTGAATCCCATGTTTCAGAGGAAGATTAGTAAATAAAAGACAGTAACTTAGATTAAGTTAATGTCAGACCATTTCCACAAAAATCTTTTTAACTTTTGCTCTGGTTCAGTTGGTCCAATGAAACATAAAGATTAATAAATCTTTCAAATCTTTTCTGTTACAAGAAGTATTAAATGAAAACAGGAAAAGTGCAAGATGATTATATATTTTTTTCAGAAAGTTGTAGGAAAGAAGGAAGTTAGATATGAGTTAACTAGCAGTGTAAGACAGTTCTCTCTTCAATGCACATGATGAAATAAAACATCTGAAGTAATTAAAAAGGAAAACCAACATCACTTCCATGGGAGTATATTACTTGCCTCATAGAAATAGAAGGGATGGTGGACTGCCAGTTAAAATGTTAAATGAAAATATAGTCAGAAAAATCTATTAAGGACAACATATAGGTATCTGGTACAAGTTAGTGAACATTTTCCCCTACCTATTTCCCTATATAAAAACAAATATAAATTGGTTATGACTGGTTTTCAAGGCAATATCTGTATTTTTTTTTTTTTTTTTAGTTTATTTTTCCAATTATAGCATCTACAGAGATTTTGGGATGCAAATAATCTGTTGCCAATGGCATTAAAATGAGATTGCTAACACCTATCAGCTGAGTGGTGTGGGCCTGTAAGGACATATTAATACTTTTTATTCTGCACAGATAAGTACAATGTACAGTTAACACATTTTAAACACTGACCCATTTTTCTTCTCTAGACATGACTTCAATCAAGAAAGCAAAAGCAATGTGCCTTTTGTGGTTCTACTCAGTAAAGAGGGCACAGAAACAAAATAGGGTCATTTACCCAGCTTAAAAAGTTGACAATACTCAAACTCTGTGAGCCTGACCGTAACATCTATTTCTTAGAATTTTAAAATCACAGATTGTTAGAATGTCTTGATTAGGAAGAGAGGCAGGAGGATCTTCAAGTCCAACTCCTAACTCCATACAGGGCAAAATAAAAGCTAAAACATATTTCTAAAATGTTTCATGAATGCAAACAATGTTGGGGCAATGACCACTTCCCCACAGAGCTGGTACCAGTTGTTGACAATCCCCTCACTGAAAAACTTTTCCTAATATATAATCTGAACTTCCCCTGTTGCAACTGCAAATCAATCCTTCGTGTCTTATCAGTAGTCACAAGAGAAAAGAGATCTGTCTGAGACAGAGGAGAGACCTCTGTCTGCTCTCCTTCATGAGGAAATTTTAGACAGTAGTGAGCTTACTCCTCCCTGCACCAACACCCCCCTCCCCCACCTTTGTCTCCCTTTAGTTTTATAGATTTTAATTTTTTTTCCGCAATTCTCTTGTCAATTCTGTATGGGGTTTGGATTTGCTTATAAATGCCAGAATACAAATACCGGGTCATTTACCTTAGAGGCAAAAAAATTTCAGACTAAGTAGGGAAACAATACATTTATATGAATTATAAATTTAAAATATATCTGCACTATGTCTCTTTCACTTTTCTTTATTTATCCCTTGGCTTGTAATTGGTACACTTGCAGCATTTTTCACTTAAGTATTGGACTCAATGATCCTTCTGGGTCCTTTCAACTCAGACTATTGTATGATTTTGTGATTTTTGCAGTACAAATTACTATATTAAGCAGAAAGTGACAACACTGGACTGACTTAGACATTGGAGTCAGTGTTTTCAGAGTTCACTGCATTAGCACCTTGGAGAAAAAAAACACAAAAGGTACATTTTGATATAATATATCCAGTATAAAGTTTAAAGTTCATCTATGTCAAAACACAGATAAAAATGAAGAATAATTTTAAGAGATTCAGTAATGTAGATTTTAGTATTTCTCTTTAAAATAACTACTTTTATTCTTATTGGGTGTAATACTGCATTCTCTGTAACCACATTCTGGCAGTAAATCTACCTAGGATGTATTAGATTCTGATGGTAACCGAAACTTAGCTGAACATCATTAGCATTAAAACACTCAGCATGTTTTCTTTCTATATTTCTTCCATTCTAAAAGAACAGAAACAGATAAAATGGAAAAGACAGGAAAAAAATCAAAGAAATGTAAGTCATAAACACATGTTATTACAGCACAGCATCTGTAGGCGTCCATTAGAGTCAAGTGAGATAAACTAGAATGGAAAGGTTTTCCTCTGCAAATTGCTGCAGCAATATGACTTTATTTTATCAGTTATTTCAAACTGAAGGCGTACGAACACTGATTGTGTAGCCTTTGATCTCTTAAACATGTTACCAAAAATTTTTCAAACAAGAGTGGACTTTGGGGTGTCATTGCAGTTACAGTTAAGGGAAACATAGGTCATACAAGAGAAATATTAATTAGACAGGGGACTACAAAAACATTCTGTGCTCTTTAGCTCTGTCATAACCATCTATTATGGAAGCAATAAGTTGATTTCACTATTTGTTGAATTAAAAAATATTGCAGCAAGCTAACCTTGAACCATCATTTCCATAACTGGCTCTTGCTGTGTATTAATTGACACATCCATTTGATTATGTTCTTTAAAAAAATTCTAAAGAATTCTAAAGAATTTTTTTTAAGAACATCTAGCATAAACTGCACATTAATGTTTCTTTTCTTATTGTGCCTTTCTTCAAGTAGTCAGATTATGGGGAAAAATTATCTTTTCATAACTGAGATTTCACTGATTAATGTAAATCATAGAATTATTTAAAGGGAGAGAAAAGAGTCATCACATTTTAGTTATATTTTATTGTTCTTGAAAAAATAGGCATGGCATTTCCATTATTTTCCAGTAAGAATTAATATTCAAGTGCTCTCCTTACTGCTATGGATCAAAAGTTATGATTTTTTGAAGCCAAATAATTTCATGAAAGAGACAGTCTGATTATATCTTAGAAATGACACTTTACACAGCAGAGTTTCTATTATCTTCCATTAGCAACTTAGTTCAGTCAATAGATCCAAGTAAGTAGCTCTATTTTCCCATAGCCTTTCAAAATTAAAAATTGCAATGGCCAACATTGCTTTAGGTTACCACATGACCATTTACATTCTCAAATGTCCAGTTGACCTCTCAGGCAAAATAATAAGTTGCTTAAGTGATAGTGTGTTGAGGAATGTAAAGTGTTTGATTGGTTCCAGCACATAAAGAAGAATGTGATTACATCTAGATGAGAATGATTTGATTAGAATAGTTTGGGATTTGGAATGGGATTATGCCCCAGTCTGAAGAAGGAGGGGGGAAAATTAAAAAAAAAACTTGGGAAACTGTTAAAAACATGATTGTTAAGACTGAAAGGCATCCTATTTATCCTATTTTATACTCAGGCCTAGAACAGCGTTAGGAGAAATGTAAGAAATATGTAAAGTTTAATTTGAACACCATTCTGGTTATTCTGTTTAACAGTCCTTCATAGATGTTTTAAATTTCACATAAATGATCATCCCCTTAATTCTGAATTTTTTTGTGGAAATTCTCAAAGAGCACAAAGAATAGATAATGCCTTCTGAAGTGCAGACAACTGACATTGCTTTATGAAATTAATGTCCCTTGCAGGTTGAGCTTCAATTGGGGTTTGAGTTAGGGTAAAGAACTGAGGAATGATTCTTCAAACTGAAGCTCAGTAGAGATTTTTGTATTTCTTCTACTGACTTTCATAAAAAAAAAAAATTAATACATCATATGTGTATGTATTTGTCTCAGTCTGATACAGGTACTTTCTTGATTTAGGTGCTCCCATATAACATTATTTTACATGTTCTATGACACCTGAGATATCTGCAGAGACCTGGCAGATTGGATATGACTTTTAGAAGTTAAGTTGGTACCCAGTGGATTCTCAAAAGCATGAGATTATTAAATCAAGTCCTATATCTAGACATTTACATTTCATTTTCTAAAATATTAATATGAATCCTCCACATCAAGGAAGATCACAGATTCACAGAATGAGTGAGGTCATCTGGTCCAAACCCCTTCTCAAGAAGGGCTTCCTAAAGAGATTTGCCCAGGACCATGAATATCTCGAAGGAGGGACATCATAAACTCCCTGGGCAACTTGTACTGGGGACCGATCACCCTCACAATAAAAATGTGTTTCCTGATGTTCAGATTGAACCTTCTGTGTTTCCATTTGTGCTGATTACCTCTGGTCCTCTTACCAGTCTGGCTTTGTCCCCACTGCAAAATCTCTGTGGGTATTTACATGAATTGATGAGATTCCCCTGAGGTGATTTAGGCTGCACTGTCCCAGCTCTCTTAGCCTCTCCTCATATGAGAACTGCTTCAGTCCCTTCACCATCCTTGTGGCCTTTCTGTGGACTCTCTCATGTATGTCCCTGTCTCCCTTGTGCTGAGGAGAACAGAACTGGGCACAGTATTCCAGGCCCATATACCACTAGTGTTTGAATAAAGGTGAAGGATCACCTTCCTTCATCTGTTGTGACAGACTGAAATTTGCTCCTATTTGAGAGTGGAAAAGGTAGCATTAGGAAAATTGTCATCGACTCAGCTACCTTCAGGTTCGTTTATTTCTTTATAGTCAAGAAAACAAAGTTTTGATGTAGAATTACAGTATACAGACAGTCATATAGGCTTCTAAAGAATAATGGGTGAGACTAGATGTACTTGCTGATTTAGTGGCAAAAGCCTGAAATGCATAGCTTAAATTTACAGAGAAAATTATCCTAAAATTGTAGGATAAAGTTAAAAATTTGCAAAGAACATCAAGTTTTTAAGTGTATGGCATATTTTGTGCCACATTTTTATTTATCTTCCTGGAATCACCTTTGGAGATTACTGCTGTAATTATTGTTCATCAGCCACAGAAGCTTATAAGTGTCTGGGACAGGTGATTTCCAAGATAGCATACTTACACATAGGCAGGAGGAATTTTAAATACATAATTTATTTACTTATTTATTTTTATTTTAATCTTTGTCTTTTTTCCCCCTCTAGTTTAAATGCTATCAGTCCTTGAGGACATTTGCTATTTTCTTATTGAAGGGCATGTGCATTCTGCCAGAAACCCTGAATCCTATGAGGTAGAAGGCACTGTTTAAGAAGTTCAGGAAAGCTTTATCTTTCTCTTGTGGACTTTCTTCTTAAGGAAAACAAAGTGTGTTCTGCACTGTCTTGAGACTGTGCTTAGCATTCTTACACTGAAATTGCCAGCACTAGAACAGGGAATCCTCTATTTTGCATACTTATCACAATCTTCTTTTTGTTGCTTACTTTTCACATACTACTGACTACTTTTCTCTTGTATTCCCTAGTATTGTGTGTTTCTTCTTCACAACGTAAAACTTGTCCCTCACAATATCTAATAAATTTAATTAGTTGAAAATTAACCTTGTTTAGGTATTTCCTTTACAGTAACGTACTTTACAACAACAAATCTCCTTGGATATTGACATATATAAGGAAACATAAAGGCAAAAGAGTTCATAATAGGCCAGCTGATGAGCAGTAGTATCTTTCTGTCCTTGCAATGAAAGCATTCCAATAAACACAAGTTCGTTCAAGTGACTGAATTGTCCAACTGTGAGACACATCCATGAATTGTTGAAAGAAACATGGAAGAGTGTGCAGTTAAATGTCATATTGCTAGCAACAGAGTGCTATGAACTTTCCATTAGTTTCCAAGGACAATTCATGCATTACAATAAATCAGTAGGACAGCTTATAAGTTGTAGAAACTATCTGAGACAACTACATTTATCCATTAAATTTTTTTAAAACAGAACTTCTTCTTTCTTCTGTTCATACAACAAAAATTACTACTGCTCCACTGTAGTAGTTCCACTGTTCCACTGAAACTTTTAGACTGATATTCAGTTCCTACAGAGTAGGAATATAAAACACTGTTGTCTAAGCAGTGTCTAAACTCTCACTATGGTTTTATAAAGATCTAACAAATGCAGTTGTCAGAATTTAGAGAAGTAGTCAACTGTATGTGAAGTGCAAAGACTGTACCTGGCAATGTAACTCTCAAGACTTCAGTGACTGGGATTCAATAGGCAAACATGAAATACAAAGCTGCTTAAGTAAAACAGAAGCTATATATTTTCCAAAATAGACTTGAAATTGACATACATCTCCTGTGCATTTTTTTCTACTTATCTAGAATTTGCAAATAGATGAAAAACTAATTTATATCAACTTTCTTAATAATCTTAAGAAATCTCATCCATTGTTTGTCTGAAAAGCCAGTTAGTAAGAAAACTTAGAGAAAAGTGAATAACTTTTTTAAAAATTGTAAATTCAAATGATGGGTAAGATTTTCAAAGACAATTAGTCATGGGTGTAGCTCTCCACCTTTCAAATTATGCTTTACATATTTGCATGTTGCCTCAGGAAAAAAAAATTCTAACATCAGCACTCACTGGAAAACTTGAAATGTGTTCTTTGGCATTTTTATCAGTAATTTTTAAAATTCTCAGTTCATGTGAGACAACCATTTTCAACTCAAAGTACAAAAACAGTTTGAATTTGAATATTGGAAACTTAAACAGTTAAACCATATGCACATAATGGAAATACTAATATAAGCAATAAATACTACTTATTCAATGAAAATGAGCAATGGATAACATGCAAAGATCCTTTTAGACCTGTTTTTTGACTTGTTAAAACCATAAAAATTTGTCTGTCAAATTGCATTTCCAGCAGATTTACCTACAATTACTATACTGAGTTGCTAAAACTTTATTATTCATTGTTTTCTTTCAGAAGGAAAGAAATTAAGATTACATCTCTAATAATATGTAAACAAGTGTTTAGGATAATCTAATTATATTGTTTGATTGCATTAGTTCAGGAAACAATCACTTACACTGGTTTAGGACTGAAAATAACCTACTACAAACAACCAGCCAGGGCCTCTATTACCTCCTGTGTAAATCATGTCCTTCTCCAGCAATTTGATGGATGAGTCTCTGTTGGAACCTTTTTCCATGCCTGCTTGAAATACACATTTTTTGAACATATTATAGCCTCTTTCCAGGCCATAAGTACCTGGCACTCTGTGAAAAGTGAATACATCTTTCCAACTGCTATTTGGCTCTGATATGAAGAAATTACTGTCAAGGTTAATTATCCCATTCAAAATCAGTTCTCACCTGAAGGCTTTCCAAAATGTTTTTGAAGTACCAGAGAGATTAATTTGCCAGACAAACTGTGTGAGATGCATGTAGATGTCTTAGTATAAAATTCATCATGTACTTCAGATCCTAAATTTTCCTTTGAATGTAAAAATTAAGTCATATATTTTCAGCATTTGGAGTTGTTTATGAAAGACCAATAAGAACAGTAAACTACTATTAGAAGGAGCTAAACAGTTGCAATAACTACTTTTCTGAAAATATTTTACCAAATACAAACTGACAATCACTTTAAACCAGTTTGTTTTGCTGTACTTGAAGTTGTTATTATCTTTCACGTATCAACTGGATAATACATTGTTTGGTTCCATATGTTAATTCTCTCTAATTTTCTAGCTTTAGAGTTATTTGCAGATAATGCAAAATGCAGATAATAGTTCAATCAATTTCTCATCTTATATAAAGCTAAAAATGATCTGTGGTGTGATTTTACAAGCAAGGAAAGGTGTCTTTTGCTAAAATGTCCAGCACACAATCCCCAATTATTAGAAAAAACTCTTGCAGTATAGTTTATGTTGCTCTTATAAACCAATTTAAATACTTTGAAATTTTGCCTCTTGTATTATGAAGAACAAAAAGTAAGTTTTGAATCATCTTAATAAATTATAAATGCATTCAAAATATATGTTGAATATAACATTTTAAAGTGATCCCATGATTTTAGCTGCCCTCAGTTTGGCTATAGTGATGCCTCAATCCTAAACCTGAGGATTCTTTTAAAAAATATTGTGTTGAAGTTCAGCTGACTGCAAAGAAAAATTTGAGCATTGTATGAGCACCAGGGTGGAAATGGGTTGCAATGAACACAATATAAATATGTGGGTACTGACATGTACACAGATGCCTCAATAGCTCTGAATCACACTCGCAGTTCAAGCAAATAGGATGCAAAGCATTATAAGCTCAGCAGTGCAGCCAGTTGTATATTGTGAAATTCCTTGTGTGGCAGCCTGTAAGCTATAATTCTCCAAAGAAATAAGGAGAAGAGACTGTATAACTCACCTTCAGTAATAAAAATTTCATCACTTCACCTAAATTCTGCTGCCACACAAAGATTGTTATGATTCTGTGAAACTTAGTAAGCATAGTGGTTATTTGAGTGAGCAAAGACAGTCCTTCAATTCACAGTGATGGCATTTTTTGTTTGGAAAAGAGATGACACTATGCTGCTTTGATTACAGCCTGTCATCAGCTCTCACTGAGATTAGTGGATTCCATCTGAACACCCAAATAATGGAGAATGTGATAGGTCTATGAAAATATTGTCTGGAGGTTTGTGCTTCGATTTAACACAAATTTGATCAAATTATTTTCAATGCAGTCAGTACAGACCACTGAACAAAAGCAAATTCCTGGGGAAGGAGGAAGGGAAATGAGGCAAGGAAGAAAGGGGGAGAAAAGAGATCTGAAAGGACATCAGCCTTTCTGTACTTCATTGTTCACTGACCTCACAAGCCACAGCTCCTCTATCACAACTCCCACAGCTCTCCAGAGCTTCCTCTATCACTTTCAATACTTAAATTTCTGTAGCCATTCCCTTCCAAAACCTACTGAGAACAATCACTCCAGCTAAACTTTCCAAGTTTTATCTCTAAACAGAAAGAGTTAATTTGATCAGCTTATAAATTGGAGATTTTTCTACTGATGTTACAATACAAGTTTGTTGCAATTAGGCTAAAATTGTGTTTATCACAAATCTTAAGTACTGAAATCCTTAGTGAAAACTAGATCAAATTATTCTGGCTATTTCCTATCCATTAAAACTATGCTACAAAAAGAGTTGTATTGTGTTTCATTTCAGTTTTGCTTTGGATGTCATCTGCTCACTGTAGTATCAGTAGCATGTATGTAAATAACATAACAATAATATTTATAGTTGGGGCTTAACTACAGCTAAGCTCCACACAGGCACATATTCACTCCCTTCCAGTGGGAAGTACAAAGATAAAAGTAGGGAAACTAATGGATTGAGGTAAAGACATAATGTAATGGGCAAACTAAAACCTGCACAGGCAAGCAAAACAAATTAAAAAAAAAAAAAAAAAAAAAAAAAAAAAAATCCATCACTGCTTTTCATCAGTCGGCAAGTGTTCAGCCATCTCCAGGAAAGCAGGGATGCATCATGTTTAATGGTTACTTGGGAGGACAAATGCCACAACCCTAAATATTCCACCTTTCTTCTTCTTTCATGATTTTTGGGGGGCTTTGGATTTTGTTTTTTTTTACTGAGCTTGATGTTTTGTAGTACAGAATATTCATTTCACCAGCTGGGGTAATTTTTTATTAACAAATTGCATTTTCAAAGTATGAAATTTATCTAAGCAACCTTCACAATAGTTTTCCAGGTGGTATATTAGCTTAATTTTGCAGATACTGGAACACTAAACTGTTAGGAATTAAGTTTATGCGTGGAAGGTAAATCAAAAAATTTAAAAAAAAAATAAGACAAAATATAGTTCTCGTGGGTACTTCGTTCAAGAGTGGATGAACTTTGTAACAAAGATTTACAGAGATTTTGTGACTTTACACATCTGTTTAGATGCCTTGTAGTGTGAATAATTATTCTGCAAATCATGTCCCGCTGAGAAAGTTTTGGTATAAGGCTGTTTCTCTTGGCTGATTTGTTTTACATATATCCAATCTAAGGTAGATACACAACCAGATGCTAAACTAGTGGACTAGTTCTATGTCTTATTTTATCTATAAAATATTGCATGTTAGGCTATTTCAAATACTCACAGCATTTGCACAGCCTAGTTTTGTGACTTGCCCAAATTTAGCAAAACCCCTACCTTAAAAATATTTTTACATGGTATTAACTGAATCTTGTGAAATGTCATTTCATTGCATTTATAATATGACTGCTGCCTTATCAATTTGCCCATAATTATGATCCTTAATATTTGCCTCAGTGGTTACCCTTACTGTTATTGGAGATTAAGGACAATCACACCAAAATTGTCATTAATCAATATCCATTTTTCTTTTCCTTTGAATATTTTCAGTCATTTAGTCATGAGAAATGGTAACATACACATAACTTCGGCTATGATTTGTAATGCAAGAATTTTCAACATTCCTTGTATGGATAATCACTCAGGAATATCACTCAGTGAATATTTAATCATAAAGAACTCAGTTCATTTGCAAACAAAAATCAGAAAGGAAAAAGCATTATAAGACTCTGTAATTCTTATTTGGAGTCACCCTGCTGTATTTCTTTGTGCTTCCTGCAAGATTACTTCAGTCCATAGCAAAGTCAGTTTTGAGGATTGTAGCCTTAGGGGATAATTTGAAGAAATGCAATTGTAGTCCTGTCTGTGGGAACACTATTTATGGGTCAGGATGTACAAGGACTAAAGAACGCAGACTGATTGTAAAATCTTAGTGGAAAAACTATTGCAGATATTTTTCTTCAACTAAGGAAGCTGATAATGTGTAGTTACCAATAAAAGAAGCAAATACAGAACATAAGGATATAAAACTAAAATATTTTTTCTATGCAATCAAAGGATATCTTAGGTCTAATGTTCTCATTAAATTAAATTTAGATTATACTAACTGCAAGTGTTGATGATACTCCAGAAACCAGAAAAACTAACCAACCAACCAATCAAACTAGCAATTTAATGATGTCTACTTCAGTACAAAATACCAAAAATATTTGTTGCAATTTATCAAACCATGAAGATACTATACTACCTTAGCTAGAACTAGAACTAGAACTAACCTTAGCTAGAACAGTGTCTCAGTTTTCCATTCTATATTTTAAAATAAGGGTTTTTGCTAAACTGGGACAAGTAATAAAACTAAGCCTGTGCAAAGGCAAAATCTCTATTCAGACTCAACAGAACATAAAAAAAACCCAAAACAATAGAACTTAGATAATATTATAAACCATTTTAAAACAGAAGTCCATTACAAATACAGAAATTATGGTAAATATAAGGATACTTAATGTGAAAATACAGTAATCAATTGAAGAAACAATATAAGTGAGTAAACATGTAGTGTATTTAAAAAATATAGTAGTAGCAAGTGATTACAGATGCAAAAGACTGAAGAAAATAAAAATATTTTAATTTTAATTAATATATGTTTAATATGTGAAGATTTCTGTATGGGGGTTTTGGGGTTTTTAAAATTATCTTCAGGTTGTAAAGATAAAGACCTAAACTGTTGTTTTTATTATAAATGTATGTCTTATACTTGAAAACCTCTATATCTTATAATTTAAACTCTATAAATCAGTCTAGGATCTCAGTTCTATCTTCAGGAACAGTACATTAATTATAATGCGTACTTACATTTCTATGAGGAGAATGCCAGCCTTTTTGTTCCAAAGCATATCCTAGATTCAGTCCAATGAAAAGAGTGCTCTAGGGACCATCTTTAACTGTCAATAAAACCAAGAACATATCTGTCTTCTATGTAACATCCCCCAACAATGTTTTAGTGGTGCTTCCACCTGAAAATATACTTTAAGTCAGATTTTATAACTTATTTCATAGTACATAGAAGCAAACATCAACAACAACAAAAAAAAAATCCCAAAGGAACAAAGAAACAAACAAAAAAACCCAAACCAAACCAAACAGGAAACTATTATTTGAACTGCAGACATTTTCAGAAACTTTGAATTGGAAAATGAGTAGGTTAAAAAAAAAAATGTTTGCTGGGTACCATCTTGCACTTACAGGTGTTATTTATAGAATATGAGCTAGAATTTACAGCTTGGTCTGCAAATAGGTATCACTTCTTGAGATAAAACCTTAATCGTTGACAGTGAAGACACTTAGAAAAGAATTTTTTAATATGGAAAAACTGCACATAATTGGAAAACTCCCTTACCTGAAAAAGTATTGAGAATATAGTCATTTTTTAAAGAAAAATTTTAGTCAGACACTACTGCCCTGCCCACAAACTACTATTTGATCATTCTCTATGACTGTAGGTGAAATTTGTTGCACACATCGGAGATAAATCATCAAATGACTCAAGTTTGAAAGGACCCATAAGGATCACAGTTCCTTGTTCCTTGCAGGACTAAAAATTAAACTGTATGACTAAGAGTATCATCCAGATGTTCTCTGAAGACAAGAGGTGCTTTAAATGTGATCAGTTTATGAAGTTTTTAATAGAAAAAATAACTCATGTTTAATAATTACGTAGTTTACTACTATCAGAGATAATATTCAATCTTACAACATCAAAGGATATCGCATCAAAAGAAGTGTGACCAGGAGGTCAAGAGGGATGATTGTCCCCCTCTACTCTGCCCTCATGAGACCCTGCCTGAAGTAGTGAGTCCAGCTCTGGAGACCATAGCACACGAAGGACATGGAGTGGGTTCAGAAGAGGCTATGAAGATGATCAGAGGGTGAAGTATCTCTCCTGTGAAGACAGGCTGAAGAAGTTGTGGTTGTCCATCCTGGACATGAAAAGGTTTTGAAGAGACCTCATTGAAGCGTGTTAGTAAAGGGGGATTATGAAAAGGAAGGAGAGGAATATTTCATATGGAAAGATAGTGACAGGGAAATGGGAAATGGTTTTAAACTGAAAAAAGATGTTAGAAGGAAATTCTTTACTCTGAAGGCTGTGAGGCACTGCAACAGCTTGCCCAGAGAGTTTGTGGATGCCCCATCTTAGGAAAGGTTCAAGGCCAAGTTGAATGGGGCTCTGGGCAACCCAATCTAGTGAGTGACATCCCTGTCCATAGGAAGAAGGTTGGAACTAGGTGATCTTTAAGGTCCTTTCCAATCCAAACCATTCTATGATCTTATTCCATTCAATTTTAAATTCTGTCAAATTAATGAACATTTAAATGGGATTCATCTGACCAGATGCAGAGGTACTTTTTTCATATAAACACCTGAGTCAAAATCTACAATATTCAGATTTATCTCATTGTGAAATGTTAGTTTAATAATCTCTATTAGACCTTTTCTATCTATTTACACATAAACATTTTGGAGCAACAGGCTTTGCACCAATATTCTTCTGGTTTACAATGAAAGGAAACTAAATTTTCACCTCTAAATATCTTCATCCTCTGTCATCCCTGATATCTCTAATCTCTGATGCTCTTTCTTCATAACAGATGATTCTGTCATCTTCATAACTATCAACAACTTCAACAACTTTGTCGGTTGACAATTTTTTATTTTGTTTTGGAATTAATGAAATAACTGATTCTTGGGAATGTTGATAATTTAGGAATTTCTGAAAAAATATTTATGAATTTGCTTTTTCTTTATAGTTATATTTTTGGAAAATTTATTAAAAAAAGACAACAACTAACATAATCAATGACAGGATAATTTGATTGATCTATTTCTCTTTGCCGAGTGGCTAATCTATCTGACTGAGACAGGTTTCCATTGCTGCACACTCCTTCTTAATAGTTTAGTGCAATACAAAGATCTTATTGGTTCTGTACCTTTGTCATCTGACACACAGTTGCACATAATACTGTTCTTGGTCCAATCAGAAAGTAGAACGAACCTGCTCTTAGTTGGTTGTAACAGAAAAAGTGCTGGACACAATTCTACATCACTGATAACTTCTAAGTAAAAAGAATGAGGGAAACATTTTACATATAAACATTAACATATTTGTAGTTCCTAAAAGGGTTTCAGTAAAAGCAGGAACATTGCCTCAGGCCAGGTTCACCTTGAAAAAGTATAGAAGGTAAGCATTTTCTGTCAGAGTTATATTTTTCTATGATTTTTTTGTTAAATTATAGAATATAGGTATCTAAACAGCCTCCAAACAAGACCTAGAAAGGAGCTTGACTTGAATCAAAAGATCATAAAACACTCAGGAAAGTAAAAAAACCCTCCTGATATATAAAGGTGAGTAGGTAACACACATTTCAAAAGACGAAGGTGATATTTCCATTGATGCAAATAACAGACAAAAGTTCAAGAAGAAACTGTCAAGGCAGAATAATAGAAGTCTGCTGAAAATAAACACTTAAAAATATGTTAAAGCAAGAGACAGATTGAACTTAAGATGTACCTAACATTTGCTGCCACAATGTTGTGTGGGTGTTAACATGCAAGTAAAAGAAGAATGAAAAGCAATTTTTTTTTCTTTCAGAATGAGTTCCAAGGGCAGAACTCACATTTTTCTGG
This sequence comes from Vidua macroura, assembly GCF_024509145.1. Classification (NCBI taxonomy): domain Eukaryota; kingdom Metazoa; phylum Chordata; class Aves; order Passeriformes; family Viduidae; genus Vidua; species Vidua macroura. The sequence continues at coordinate 52,859,734 of NC_071572.1, read as the reverse complement.
GTACACGAGTTTACACAATGCATTCTAAAGTAGAAAGAAAGGAAATAAAAAGTGCAGAAAAAATTTTATGGATGAAAAAGTGATATAAATAACTTAAACCAGCTTTAAGTAAAATTAAAATTAAGGATGCATGAAAATAAAATAAGAAATTGCACATAAAAGCATGTTATTCAAAATTATTTTCATTTTAAGTAGTGCAAAGAAAAAAAGAAAAAGGGGAAGAAAAAGTCAGTGAAGTCAGCGAAATCTCCCTGAAGGAATAGACAAAAAAGGGACATATTTATTGCAGAGTAGACTCAGAGTAGTACCTATGCCTTAAAAACTGTGTCTCCCTCTCATACCCTTCCACTCAAAAACAAGTCATATGAGAAGGAAAAAACAGTCAATGGCAAAAAGTTATCAAAGAGAACTTCCTTACATGTGATGAACAACTGAGCAATTCAAAATGCTTTAAAGTTCAGAAAAAAGATACTTTAGAAAGACACTAGAAATTAAAGGTCTTAATATGGGTTGTTTACTATGACAAAAAATCTAGGGGCTTGAGATGGATCTGTAATGTGAAAAGATGAAATGAAATTAAGCAGTTCTTCATCACTAAGTGGTATACCTGTACAGCCTCTAGAATAACCATAGATTCGTAGATAATAGAATAATTTACCTTGAAAGGGACCCCTAGAGATTCTTTAGTCCAAGTCACCCATTTGAGGCAGTTCCTATCAGACCAGAGAACCCAAGGCTTTGTCACAGTCTTTGCAGGCAAGCTCCCACCTGCTGCTTAACCATCCTTGTGATTAAAAACCCAACCAAATAAAACCAAACAAAAAACCTCAAAAAAGCAGCAAAGAAACAAAGAAACCTTTACTTTCCACTGGAATTCTCCATGTTCCAAATTGTATTCACCCTTTTTTGTCCTGTTACTGTGTGCCTTACAGAAAAAGTGCCCTTTGTACCATGCTGTGAAGACATCAGTAAGATCTCCCTTAGCCTTCCTGTTAAGGATTTACAAACTCAATCTCTCAGCATCAAAGTATGTGAAGATGTCTGCAGACATCTGTGTATTGTCACCTTCAGAGATTAAATGCTGAATTAGATGGATTTGCCTTGAGCAAATTGGACACTGTGCACTTTACTACCCCCCTGAACCTATTGGGAAGGAGATTTACAAGGTGATAAAACTGTGAGAACAGCCAATATTGAAACAAAATGTGATGAGACATCAAAAGCAAATTATTAATTTGAATTTTAATTAAGATGTTTTCATTTTCTCATGCTTTGCCTTCCCAAATCTGTTAGATATTAATAAATTCAATAAACTTCTCTTTCTGTAGCTAATGATATCTTATATTCAAACATACTGTGAAACTGGTTTATATATTTAGGGTTTTTTCACTGTTGGAAATGCTTCATGCAAAATATTTTAAATTTCACAGGACTTCATTACAAACTAAACCTGATTGCCTTTTGATTGTACTCTTTCCTCTTATTTTTTCCCCTCCTTTACCACTGTCTCTTCAAAACACTTCAATTTAGGACAAGAAGCAAATGAAAGCAACAATGGAACTGTATTTTTGCTACTTTAAAGTTTTACAAAATATGTAGAACAAGCTTAAGAATATTTGTCTGTAATTACAACAGAATAAAAAGAAATCCAAGACATTTTTATTTCTATTAAACTCTGAAGAAGGAACAGAAAAATGAAAGAATAAGACTAAAATGTAAGAAAAATAAAAGAAATGGACGTAAATTTCAAACAACTGAGAAAAAAAAATCAGAAATATTTCTATAATAATTTATAGAAAACCAGTTTTATTGATTAGTTTGCTATTTGCATCTTTGAGGAGTAAAACCCTTTTTCTTTTAAGATAAAGACTTTTGTTTTGAAAATCAATCAAGTGTTTGAATTTGAGACTTGCTGAGAAATGAAACCGTGATATTCAGCCAATATTATTAGGCATATAAAGCCTGGTGAAAACAAAGGGAAGCAAGGTGAGAGTACTTTGTTTCTTCCAGACCAGTTCAAAAGAAAATCCTTTAGAACAGTGGTAACAAAAATTCCTTGCAGATTGTTGGGGTTTCAGCTTGTAATTTAAATTTGCCTTACGCTGAAAGTGAGCTGATTCCATCAGAAGCTACAGAGCCTGAAAGAATAAGACATAAGGAAGGTAACAACATGATACTTAGTAACTCTCCTAGGCTTTATATTTTCCAAAATTGAACTTGGATAGCAAGATTCAACTAATTTTATTGTTTACTGAGTCCAGAAAGGAGTCAAATTTTGACTAAACTAGTCCTTCAGGAATTCTCTGATCCAGAATGGGACCCCAATGAGGATCACAAGTCCTGTCAGGAAATGTATAGCAGCATGACACCCTGTCCACAGAGCAACAGGCCCTGCCAGGAGCCTGTTTCAGCACACATTCTCTATGGGGTCACAGCCTTCTTCAGGCATTTGCTCTAGAGTCTAACCATCCATGAGCTGCAGGGTAGATATTTGCTCCATCATGGAACTCCATGGGCTGCAGGGGACAGCCTGTTTTGCCCTGGTGTTCAGCACAGGCTGCAGGGGAATCTCTGTCCAGTGCCTGGAGTACCTTCTCCACCTTCTCTTTTTCCCTGACCTTCATGTCTGTAGGGATGTTTCTCTCACATATTCTCGCTCTTCTCTCCAGTTGCTGTTGCACAACATTTTTTACATTTTCTTAAATATGTATTCACATGTGTGCTACCAAGGTCATTGACTGTCTCAGCTCTCACTACCAGCAGGTTTGTCCTGGAGGCAACTGGAACTGGCTTTGTCTGATGTGGGGGAAGTATCTGGTGTCTTCTCACAGTAGTCACCCCTGAAGCCCCCCTGCCAGCAAAAATCTTGCCATGGAAACCCAATTGTGTGTATGTGTGTGTGCATCACAGTAGAATCACTGAAGCAGATTGGTTTAGGTGAAGCGCAATAAAAATATCATCCTTCTGTAACTTCTGGAAGGCACCTGAGCTGTGAATTATGACTGTTCTAGCTGATGTCACAATATGTTTGCTTCCACCAAAGCTGACTGTCTCCAATTTTTAACATGGACATATATATATGTGAATCTGCAAATACAGTATGAATGCCGAGTTATGTATATGAGGGGAAGGAGTGATATATAACTAGAAGGCATGTTTTCTTTGTGTGAGTAAATGATGAGGAGCAGTAAATCTGTAATAGCACTTCAAGACACAGTCCTGAAGTGTTTTTTTGTATTCTATTCAAAACAGATCACATGGCTGGTAAAGCTCCACAGTTACATACATTAGGGGGACTCATCCAATGCTATTTGTATCTGAAAAGGTGATTGGAGCCATGATTAGCCATACTTTGCTAATAATGTGGCTTTTGGGGCTGTAATCAATTAACTCAGAGTACAGTAGCTCTAAAGTGGTGTCCAGATTTCTGGAGCTGTTATACAGTTTAAATGATTGAAATCAAATGTCATTACAGAAGGAATAAAAATACATAGGAATAAATATGATATATGAAAAATCAACTCACCAGTTCTCTGTATTTCCCTTCAAAACTTAGTTTCACTACAAACTTATATGAACTTATTTCCCTTTAAAATATTTCTTTCATGATTGATTAGTCAAGATGGCAGTCTCAATTCAAGGCTTACTGAAGAAATGTCATTAATAATTCTTATTGCTACAGTAGTATAAGAGTGAAGGCTGAATCCAGACAAAACTTCTGATCGGAAGGAGAAGATTTTGGTGAACTGCAATTACAAAGAAACTTAAATAAAATTTTGCTTAATCACAGTGATCATTGAGAGGGGAGAGAAGATAGCACAGGGGAAAAAAGACAAAATTAAGAAAAATGAAGAAATAATCAGGTGCAAGAATATTAAACACCTGCATTTCTTTCCTAAGTGCTTCATAAGCTCATTGGACTGGAATATGCTTTCACATACACTTAGCAAATTCAGGAAAATTTCTGCTGAAGTCAACAGTTACATACATACAAAAATTGTATAAGGCTCACAGTGTGTGCAGACACAATTCTGTATATTCAGTATCTGGCTGTTTTGCAAGTAGAGGTGCCCTACTGTGTTGCTGCTCCAATGAAAGAACCTGGAAACACTTCAACATAAAAAAAAAAAACTCCTTAGTCCTTTGAAGCCAGCCTTTGAACCTGCTGAGCCAGCTGGCAGCAACATGATGGAGGTGTGGTATTACCCTGTTTTTTTATTGAAGAGCTGTATATGGATGACAAAAGGAGAATGAGGTAAATGCACAGAATAGGAATGACAACATTTCAGATATAGACAGAATATATGAAAAAAGTAACAAAATAATTTTGAAGTGGGATATGAGGAAGCAAAGGAATATGTTATATTGATAACCTTAAATAGAGTAGGTTTGGCTATTTGATTTTTCTGTGGATGTTAATAACATTTTGCTGCCAGACATTCTACATCAGACTCTTACTTCAATGGCAAATATTTTAGAATGCTTTACATTTTACATGTTATAATTGGAAAAGAAAAAATAATCTTTTAAATTAAGAAAATTGTTATATATATATATATATGTATATATATACACGTCTATTTGCACATGAACGAAAAGAATAATCATACTCCTTTCCTTCATGTTAAAATGCTCAGTTTATGTTCAAGTAGAATGACTAGTTGTCAATGCTGGTTTAACTAATTTCTTGACCACAGGGAGACAAGAATATTGTTGCAATAGAATCATTATGTACCATGAAAGAGCTTTCAACTAAATTATGAGTGATGAAGTACATAGTATAGTTTGCCTACGACAAAGAATATGCCAATGCTCTGGTGTCTCTCTGTGTGAAGCTGCTATGTACCTGATCTCTCTCTCTTCCTCAGCACAATATACAACACCACAGTGGCTCTGGCAACACTCTGGGGAAACTAACCTCTTGCTTTCCAAATTTGTGGCATAAGATAAGGTAGAGAGAGTTGTTTCACAGACTGAATAATCACACACTGTGCTCAGTTACTTCTTTTCCTGTCAAGAAAGCTATTCCACTCCATATGGAGAGACCTTCTCTGGTATTATTCTCTACTAGAAAAAACTGCATCTCTTGTCACAGACATGATTGGATACTGCAGTGTGATTCAGTCACCTAAGCTTAGGCATCTAATGAGCTGTAGATTCTACAGGGTGTCCCCTACCTCACAATTTGCAAAGTCTCAGATTTCCTCTAGTCCTGTGTCATTACAGTTAGTAATGACACAGTAATACAGAAATCTTGTATACTGTATGGTGTCTCAGCTGCCATGAGAGGCTTATGTCTGAAAACTAACCCAAACCCTAGACAACTGTGACTGCATTCAGCTTGTTACACTTAAATGCCTTTTTCAAACAGTAGAACATCTGCTGCAATAGAGAGAAGATGCTGAGTTCTGGCCTTATCTGTTTACAAAATGACCTGTCTTGAACAGCTGTATATCACTTTTCTTTTCTCATTTCCTTCACAGTTGCAGTGATTTGCCACCTATAGGCTACAGTCTGTTTTGTCTGAATTTCATCTGTGTTAATTGACTTTTTTTTTCCAAATTAATTATTTTTGCATTTGAACTCAGGGCATGGTGAGGGATATATCCATTATGGTGTCATAGGTCCTTTGTGGAATAAATATGAAGGCCAAAGATCATATTCATTCTTCTTGCCAAGATGTGAGACTAGATTGCACAGCCAGTCCTACATTTTGGAGGAAGCTTATGATAATTCCATAAATAGGTGCTTATGATTAAAAAGACAGTTACATTTAAAATGACATTTGACAGAATTTTTATACGGTAACGATGCGCTTTGCTGTATCCATTCACTTACAAATGAAGAGTAATTAATGAATTAATTGGACTTCATAGAACCTATTGTGTCTAGATCTGTTAAGCAATAACAGTTGTTTATAGCAGATCTAATTTGTTTGTGATATTAATTATTAAAAGATACTACTTGAACACCTCAAATGAATCATGCAAATCCACTGTGACCATGTAGAGCTCATTTTGCACTTCAGTAGATTTAAGAATCCATAGCTGCTTCTGCAGCTCATTTATGCTCTAATGGCATTTTACTCTAAGACGAAAAAAAGTAGTTCCCTAGAAAAACCCTGTTCTGTAGTTTTGACTGGTATAGACTTAATTTCCTTCAGAGTAGCTTGTATGGGGCTATGTTTTGAATTTTTGTTGTAATCAGTGTTGATAATTCAGGAATGCTTTAGCTATTGCTGAGAAGTGCTTAGACTCAAGCCCTTTTCTGCCTTTCATCCCGCACCACCAGTGAAGAGACTGGGGAGAGACACAGTTATTTGGGAGAGGACATGGCATGAACAGCTGTCCCTATCTGACCCAAGGGATATCTCACAGCATATGGCATCATGTTCAATGCAAAAAGTTGGGTGAAAGAGGAAGAAGTGAGGGTGTTTGTCTTCCCAAGTCACTGCTACTTTTGATGGAGTCTGGCTTTCCTGGAGGTCTCTAAACACCTGTCTGCCTGTGGGAAGTGGTGAATAAATTCCTTGTCTTGCTTTGCTTGTGTGAGTGGCTTTTGCTTTATTTATTACATTGTTTTTACTTCAACCCACAAATATTCTAACTTTTATCTTTCTGATTCTCTCCTCCATCCCATCAGAGAGGAATAAGGGCATAGCCTTTTGGTGCCTAATTTCTGGCTGGGGTTAAACCATAACACTACTTTCCCTGTGATAGAGACCTCCTGTTACCTATTCCACATTCATTACTACACTGTCACTCAAATTTTAAAGCTTTGCATGCTTTAGTTGGCTTTTGTACAGAGAGTTTTGAAAACATTGTACTGTCCCTTATATGCTTCTGAATAATTTTCTAAACCCTTTTAATAATTCTAATGCAAATTCAGTACCTTAAAACATGCACACACACAAAAAGAGGTAGTATTAAATTGAAAGGAATCACTGCCTCAAGGGTAGTGAAACTGACTTCACAATTATTGATGGAATAGCACTTAAAATTACCATACAGAAATCTGTATGACTGAAGTTTCGTATTTTGGGACAAAATATGATATAAACAATATTCATAATAAGATATGTATTTGGTATTTATATGTTTAAGGTCATCACATTTTTTCAGGGTATTTAACATGAGGACATAATTAGTCTTGTAGTACACCTATGCAGAGAGAGAATGTATGAAATATGCTTGTACAAACAGTAAAGAATTAAATAGAAAGGCATACTAAGAACTGTTTTTTTCTAAAAGAAGTTTTACAATTTTCTGTGCTCTACCTTGACAGAAAAAGCTTTTCTTTCTATTTTTTTTCATAAAATGATTCTTCCTGTAATATACTGGCATATTTACTTCTTATTCTAATTCAAGGCGCAAACATTTTTCAGCGAAGTCAATGAAAAAAATCCTCTGTGATTTCAGCAAGTACTACACAAGGCCATTTGAAGACAAAACACAAGTTATTATGGAGGCAAAAAAAGCAGCACTCTTTCAGTTTGTGGGTTTTGACCTTTAGGCTCATGACCTACAATTTTTGCTTTAAAAATGAAGTCAGTGAAAAACTATAGAGAATGTTTCTATTATTTTCAGGCCTACTTTTTTATTGGAAACTTCAATTTTTTTCATGATAGTCTTAAAAAGTCAAACATCATTTATTAATGCCAGTAATACATAAAGTTGTTGGGGTTTTTTTCTCCTTTTCTATTTGAAGTCAAGAAAAGGGACTTTAAAAGTTAGGAATTCTCTCCCACATGTCTTCTCAGAGAGCTATGCCTTCCTTATGTCCTTAGGTAACTTTTCAGGGCTTTGATTTACAGTTTTATTAGAGGAACTAGAAATCCAAGGAGTCATTGGAAGGATATGTGTTTCAAGGTCAGTAGGAGAAATGAATGAACAAGGAAACCGACAAAAACTATGTGATAAAACTTATACTGTCTCAAAAATAGTTTTCATACACTATCAAGAAATTTTTCCTTGTCATCAATAAAATTTCCAAAGACTATAAACTGTCAGTAAAATAAACCTTAGTCCAATGATAAAATATGCCTTAATGATGAATACTAGAAGATTTCTAGTACTCTTAAGATTCCCAAAACTGGATTGGACATTTTTAGGTTTTTCTTGAGTAATGCTCTCTTTTTTTTTGAAGTCATACAAAATAGAATGCTTTATGAAGTGGTAATGTATGAAGTATGTATGTATGTTTTCAGGGTCTGTACCATCTTTTATGAAACTGTTTCTATATCTAAAATACACACAAAATTTTTATTTTCTAGTGACTTAAATTTGCCTTTCCATTAGGAACTTTGTAGGACACAAGAATAAAACCAGCTGAAATAATATTATTTTATGAAAAAAAAATGTAGATAAGATAACACATAGTGCTGTGTTCAGCTGTGTAGATATTGTATGGCTTCAGACACCTGCTTACTTAGATATTTAGTCTCAGGTATTTGGTTCTGAAAAAGTAGATGGTTGCATCCTATGTAATCTTTATAAGCCAAAACCAGAATTCTGTATCATATCTTATTCAGCTTTAACTTATATTTACTTTTGAGCTTTTCAAGTCTTCTGCAGTGCAGCCTGGTAGCTGGTAAGGTTTTCCTTCCTTCATTGTTTTTTTCTTATTGTAAAGCTATGATGCATATCTGTAATTATCTGATAATACAAAATATATATATTTTCCTACTTCAGTCATGGGCATATGCAGTAACAGGATCAGATCACTCACTTTTTCTATAGTGAGAAATAATATCTCAGAAAAGCATTTAACTACATCAGTAAATTTCACTCTCACATTTTCATGGCTAATCAATCAATACCCTGAGCAATGCTGATACTTCACACATAACTTATGTTTATATGCCATTACAAGGAAGATACGTACACCATGTTACTGTAAAATTTTCTGTCTTTCTTATCTTCTTACCAGGAGAATGTAAGCCTGACCTTAATGCTTTGAAATCCAAAATACTCATAGTCCTCACAATACTGGTTCCCGATTAAGCTTAATATTCTGCTGATGTATTACCAGCATTGCCTCTGAGCTGGCCTTTCTATTTCTTCCTAAAGCTTGATATTTTTAACTGATATTTGTATTATAATTTCTGCTGTTAATCACTGAAACTGAGAAAACTAATCCAGACTTTTGCTTTCTGGTGATTGGCTGTCCTTTTCTAATGCTATTTCAATATAATGAAAATAGTCATAATAAATCATCACTACTTCAAGACTCTGATTCTTTACAACATTGTCCCATGCTACTAAAAATAAAATTAAAAAATATATATATATAATCTTTACTTCTGATCCTTGGGAAACATGGTTCACCTAACCCAATGGAAATAAGAGATAATCCTGAAAACTTGCTATACAATTTCCAAAAGTTCAGTTATTAAAAAAGGCGACTCAAACATAGTTAACACTCAACTGCAGCTTAGAAAAAACAGGTATATTTTATGTAATCAGTTTCATCCTGGCTTTCATTCACTTAACAGCACTAAGACATCTTTTCTGCATGTGTCTACACTTATGGCAAGTAGTTACTTTACACTCCTATTGGTCTTGATGCTTCTTTCAGTAGCACTTGATGACTCCAGGATGAAGTCCCATTTCTCTGCATATGTCATCATGATAATTTAATGTTCCCTTTCATAGATAATTTAAAAATTTGTCTCTAGCTTTATTCATGGCTGTGAGATTAGCTCACTTTTTTAGAGCACAGTACTAATAATGCCAAGGTTGTGGGTTTGGTCCCTGTATGGGCCATTGATTGAAGAGTTAGACTCAATGAGTCTTGTGAGGCCTTTCCAATTCAGAGTATTCTCTGATTCAAATACAGTTCATTATTATTACCTGTTTTTTGATTTTTCTGCAGACATGCTGACACCTGTATTACTAAATTGTCAGGAGGTAGACTATCAATAATTTCAGTGGCACTCCTGACAGATTATATTTCCTCATCATGGCTAAGAAACACAACTAAAATTCAGATGTGGATCTTAGAAACATCCATGTTATAATATATGATTTGAAACTCTAGTAGTATCAGTATATGAAAAGGCAGGGTTTCATTTTCATATTCCACAGCAGTGTAAAAATAATTTAACACTGTACCTGGCATAGGTACATGTATCTCAGTATAGTCATTCAACATCTCCCACTGGTATTACAGAACCAGGAAGATCATCAGCTCTGCTAGTCTTTCTGCCATACCCATGAAATATTTTCCACTCATTCCAACTTTAGTCAGTAGTTAATTATGCTACAAAGCATGATTGACTATATTGTTTCTATATTGAGAGAGCTCCATTAACTTTCAGCAAGACAGATGATCAATTTTAGGAGCCTGCTGCTTATGCACAGAGTCCTTCCTGCTGTGCCCCAATTTATTTGCAGGACATTTTTGTTACTGTACTCACCAGGATGTGTTTTATAGCCTCATTTCTATCTCTCTCTCTCTTTTTTTTTTTTTTTTTTTTTTTTTAATATAGTTAGTGTTAATATAAAACTAATCATTTAATACATGTTAGTATTTTCTTATGGGGTACTCTTACACATTTTATTAGAAAACATTTTTTTTTCTCATATGGAGTTAAGCATGATTTCCCTGTAACATAACTGGAATAGACCTTTATCAATTTCTGCATTTTGTTGAGATTATATACAACTAATTCACTGAATGCCTCAGTATTTGTGGTATCCACAGTTTGTTGTTAGACAGAAGTTAGATATCACACATCAGGGAAAGGTCCTTGAGAACTAGGCTTAGGTATCTGCGGCGTGGGTTTTTGCTCTCCCCGGCTGCATGCGGCTCTTGGGAGCCCGGCTGTGGCGTAGCTTCCACGTGCTGCCGGGGTTTGCTGCCGCGGGTTCCCAGACACAGCTCTGTGTCTCGGGTGTGTGGGCTGGCCAGCCTCTGTTACCGTGCGCTAGCGATCCGGCAAAGAGGAAGGAATTTGTCCATTTACTCCGTGCTTGGCAGGAACGGTTTATTGGTCACACGTGGCGCGGTTCGATGGAAAGACGCGACCGCTCCCGGCACTCGCATGGGAGAAAATGGCGGCTGACTGCCGGCGGGATAGGGCTTTATGGAGGGGCGGGGCGAGAGGATGCACGGCCTGCCGGCCAATAGGGGCGGCTGCCGTGGCGGTGACGCCAGCAACAGCGACCAACCAGAGAACCCCGCAGGGGTGGGCACCGAGCCTTGGGCTGAGCGGGATCGTGCGGCTCTGGGTGGCCAGCATGGGGTTTCCCGGGGCCGGACGGCAGGGTGGTTACAGGAGCGGCACAGGGGTAAGAATCCGGCAACAGGCAGCATGGGGCCAGAAACCGCGGGGGGGAACAACACGGGGGAAACGCGGGATTACAGAACTTGACTTATTTTAATATAAATTAAAAACCCTAATCTAAACCCAAACTCCGGGATGCAACAGGTATCTATGGAGTATTGAAATAGCTTAATTTTAGTTGGAAATTTATTTGAATTTTTGGTTGAAAGTTAGAAAATCTATTCAAGGTTTCATAAATTATTTGCTTGTGAAAGAAAATCCTAAGAAAAGAACAGATGAGACGTATCAGTGACAAGTTTTATTGTCCATGGAGGCCAATTAACTTCTGGAAAATCAAACCAAATTTTAAGACATGAGTACCTTTCAGGTCCTCCATAAAACACATAATTCCTTTTTACTTGTCAAGGGAAAGCTTAACTTCCAGTCTTCAGTCTATCCTTGCCTTAGTACTCTAGCAATAAGGAAACTATAATACAGATGCAAAAGACAGAAAATTAAGCAAATTATGATAAATTCAGCTAGGTCCCACAGTCTCATAATCATGATGGCATAATCATGGTGGCATTCAAGCCGTCTTACTCTGCAATTAGAAGTAACTCAACTAAGTTTTTTTTTATTCCAGATACTTCAAATAACTCAGTTTTTGTCTTTTCCTGACTACTGTCTTGTCCTTTGGAATTTTCATTGCCTTCTCTATTAAAGTATTTAGAGGATAATTTTCGATACCATCTTTCTTTATCCTTTTTCGGCTGGAAGCCATATTTGTCCCTTAATTTCTGCATCTGTTCAGAGACATAAACACCGAATACGTAGGAATAATTTAGTGAAAGACTGCTTTTTTGCAACAACACTTTGCCATTATGCCTAAGTAATGGTACTCTACTCAAAAAACTGTAACTGTTTTAATCATTTCCAAAGTGATTTAACTGCTCCAGAGTATCTGCTCATCTTTTAATTTCATTTTGTTCTTCAGAACTCACAAGTTATTCCACTTTGATTGTTATCATGGTTTATTTTTTCTGAATCTAAACTTGTCGTTGGTCCTGCTTTTAACTCATAACAATTTAAATTGACTTTAGTGCAATATCCTATAATTCTTTTAAGCTTTAAACACTATACTATTTTGTAATATTAAATATTTCAATTGAGTTCTGAATCTGGCTTTTCAATTAACAGGTTTAGTATTTGCTATTATGTAACATAGATAATAGCTCGGACTTGAAGCAATGCTTTTAAAATCCCAAAGTTCTGCAAAAAATTTTTGAAGAGGAGATGGCATTCATATAAATTTCTAAAATGTGAGCTGTGACATCTGTCTTAAAGTACCTATCTCCACTTACTAGAAGAATATCCAAGGCAACTCATTTAGACTAGACAATCAATATTTTGACAGAGGTTAGTTGTGCTGAGGTAAATTGGGCCATGCGTTTGGTTCACAAGCTCTCCAAAATTGTCTGCTCAGATTAAGACCTTTATTTGTTCTAATGTTTCAGTCATTTTTCTCTTTCTTATTTAAAAAATGCATACATGTTCTGGTTTGAAAGCAAAACCAGTGAGAGACTGCTGTAGGTTGGCTTGGTTTAGTCAGGGATTTTATTAAATGTTAGTTAGGTTGGTTCTCTGTTCCCCCTATTTTCCCTCACAATGGTTCGCTCCAAATTGTTTACCACAGGAGCACTTGTCACTCAGACATATCAATCTTCTCACCTCACACAGTTTTTTCCTTACATTGTTCTGTCAGTCAGGGGTTGTCACTCCTTGTCAGGGTGTCAGTCTTGTAGCCACTCCCTGCTTCTTCATGAAAGTTCTGCATCAATCACCCCACCTTTGCGATGCTATTTGTCCCAGAACGCTGTACCCACTTCTGTTATGTTCCCATAGGTTGTTATGTTCTATGTCACTCCCCTGCTGTCTGTCCCTATTGGGCGAGGGGGGTTTCCACCCCTGTCCACCTACCCCCTACTTAACCTAATGCATTCCATTGTCCCTTTGCCATTTTGCCTTGCACCGCACTGGGACCGGTCACTGCAACCATCACTGAGACCATGAGTGGAATAAAAGTTCTCAGGCCCACAAGCAAAGTCCTTCTCTTGTCCCTTCGCTTCCTTTCAGCGTAAAGCTACCAAAGCTGCATTACCCATGCCAGAGCGCTCAGCACTAGCAGGGAGGCAAACGCCAAAACCCTAGAGCACCCATTCACGTGATGGTTACGGTCTCACAAAGACAGCGCTAGTCGGGGCTTTTCGACTGCTTGAGGTCGTAGCAGGTAAAAGCCACAAGAGACTCCAAGTCAGAAATACAATTTATTGGGAAAAGGGAAAAGAAACAAAATACATGCAATAATACAAAAGAAACACCACTGACAAAGTGAGAATACAACCTGACACCCCTTTGGCCAGTGTGTTGGTAGCAGTCCAAATTGGAGTGGCCGCAGTCCTCTTGAAGTGGCAGATGTGGTTTCTGTTGGAGCAGTGGTCCTGTAGAAAAGGTGTAGTTGTCCAGTGGAAATCCCAGCTGTGTCCTCTTGGAAACCTGTGGGAAGGCTGCGTTTCTGCGCAAAATTCCCAGAATATATCTCGGTGGGAATGCTTAGCTCCTCTCCCCTGGGCAGAGCATCTCACAATGGGCTGATGTCATTCTGAGTCATGTGGTGGGTCCTTGATCACCTGTTAAACAGAAACAGCTCCTGGAGGGAGTTATCTCTGAGTCATGTGGCAAGACATTGATGGGCCCATTAACAGGAGATAAGGAAAACTGCCCAGAAGACAACTGCTACACAGATGGCAATAGAAAGCATCCTGCTTCTCAGTCTCAGACAATGCATTAAATTGATCTATTTATTCAAGTGTAATCTTTTCAAATTGTCTTGAATAAAATGTCATAGTTCCTTGCTCTGTGTTTGTATATATATACATGTATGTATGTATATTCTTGCACAGATATAGAAGTATTTATGTACATGTGTCTAATAAGTATCTATCAAGCAAATTTCTGTTCAGCAACTTCTGTTGCCTTTACAAAAAAAGGGATTCTCTTCTCTTAAATCTCTTGTCATATCTTTTTCATTGCTAGAGAGCTTTAGCTACAATGACTGCTTTGGCAGCACCATTGTTTACAGTTTTTACTTTTTTCTTTATGTATTCTGCTTGTTAATGAACCTCCTGTTCTTTCCTCTCTTCTCAGGCAGCAATTTCTGAGACATTTGTATCATAGATTAGTTTTATGATGGGTCTTTGGTGTAAAAATTAGGTGGTAAAACATTAACAGGCATTTAATAGAAGAACATGGAAAGGAGCAAGAGAGGACCTAGGGAATTAAGGTAATTTGGACTGAATGTCCCTTGTACATGCATATGGCAAGAAAACAGCACTTTCAAAAGCCAGTTTAGGATATGAAAATTGTGGCCTTTGAATTGATTCTGGGGCGATATTCACTTCTTTTATTTTGGTGATCAAATAAGAATCCTATGGAGATCAGAAAGTATATAGGTGTGAATAGTTTAGTTGGGTGAATAGTTTGATATATTTCCACCAAGATAATCAAAGAGACTCTGTACTCCCAGAACGCTGTACCCACCTCTGTTATGTTACCATAGGTTGTTATAATCCATGTCACTCCCCTGTTGTTTGTCCCTATAGGGTGAGGCAGGTTTCCATCCCTGTCTGCCCACTCCCTACTTAATCTGTTGCAAGTTCTTTGTCCGTCGGCATTTGCGCTGCATTCAGTCCAGAGAGCATCCCACCACGCATGGGGGAATAAAAGTTCTTTGGACCAGCAAACAAGTGTCCTTCTCTCGTCCCTTCACTTCCTCTCAGCGTGAAGCTACCAAAACTGCGTTACCCACGCCAGGGCACTCCGCACCATCAGGGAGGCAGATGCCATAACCCTGGAGTGCCCGCTCACGTGGCAGCTACAGCCTCACAAAGGCAGCGCTAGCTGGCGCTTTTCGACTGTTTGAGGTTGAAGCAGGAAGCTGCCGCAGTGCTGGTTTTGGCTGGGGTAGAGTTTCTTCACAGTGGCTGATACAGGGCTGTGTTTTGGATTTGTGCTTAACACAGAGCTGGTGATATAGAAATGTTTCTGCTATTGCTCAGCATGGCACAGAAAGAGCCTGCTCTTTGAACTGCCATGATGTTAAGGAAGTTGGGGGTACTTGGGAGGTTAGGAGGAGAAACAGCCAGGACAGGTGACTCAAAGTGACCAAAGGGATATTCCAGACCATATGATTCATGCTCAGTATATAAAGTGGGGGAAAGAAGGAGGAAAGAGAGGACATTTGGAGTGATGGTGTTTGTCTTCCCAGGTAACCATTATGCGTGCTGCTCTCCAGGAGATGGCTGAACACCTGCCTGCCCAAGGGAAATTTAATTAATTCCTTGTTCTTTCCTCGTATGTGTGGTTTTTGCTTTCCTTATTAAGCTGTCTTTATCTCAAACCACGAGTTTTCTCGCTTTTGCCCTTCTGATTCTTTCCCCAAACCCACTGGTGAGGGAGCGAGTGAGTGGCTGCAGAGGGATTTGTTGCTGGCTGGGGTTAAACCACGACACTTGCATTTCTTGAAATAAAGATCGTTCTACAAAAAAAGCAAAAGACAATCAACCAACCAACCAACCAACACCTCCACAATCTCTAATGTAAAATCTTTTATAAGTATAAACCAAAAACTGATAACACTATGACCTGGGACTGTGTCAGAGATAGAAACAGAAGGAAGCAAGTAAATAATAAAAGAAAATATTATGAAAGTCAATGTCATTAGCTTATTAGAAACCTGAATGCTGACAAGTTTATTATAAGCATCAAGACAAAGAAGGTTTTAGGTCAAAATTTGAAGAATTTTCCTCGTAAGTTTAAGTAAATAACTAGAGAATTTTAATAGATTCATATTTTATCATTTGAGTGGGAGATGATGGAGACTGACCATGATGAGTCAACTGGGAAAAGGAAGTGAAATCTCCATTAATAGTATGTGACATAAGAATAATTTTGAAGAGCTATGAAACTGAAACCATGCTTTTGTTGCACATCACAAAAGAGGTAAGGGGAAAAGGTACAGAGAAGGCTAACAAACTCAAGAAAATATATTAGGAAAAAATATGAAAAGTATCCATATGTATTAAAAACGGGATAAAATATGAAAGCTTTTATTTCACAATATCAGAAAGTGGATGTCACCATAACTCCACAGGTATATGATACAGCTGGATGTAAAATCATGTGCTTGTGCCATGAAAACTTAAAATTTCAACTCTATTCATGTTCTGTTTGTCATAACCTCAACTCATTCAATTTTTTTTTTTTTTTGTGCTGGAAAAAAAATATTTTGATACCTTAAAACAATACTGAAAATAAATAAATAATGAGATATATGTGATAATTAAAATAATACAAATGAAGCAGTGTTTCTGAATAACCAACAATACTGAAAACATCAGACAATATTTTAACACTTTAAGGGCATGTCTTTAATAAATAATATTAAGAAATCTGCCAAAACACAACTGATGAGAAAATGTTTACTCTCCATTATTTCATAAGTCTACACATTTCATAACAGTATGTTTTCTTTAGCTCATGGACTACTTAGATACTTTTCTTCTAAATCCATTTGTAAGCTTCTGAATAGGTACTGAGTGATTGCTAAGCATCATGCCTGATTCAATCTTATTTTACATGCAGAAGCTCTAAGCACTGTATTCAATATTATTACTTTATTAGATGCTCTTAGGATACTTTTTTACTGACAGCTAAATGAGATTTCTGCTAACAAGTAGCTACTTATTTCTGGCCTTAAAGAAGTAATTTACAAATGCAGTGTGAAATGGGGTGTTAGCAGTTCTTTGTTATATACTTAAAGAAAATTCAGGTGCCTTGAAAAGGGCAAAAATGCCATCAGCTAAATGGAAAAAGCTGTGCTTTTTAACTGTTTTAGCCTGTTACATGAATCAATTAAGAATCCTCTGTGCCTTGCCACAGTATGTGGCTCCTACAGCATGAGTATTTTATACTTCACTTGTTCTTCTATAATACCTCCCAGGAAGAAAAATGCAGGTTTCTTTACTTATTGTTCTTCCCCCATAGGCAGCACAAGTATGCATCCTGAAAAAAGTTTAACGTTTAATGTATATTACTTGGGCTACCTATTGTCATTAATTTTCTTATTTTATAAGTAATTTATAGTTAATTTCTGTCATGGTTTAACTCCAGCTGGAAACAAAAGCCCCCATAAAGACACTCACTCACTCACTCACTCACTCACTCACTCACTCACTCATTATTACCCTGGTTGGATAGAAAAAGAATCAGAAGAGTGGAATTAAGGCAGTTTAGGAGGTAAATCAAAAACTGTGTATGCAAGGAAAGCAAAACAAGGAATTAATTCACTGCTTCCCCTGGTCAGGCAGCAGTGCAGCCATCTCCAGAAAAGCAGGGTTCCATCATGCATCATGGTGACAGGAGACAAACACCATCACTCCAAGTGCCCCCTCTTTCCTTCTTCCCCCCTCTTTTATATACTGACATGACACCATATGGTCTGGAATGTGCCTTGGGTCAGTTGTGGCCAGCTGTCCTGGATGCGTCTCCTCCCAATTCCTTGTACACCTCCAGCCTTTCACTCTTAGGGCATGGCATGAGAAGCAGAAAAGGTCTTGATTCTGTGTAAGCCCTGCTCAGCAAAAGATAAAACATCCCTGAATTGTCAACACATTTTCAGCACAAATCTAAACCATAAGGCCTATACCAGCTGCTATGAAGAAAATTAATTCTTTCCCAACCAAAGCTATCAGAATTTATCACTCATGTTTTTGAGACAATTGTTTCTGTGACTACATAAGTTTAACAATAACTTTGACTACACATGGATTACTGCATTTACGGACTTAGAAATAATGTCCAAGTGTTTATGGTACCTATGGAAAGACAATGTTTTTTGATCCTGCAAAGAGAGAGAAATTGTCCTAAAATAATCACAGAATCACAAAATGGGTCAAGTTGGAAGGGATTAGCTTTCTTGGACCTCTCCAAGGTCCCTTCAGGACCTCTTCACATGGATTCTTCAGAGAAGATCCCTGAAGAGGCTAAAATTACCTTTCCTGAAGTACATGGTTGTAATTTTACTTGCAGAAATAACAAAGATCACAGTTATACTTACATATATGAATTATAGTAGAGCCTATGAGAATTAATTATTTCAGTAAAAGCATGTAAATTTTATTAGAAATGTTAGAATATCTGGCTTTGGATGTGATTCTTCTCAAAAAAAAAAAAAAACAAAAAAAAACACAGAAATCAAAAACAACCGACCTAAACCCCTTATTTGGCTTTGGCTGCGCAAGGAAGCATTATGCATGATGTTTGCAGAAGTATTGACTTAAAAGTGGATTTCGGCTTTGGGATTTAAGCAGTGTTAAGATGAAAACACTCAAATTGGCAGTTCTGTCCTTAAAAAGAACAAAAGTCAAAAAACCCTTTATATTATATAATTAGATTTTCATTGTGTCCTCTTCAAGTTAGTACTCATTGACAGAAGTAGACTCTCTGATGCCAGAGCCAAGATTATGGAACATGTTTACCTCATAAAATTTCTATAGTACAGGTCAAAAATAAAGTATGCTCTTATTTTGCTGAGGTTTTTTTTTACTTTCAGTTCATTGATCTTGGGAGACTTTTTGGGAAGGATAAAGGCATTCTAATCTTGTTTAAATATTTATACTGATGATTTAAATGTAACTGCATTCCTAAGCTCTACCAGTGCTGTTTGTCAGATCTGCTTGCCATGCTCTCTCCTAATTTCTTCAAAGACAGAACACAAAATCTTTTTTTTTTTTTTTTTTTTTAAGGATGTTTTAGTCATTGACCAAATTCAATACAAAAGGGAAGTATTTTTAATTGTAACCGGCAGTGAATGTACACTATTTAGTCTTGGGTATTCAAAATAACATATTCATGGCCTGATTATAGTTAGGTAGAAAAAACATAACTTTAATATGAAGTAACTTATTATTGAGTGAGTGAAAAAGACTTTAAATTGAAATAAAACCATTTTTCATAACTTAATTTTATGTCCAAGAATTTGAAGAGTTTATTTATATAAGAAATTGAAAAACTCTGCCATTAAGTAATGTCACAGTCTAAGTAATTCTTAGGTACTAAAACATAATATAGAAATGCCATGGAGAAATTATCCAAACAGATTTTGGTCTCCTCATAATAAGTGTACTATAGAAAAATTCCATATGTAACAACAGTTAAGCTCATGTTCAGAATTTAAATATGTTACCAGACTTCTTGAGTTCAAACTATATAGACCTGTCCTATTATTAAAACTTGAGGATTATTAAATGTACTCTACAATACAACATTAGAGCATAAGAAAACCATTTGTAGTATAGTGGAAGTACAAGAAGTTGAATAATATTTTGAGAAACATTGAAAAATACTGTAGTTGACACTGAAGAAAAGAGTAAACCAAACCAAAAGTAATTTAAAGTTTTTTTTCCTGTATTTATCTGTATTTATCAATGAAATCCTGGCTGCAGTTTTTCATAATCAGATATCTTTTAACTAATGGTATTACATAAGTAAACCTTATATATAAACAACTACTGCAAAGCTAGACTGCACTACTCTACCTACCTTTATTTTCTTTTTCAGGAGTAAAAAATAAGTTATGTAGTTTTTAACTTAATATTCTTATCATAGAATCCTATAATAATATTATGGTTAGGATTAGAAGGGACCTTAAAGTCCACCTAGTTCCAACCTCCCTTCCATGGACAGGGACACCTTCAACTTGACCACCCTGCTCAAAGCCACATCCAACATGGCTTTGAATATGCAAGGGATGGGGCATCCACAACTTTTCTATGCAACCTGTTCCAGTGCTTCACCATCCTCACAGTAATGAATTTTTTCCTTATATTTAACCTAAACCTACTCTCTTTCATTTTAAAGCCATTCTTCCTATCACCATATGTCTTTATTAAAAGTCCCTCTCCAGCTTTCTTGTAGCCCTCCCTTAGAGCAGGGAGGGCTAGTGCCTTCTCTAGGCTGAACAAACCCAACTTTCTCAGCCTGTCTTCATAGAGGTGCTTCAGCCCTCTGACATCTTCATGGTTCTCCTCTGGATTCACTTCAAGAAGTTGAGGTCCTTATTATGTTGGAAGCTCTAGAGCTGAATGCAGTAGTCATGATCATGCATCTTTTCATGCAGCCCAAGACACAGCTGGATTTCAACGTGTCTGCAAACACAAGGTTGTGTTGAGTTTCTGGTCCATGGCAAGACCTTCTCAGGGCTGCTTTCAATCCACTCTCTGCCCACCCTGTATTTGTGCTTGGGATTGTCCAGGTGCCCTTGCACTTGGTCTCATTGAATTTGATGAGGTATGCATCATCCCACCTCTAAAATCTGTCCAGGTCCCTCTGGATAGCATCCCCTTCCTCCAACATGTCCACCACATGGCTTGGTGTCATTGGCAAACTTGATGAGGGTGCATTCAATTCCACTGTCCATGTCACCCGGATAGATGTTAAGCAGCGCTGGTCACAATACCAGCTCCTGAGAAACATCATTCCTTTCCTTCTGAGAACCAGAGTGACTTTTCTTAAGCTTATGGGTTTTTCTCAAAACATGTATACAATATTTTTCTAAAATGTAATTTTAAACAATTGAAACAATATTAGTTGCAACAATGAATTATTTTTCTCGGCCCCAGTCAGCTCCCGAGTACCCGGCTTGGGCGCCTCTGCTTCTTAGCGGGGCCGGTGCTTGTCGTGATTCCCAGGCGCTTCTGCTGCCGCGCACTGGGGTGGGCTGGCCGCACTTTGCTGTCGGCACTAGGGAGGAAATAAAGAGGCAAAGGAATTGTCCAAATTCGTCCGCGAGGGAGGCTGGAAAGCTTTAATGGCCGCGGGAGCCACAGTGGAGAAGCTGCAGACCACTCCCAATTCCGCATGGGCAAAAATGGCCACAGGACCGGGGAGGCGCAGGACAAGGAAGGCAGAAGCCCTCCCACCCAATGGGGACAGGCGCCATGGTGGTGACATTGACCACGGCAACCAATGGGAACGCAGCGGGGCAGACACGGGGCTCTGGGACTAATGGGGCTGGTGGGAATGGGGTGACGGGCACAGAACTCTCCGGACAGGACAGGGAGTGGTTACAGGAGTGGCAGGATGAAGCTCCAATAGTAGGAGATCCGGAGTGAACCACCGTGGCAGGGGAGAAACACGGGGGGTGCACAGGGATACACAGAACCGGCTAGCTAACACAGATCAGAACCCCTAATCTGAGCCCAATCCCGGGATGCAACAATTAGTCTCAGGTTGAAAAGGACAAACAAGGAATACATTAATAGAAAACAAGGTAAGACATTGATGCTCTTATTTCAGAGTGGGTGGGAAAGAGAAAACATGATGAAAGAAAATAAGTGAACATAAAATTTTAGCGTAACAATCTGCTAAACAAATTCATAGACCCGAACTACAGTAAGTATAAATGACAAATAAACTCTACTAAATATGTTTTAAGTATAAATGCCTTTTACTTTCTTAATTTAAAAGGCTTTTTAAATACCAAGGCTGGACTTTTGCCAACATTTAAAGTAAATCTAGGCTTTAGACTCAGGGGAAGTACTCCTAAAAGATAAAATAATTGTACATGAATTTACTACTCAGGGTGGGACCTTTTTCTCAATGACATTCTTGATACCTTAAATTGATTGTGTGTATTCTGACAAGGGTTTTCTACAACATAGCGAGTATATTTTTATGTACTTGTGACTAGTCTCCAAAAAATGAGCATTTTACATTTTCAAGACACTCATATTTATCATGAATTTGTTAGTGTTATGATTTTCTATTATGATGTCTAAACTTAAAAAAAAAATAAATATTCAAATCAATTTAGAAATTAAGTCTCTACCTTTCAACAAAATAATATGTCTTAAAAAAATAACACCAACACTACGCCCCTTTCTAAATAAGATATCAACATTTAATGATACTAGAAGCTCCCCTAAAGGTTGCTTGGAATAACAGCCTTTTTGCAGCAGATTCAGGGGCACTAAGTATCCTCTTAAATTAGTAGCAATCCATGGACAATATTTTTAGTGGCTCTTCTGCCTGCAGATGTATATATCTAGGTATGAACATAGAGGCAATCTCCTGTATATTTGGAACAAAACCATTTTTGGTTATAGTTATTATCTAGAGGTATACAGTCATATATCAGTACATGTATTAGGCTACTCTATATCAGTGCATAGATGTCTATGAATTAAAATATAGGTATATAAGCAGACATACAGACATACATTTATACATATGTGTGTATAGATAGAGATATATCCATTATGGTGAGAAAACAGCAAGGAACCAAAGAGATAATTGAATTTTCTGATGTAATATAATAGTCAGCATGACTCAGTCTGCATTGCTATTATGGATCAATGTGTTAAATGGATCTTGCTCTCTGAATTTCTGTTGCTGCCAGCTCTTTTCAAGCAGTGATTCATTTAGTCAGCTTTGGCTTGACTTAGGAATAGCATGAGACTTGGAATTAGATCCAGATATCACATCAACCTCAATGACTCAAAAAAAGCCCTGAACATTATGGAGATCTACAGTAATTTAGCCATGAAAGAAAAGAATTAGTTAGTTTTTCCATGATAAATTGTAGTTTAAACAAATTATATTTTACTGGATAGTAAAAATTTGGAGTGAAATCATATGCTGAAAAATTGAGTTTCACTTCAGAATGGTTCTGCTCAAGTCCCAGGCTGGAAACTGTTGCAGCCTCTCAGGGCTTCCTGGAGTTCTGCAGAGGCCAGGGTCTCCCTAGGCCTCAGGAGCTGGGGAGGACTCCTCAGGGTCTGTCAGGATACTGTCTGGCAGCCAGGGCCTGTGCCACTCACCATCCAGGGGCAGGGCAGCCAATGACACCAGGGCAGCCCCAGGCACCAGTCACCTGCCTGAGGATGTGGGATGGGAAGAGGCTGAGGCTGAGCTGGGCTCTGGGGGCTAGCATGAGAACCTGGACCATGGACAGGGTATGGGAAGCCCTGAAGAGGTTGTGCAGGGTCAGTCAGGACAGATGGTGCCCTCAGTGCCCTGACAGTATTCAAGATTCTTGTTCCTTTTCTAACTGTACAGCACAGAGACTACTAATTCTTGCTGCCTGAATACCCCTGAGAGGCACTTACGTAGGGAAGGATCTTGCTCCATCTTCCTTCAGATGTTCCATTTTGCATATTTCCATATCACATTGCCCAAATATCATCATAGGAAGGACTAAATTCCCTATTTAAATGTGACTGTCATACTTAAATCCTTATAGCATCCCACCACAACCACTGCCCTTTCAGTTTCTGCGTCAATTACTTATCTGAAATTAAATATTAGAGACTTCTGCTTTTAACAGCCTTATTACTTATTATACTACTTGGTGACAATCAATCAAGAACCTTGAAAACCAAATGCAAAAAATTCATGTGCACATTATAATAAAACATTCTCCTATCTGCTACAGCCAAATATATTTTTGGTATAAACATAAGAATCCCCATGCATTGTGAAATTCTGCAGCATATTCAGTCTGACAAGAAGAAGGGCTGCAATAGCCAGGCTCATCTCAACACTTACATGCATTACCTTATTTATCAGTGAAACTTTATCACTCATACCTCAGAATCTTCCAAAATTTGTAACTCAGGCCATGAACCATTCATGAATAAAATAAGAAGAGTGGTTACTATATATGAATGTAAGCCACAGCAGTTACCACTGCCAAATGCCTACAGGTGAACAGATGAGAAGATAAAGTCCCATGAGGTTTCTTGAGAGAATTGGGTATTCCTTTCCTTCAATAATCATCAATGATGAAAATTAGAATAAAACTAACAAAAAATTTTAGTTTGCAGACAGATAATATTTTGCTATCAAGTAACTCATCATAGATCAGTCATTTTACATGAAATCAAAAGAATACACAAAATTTAGTACACATCCTTTCCAGATATTGTCAAAAATCTCTAGAAACAGACAACTTGAACACAATCTCTTTGATTTTATCAATAAAAAGGCATACAATATATGACCTAGAACTGATTTCAAGTAATCAGAAAAGCTGTCTGACGTAGGAAGTAAATCTGATGAAGACATTACAGATAGTGTAAAAGAAATACATAAGCTTGTCTTCATCTTTCCATTTAGGAATCCATAAACTCTTCACATTGTTGTCATAAATTCTGATCACACAGCTATGGATACATGCTAATAAGCTCACTTTCTGTCATTTTAACTACTATTGTTTATATGAACATGAGAGTGACAGAACAATTTACATGGTGGCCACAATTCTATGAGTCAAATCAAACATTTGAAGGTTACTGTAGTATATCATGGCAATATGTAATTCCTGGGTTAGATATTATTTTTTTTATCTTTGACATTTCCAGGGGAAAATAAGTTTCAATCCCACCTAAATTAGCAATGTTTCGTCACAAATTTTTTAAAGTCATATAACTTCTTAGATAAAATATCAAATTCTGTTTAATTTATTTTGTTTCACAGAGGTATATAACTCAATCCATTCAGGGCAACTAGCCTGTAACAAAGTAACTTTTTTTGTTGCATCTATTGTCACCCACTAGCAAAGACAGAAATGCTCCTATTGGATCTCTTCAAGTGTTCTGGCTTTATATAGAAATTTCCTTGCTTTGCATTAATAATTTCTGTAGGCATTACTATTCTACCTTTGCAGATATTTAGGTCTGACTGTCCCCTAAGTAGGGAAAAAAAAAAAGGAATTTTACTTCAGGTACACCCATATACTTAAAAGACCTACACAGCAAAACAACAGATAATTTTTCAAGACTTAGCAGCTCATATACTGAATTAAAAAGAAGTAGTGGGACTACTTGAATGACTCACCTCTGAATCTTGACAGCAAATATTGCTAAAATATTTTACAGCTGAATTCTGAGCTGCATCTTGAAGACTTAAATGCTGTAAAACTGAAGAAACCTTTTATAATATATATATTAATGTTACCTTTCAATTGAAGTCTAATTAGTAGATGTAATAATTTGTTACACAAATTCTAAACTTCATTTTAAAGGATACTTTTCAGACATCAACACTGAAAGAAATAATAACTGAATTAAAATCTACCCTTGAGTGGAAGTGCATCAAATATAAATAAGTTATTTTCAGTAGAGTAGAAACACATTACTTGCTGTGACAGAAAAGTATAATGCTCAAGTTGAAGACATTTATTAACAAATTTAGAAACTAGTAGTACCACCTACTGGCAGAACTGCAAAACTGAAAAATATTTTCTGTTTATAATATTCTGTAGTAACACAATAGCAAACAGATTATTGCAACTCTAATATCATCTTTGATTGCAAACAATATGCAGTTAGGTATAGGAGATTAATTTGAGTACTTAGTATATATATTTTTAATGAAGTAAGCTACCACCCAACTAGTTATAAACAAAGTAACAGGGAAAAAAAAGAAAAAAGAAAAAAAGAAGTCATGATTGCAGTTTGGTAAAGTACATAATGGTATAATTTAGAAACTAATAGAGAAAATCATCTCACATTTCTAATTACTTATTTCTTAGCTTTCTTAACTGGGTTAATGCAGAAATTCCACGTTCCTTTTATTCAAGAACTTTTTTTGATATTTTGCTTTTGACAACCATTAGCATTTAAGTGGCATTCAGTTTATCCTTTACTGTTTCGAGAGCCACAGAAAATTTCAAGATCAATGAGAATTAGTTTGATCTGGATTACCTCAGATCTGTAGACTTACTTCCTTCCTTCCGCAACTTCCGCAACTTCTGCCCTGCTCTCTCTTCTCTTCTCTTCTCTTCTCTTCTCTTCTCTTCTCTTCTCTTCTCTTCTCTTCTCTTCTCTTCTCTTCTCTTCTCTTCTCTTCTCTTCTCTTCTCTTCTCTTCTCTTCTCTTCTCTTCTCTTCTCTTCTCTTCTCTTCTCTTCTCTTCTCTTCTCTTCTCTTCTCTTCTCTTCTCTTCTCTTCCTCTCCTCTCCTCTCCTCTCCTCTCCTCTCCTCTCCTCTCCTCTCCTCTCCTCTCCTCTCCTCTCCTCTCCTCTCCTCTCCTCTCCTCTCCTCTCCTCTCCTCTCCTCTCCTCTCCTCTCCTCTCCTCTCCTCTCCTCTCCTCTCCTCTCCTCTCCTCTCCTCTCCTCTCCTCTCCTCTCCTCTCCTCTCCTCTCCTCTCCTCTCCTCTCCTCTCCTCTCCTCTCCTCTTTTTTTCCTCTTCCTCTCTGCTTTTTCTCTCTCCTCTTTTAAACATCTGAAATCTAGTTAAACGCTCTCCCTCCTTTTCTAGCACAATTTACAAGTAAAATTTTGTTAGACTTTGTGGTTAGCAGTACTACTCTACACTGATTAAAACCACTATGCAAAATAAGAAAGCAGCTGGTCTTTAACTCAGCAGGTAGCATGTTTCATTGAGGCCCTCAAACTTTCTGCAAGTTGAAACAGCAAGCCTATTCAAGCCAAACAACTTGAGAAGAATCTATACTTATTCTTACGAGAAGTATGCAACTAGAAAAAAAATATGTTTAATTTTCATTATAATTTCCTGGGACACCAAAAAAAAAATTAAGTAAACAGCTGTGTACCTTTTCCACTGCTAACTCTATTATAGTTGCTTGGCCAGAAGCACCCTATATTAAATTATTTAAAATATTTAGATTTTATATATATATGGCTTAACTGTCTCACTTTTTCTCATGTATTTCTTCTGTTTCCAGTCAGACCATCACCTCCATTGTCAAATTTTGCTCCCAACTTCAGTACCTAACACACCAACAGAAACTATGAACAGAAGTACTGAAAGTGACCTAAGGGCCTGCCCCAATGTAAGCTACTTGCAAGCTAAAAACCAGTTTGTTTCAAGGGAAACATTTACATTACTCCTCCATTTTATCTTCCATTTTATGATTCCTTATTTTAGTCATTAATTTCTGATGTGGAACCTTACTAAGTGTTTTTGAAAATCTAAATATACTACCATCTCCTGAATTGCCCTTATCTGTTGTGGCAGTAATATCTTCAAAGAACTCCAGCAGGTTAGTTAAGCATGACCTCTCCTGTCTGAATCCATGCTGACTATCCTTAATCAAGCTATGTGGATTTACATTATGTTGGACATTTCATATGAGAGTTCCTGTATTTTCTCCCAGAAAATTATAAACTTACTGTTTTCCCTCATGACCATTTAAAGGAATACAATGAAGTTCTCTTTGATGCTTTTCAATCCGTAGGAATCTCTCCTGAGTTGTATGAACTTTAAAAATGTCAGTGAAGAATTAAATTATTTCCCTACTTGGTTCCCTTAGCACTTTTTTGCTGATCAGAAGAGATGGAAATATTTTAACAGCTTTATTAGATATGCCCACTCACTGTATTTACAGTTGTGTGTCAAATTGGGGAAAAATATCTGCCTCATACAGCTGCTACTTCATCTGTCTGAGAAGAGTAAGAATAATTAGAAGACTGTTAAAAACAAAACCCAAATACAAACAAGCAAGAAAAAAAAAATACTAGAAAAAATCAACCACCAACTAGGAAATGTTCTAATTAAAGCTGAATTAACCTTTTCTTCAAACTAAAAAAAAAAAAAAAAAAAAAAAACCCCAAAAAAAACCAAAAAAACACTGAAGCAAAACAAAAACAAAACCACCCAAAACCAACCAAACACCCCCCCCCAAACCACCACCACCACCAAACCCCAACAACCTAAGCAAACAAACAAACAAACAACAAACCCCATGAAATAAAAGGCTCAAAAAGAGATGTTTCAGCACTTTTTTCCACTTTCAGCAGAGAGGAAAAACAAAAAAATCCCCAAATAAATAAAGTCTTGAGTTCTGGTAAAAAATAAAAGCATGTAAAATGTGAAGAAAAGGAGCTGCTGTCCGAACTTTATACATGCCACTTTTTAACAATTTTTATCCATTCTTTTTTTGAAGTTTTTTTAGTACATTTTTATTTTTATAAAATAAAATGTAGTGGAAAATTAATTAATTTTTTCCTCATCGATAACATAAATATTCAAAAATATTATATTTCATATGGTGAGATTTTTGTTGTTTTATTTTTGGTTTGGTTTTCTGTGTTTAATTTGGGAATGTTTACATCTCATATATTTCAGAGCTTTCTTTAGTACTGTGATCCAGAATGAGGATTCTTCAAGGAGACCAACTCAACAAGTGACTGCCATTTGTTAAATTTATTTTTGAAACATTACCATAAAAAACACTAAAAGTGTTTATTTTACTGGATTAGACTCAACAGAGAAGCATTTGTTTGTTTTCTGAACTTAAAATATTGGAAGCATGGACGTTTAACTTTCTCATACAATAAAATAATTAAATTAGACCCTGCTTTTTTGCCACTAGTATTTAAACTAGGGTTATAGTAACAGTACACAATTTTTATGAAAATATTTGAAAATAAAAAAAGACTGCAAAATATTATTTTTACGTAATCTCAATGCTAAAAAGGTTGTTAAGTAGCCACAAAGGATGAGACACTGGTACACAGACTAGGCATAATAATAATCTTTTCATGCTCTGGAACAAAAATGTTGCTAAATTGGTAGCAAGGGCTGTTGAGGCCTTTCTACATCATGCTATTTCCATGGAGTCTTATTTCACAGAGGTCTAATAACTGTTTTCCCTGAACATTTTCTGAGCTTATTGTCACTGTCAAACAAACACACCGTTGATTGCTATGCACTGAGTTCACTTTCTCATGAGTATAAATAGTGGTAAAAATCTCTTTCTGTCCTAGAGGATCAGAAAGGAAATTATATTTTGTTTCCTCTTTGAAAGATAGAGTTTAACAACTCAGTTGGTGAAGCTCAAGTGGCAGTGAATGAAGAACCAGGGCTGCAATCAAGCTGTACAGGGAGAGCTCCCAAGTTCAGGAACTGGTCCAGCAGCTCTGAGTCTCATCACGATCTGGAAGCCCTTGGCAGGCAACCAGGGGAGGAGGGGGTAGTGCCAGAAGCAGCTGAGTGTGATTTAAATGACTCAAGGGATTGTGAGTGACCTGGAGCATGGCAAACAGGCATGTGGCACATCAATGAGAGTGTGGCAAAGCAGTTTGCAGGACAGTTTGTGCAGGTAGGATGAGAGGGAAGGGATCCTCTCTCGCCATTGGAAAGCAGCCAATAGAGTCAGTAAGAGACTCAGTAGCTGGTAAGAAACAACAAAGGGATCCTTTTAGCCCCAGTCTTACAGGCATGCCAGATTAATCTTCCTCAGTTATGGTGTTGACATGCCCTAAAAATCAATCCCATGTAGCTGCAAGGGTCACTGAAACAGCTGTGTCCAAGACCTCCAGCCAGCCAGGCCTGCCTATGGTAGATGGAGCTCTCTAGGTCACAGAGTGCCTGTTGCTTCTTCCTAAGGCTGGGGCCAGCAAACATGTCTTTTGCAGAAGGTGTGTTGTGGTTGAGGAGCTGTGTCACCAGGTGAAGGAGCTAAAGGAAGAAATTGACAGGCTGAGTAGTATTTGAGCAAATGAGCAAGACACAGACTGATTTTCAGAGATGCTACAGTCTCAAGACTCTTGGGAGTCTCAAATCTCCATTCCAGTGGAGAAGCAGATGGGCTCAGAACCCTGCAGAACCCAGTCCTAATTAGTTAAAGGACTGTTAGCCAAGGATTTGTTACTGATGAAGACTGTAAGCATGCCCCTGCATGCACCAGGAGGAAGATTCCTCCTTCTACTCAGAATTTGACTAGTAGGGCTGGTATCTTCTACAACAGGTATGATGCTCTGGAATGCCAGACAACTGATGAGGTGGGCAAAGGTCCTTTTGCCATAGTGGGGCCTCCTAAAACAACATCACCTGTACCCTGTACCACAGCCTCCTTTTTTAAGAGGAAAAAGAAGAGTAGTTGTAATAAGGGGAACAGATGGCTCAATGTGCAGACCAGACCCAACTCACAGGAAGGTCTGCTGTCTCCCAGGGGCACGGATAAGGGACATTACTGGAAAATTCTCCAGTCTAGAAAGGCCCTCCTGTTAGTGTTCAAACTGGCAGTGATGAAATAACAAAGAGAAGTCCAAGAGAAATCAAAAGAGGCTTCAGGGCCCTGGGATGATTGGTAGAGGGATCAGGAGCACAGGTAGTGATTTCCTCAATTCTTCTGTAACAACAAATAATATTTGTGGGAGGATGGATTGTGAGAGAATAGAGATAATGCTGAAGGCAATCTCACCTCTGAGGAGTTGCAGCTGTACTAATTACCAAAGAGTAGGAACAGCCTTGCCTTTAACAGGTCACACTGTGTCCAATAAGGATGATCCAATAAGGATGGGTAGTATAAAAGAGTGGGTTAGCTGGTTGAGAGGAGAGTTGGAGTTAGTTGGCTGTGCTGCTGTGAGGAGCAAGGGTCAGGTGGTTGTGCAAGGGACAATAAGGGTTAGTATGTGCTGCAAGGGACAGGAAGGGTTAGGCAGTCATGATAGGGACAGGAAGAAGTCAGCCAGCCATGTGGAAGAAAGAGAAAAGGAGTCAGTGTTATGAGGAGTGGCCCATGAGAACTCACAGAGTGAAAGTATGAAAGTTTTACAGTAAGATAATGTTCTGGTTTGAAAGCAAAACCAGTGAGAGACTCCAAGTCAGAAATACAATTTATTGGGAAAAGGGAAAACAAAAGACAAAAAATACACACAATGATACAAAAGGAAGACCACTGGCAAAGTCAGAATACAACCTGACACCCGCTTTGGCCAGCGTGCTGGTAGCAGTCCAAATTGGAGTGGCTGCAGTCCTCTTGGAGTGGCAGATGTGGTTGCTGTGTCTTCTTGGAAACCTGTGGAAAGGCTGCCTTTCTGTCTAGAAATTCCTGGGTTTATCCAGGCGGGAATGCCTAGCTTCTCTCCCTGGGCGGAGCATCTCACAATGGGCTGATGTTATTTTGAGTCACAAGGTGTGTTCTTAATCACCTGTTAAACAGAACTGGCTCCTGGAGAGTGTTATCTCTGAGTCATGAGGCGAGACATTGATGGGCCTATTAACAGGAGATAAGGAAAACTGTCCAGATGCAACTGCTACTCGGATGGTAATAGGAAACATCTTGGTGCTCAGTCTTGGACAGATAATAAACTAGTAATGACAGTCAATTTCCATCCACTGTCGATTGGTGCCAGGCACTGACGCCAACAATTGGTGGCCTGTACGGGGATGGATCCTGACAAATATTGATAGGAATAGGCAGATCCATCAGGTTGATGTATGGTTCTGAAGTTGGTGTCAGTGGAAAACTTTTAGATTTGTTCATGGTAAGATCTACTCAATGCTTGTTCTACTGATATCTGATGGGATGCACCTATCTCAGAGAGAAAAAGGGGTTCTAGCACAGGAGCTGGTGGGGCTAACTGACAGAGCTGCAACTAACTTGGAAAGGGACAAAACCAGGCTCACCAGTGATGAGCAGTGGGATGATGTGCCAAAACTTGAGGAAACTAGCACTAATGGGGTCCTTCAATCTACTTCATAAGGTGTTTGCTCTAATGTACCACACCTGAAATGTTTACACTTACGCAAAGAAGCGCGAGGAACAAAAAGCAAGAGCTCAAGGCTTTGGCCCAGTCCCAGGGATTTGACATCATTGCATAAGTGAAACCTGCTGGAATGAGTTATATGATGAGTGCCTTGTTGAACACTTCCAGGCTCTTCAGGAGTGATAAGGAGAGCAGAAGAGGCAGAAGGGTGGCACTGTATGTAATAGAAGGGTTAGAATGTATGGAGCTCACAGTTGACAGTGGCAAAGTTGAGAGTCTCTGCATGAGAATCAAGGGGTAAACAAATAATGAGGATGTCACTGTGGGAGTCTATTATAGACCTCCCAGCCATGATGATGACATCAATTATTCTTTGAGGAGCTAAGGGACACTTCCAAGTCAAGTGTCCTGTCCTTATGGGGGACTTCAACTTGCCAGAAATTAAATATTAATGCCAATTAATTGAAACATTAACTGTACCAGAGGTGGTACAACCCAGGTCGGAAGATTCCTAAAAAAAACAGGATGACAATTTTATGGAACAGATCCTGAGGGATCTGACTAGGAAAGATGCCCTGCTTGGTCTACTGCTTGTCAACAGAGTGTATCTTGTAAGGAACATAAAAACTGGCAGCCTCCTTGGTCACAGCATCCACAAAAAGATCTGGTTTAAGATATCTCTTGACAGATGGAAAAATATCAGCAAAACTTCAACTCTGGACATGAGGAGAGAAGACTTCAGGCTGCTGAGTGAATTTGTAAGTAAAGTCCCCCAGGAAAATGTTTTTGCAGGTGATGAGGCCCATTGGTGCTGGTGACTCTTTAAAGTGATGGTGATGACCTGCTAAGGGCACAGGAGCAAGCAGTTGCCAAATGTTGGAAGTCAAGCAGGTGATGCAGAAGGCAACAGGAAAATGATTATTGGCAGTGTGAAAATAACATCATCCTGTTATAGAATGAGGGTGGTCACCTCACAAACAGATTGCCCAGAGAGTTTGTGTCAGCCCAACTCCTGGAAGTGTTCAAGGCCAGTGGGATGGGATTCTGAGAAACCTGGTCTAATGAAAAATGTCCCTACTTACAGCAGGTGGGTTGGAACTAGATGACCTTTAATGTCCCTTCCCACCCAAGCTATTCTATGATTCTGTAGTTCTATGAATGGATAATTATTGTCTTATTGTCTTAAGCACAAGACAGTCCTTAAAAATCCATAGAAATACTGGACAATAGAAATGTAGAGAGCAAGAGTCACAGGGCTCTTTTCTTTTTCTCATCTCTAATTTTTTTTTTCTTTTTTTGGAAAAGAGCAGCTTCATAATTATTTTTTGCAGACAAGAAGTTATATGGCTGGGGTAATCTTATGATCTCTGACAACCTGTTTGGTAAATGTCCCTGATCAGACCATGGCTGTGCAGCTCTTCAGCCCTCAGATGGAGTGTCTTTATAGCCAGGCAACCCAAAGCATCTACAGTTAACCTTTACATGTTGCATCCTGGGATGTGCCGCATTTGCATAATTCTGCATCTACAGTTATAGATTTTTATTGACAGTGGAAACTAAAACATGATCTAGTCCTCAGCATTCTTCACTTGCACTTTAAGAAATGAGAAGAAACACCTGCAAAATATTGAAAAACTATTGCTATTTTATCTATAGTCCAATATTTTTACACTCTATTTAAAGTACAGTATGATGAATGGGGGAACTCTATCCTTTAATTTTAGATCTCTAGAGACAGGAAAGGCAAAAAAGCATTCCTGCACCTTTCCAGAGAAAGAACGTGTATACCCTGCTTTGGTAACTGTAAGTATGTAAGCCACTTCAGAAAGAAAATTATCAAAGAGCAACATGACTGAGCATATGAAATAAATACACACAAGAAAGGAGTCACAGGTGTGTAGTGAGAACATGATGGCAACTGAAGTTAATCAAAGTAGTCTATCCAGCTCTAATTGAAATGGGAATAAATCTTGCCCTCTCACAGTCTTAAGTGATACTTGATATCTTCTTCAGTGCTTTAGGCTGTTGAAAACCAGAAAACATCCTGCACTATGAGTTTGCACTCTACAGAGGAAAGGGGTCAGTCTATAGCTCTTTCTTCGAGGACTTCTTTTGTTTTGTTTTTCTTTCCTTCAGTAACTACATTTCTCATCAGTCTCTGATAATGAACAACCTTGTACTATGTCCTAAGAATCTTCTCTCTGTAATTTAGTTTTGATTTGAAGTGTATCAGCCTTTTGCTACAAGGACTTCTGCAGTAACACATTAAGACTTCAATATTTTGCAAAGATATTCACTAGTATTTGGTGCAAGGGGAGAAAGGCAGAAGTCAAGACATAAACTGTTAAAAGTTAAATTCTTTGTATTTAGAATATTCTACCTGTCTACAGACATGAATGTAATATTATGGTTGACAATATCAAGAACTATTTTCCCACATTTCCTGGCAAGGTTTCTTTTCATTTCCTTGTACCTCTTGCCTTCCAAAGTTTCCATAATAGGCTTTAATACTTTTTAAAGGATAAAAATGTTACTTAACATGTTTTGTTTTGTTGGCTTCTGTTTTTTTGTTTTTTTGTTTTTTTTTTTTTTTTTTGGGTTTTTTTTTGTTTTTTTTTTTTATCTTCCTCCTACAAAACAGAAGTTAAGTATCTGATAGAGGCTCAATAGGAGCTGGGAAATGCAAAGACGCTTCCCTCACATATCACCAATCTCTTGTCTCTGCAGGAGCTCCACTCCAGTCTCCCATGTCCTTCTGGGTTTACAACACCGCATAAAATGGAAGCCACTACTTGCATATACATGATACCTCCAATCAACTTTTCTGTAGCAGAGTGAACATCCTTCTATATTCCAAGACACAGAAAATTCAGAAAAGGGATAGATCCAGATCTTGATCTCTGTGGATTGTGTTTGTGTACTGGTTTGGGATGGAATAGAGTTACTTTTCTTTGTAGAAGATTGTGTGGGCCTATAGTTTGCATCTGTGACCAAACAAAGTGTTGGTAACATACCAAGACTTTTGCTATTGCTGAGCAGCATTTATTTGGTGTCAAGGCCTTTTCTGTTTCTTGCTCTCCCTCAGCAGTGTAGACTGAAGGTAAACAATAATCTGTGAGGGGACACCATCAGGACAGACCACCCCAAGTGAACAAACAGATATCCCAGACCATATCATTGTGTACTCATCAATAAAAACTAAAGAAGGAAATAGGAAGGGTGGATGTTCAGAGTGATGACATTTGTCTTCCCAAGTAATCATTACATGTCATGAAGCCTTCTTTTCTGGAAATGGTTGAATCTATGGAAATCCCCTACTACTTAGTGTATTTGGTATAGGGTGGAAGACCTGTACCAGCTTCGTGATCAATATTTCCTTTAATTTTTCTTTGGCAATCAAATTCTTTATAATTTTCAAACCTTTCCAGGAACTCACATATGGAAGAGGTCTGGTTTATAGACCAGCTTCAAATTTTCATGAGAAAGATGAAAGACTATTCAACCTAATCAATATAAGATGGCTTCTGGATATATGCAGGAACAGAGTATAAAATCTCATGGAAGGTTAGTGTTAAAAAGGGACACAGCTAGAAAAATGAATACCTCTGGCTTTAGATAGCTGCTGAGAAGTGGATTTTTATGGCTATGACCTTTGTACCTAAATAGCCAAAATAAATATATATATATATATATAGGTGTAGAAGAAGGGATTGAAGGCAACCTCAACCCCTGATAAGTCACAGTTGTACTAATTACCAAAAAGAGGAACAGCCTTGCTCTTAATGAGTCACAGCTGTGACTAATAGATATCATAGTGTGATAAAAGGGATGGGTTGGTTGGTCAGGGGAGAACCTGGAGGAAGAATCATGATCCTAAGGAGGGGCTGATCCAGGAGGACTGGGCAGAAACAGGTGAGAGAATCACTGCTTTGAGGTTAGTCTGGGTCTGCAGCTAGAGTCTGCTGTTGGAATCTGAAGTCACAGTCTAGCAGGAACAGCCTGCATTCAGAGTCTGCAAACTAATACATGCAGTCATAGTATATAGCAGGAAATAACTGCAGTCAGAGTCTGACAGGGAAACCAGCAGCAGGAGCTTGCTTCAGAGTCAGTGAATAGCTGGACTCGGGATAACTGTATTGTAAAGAGGAGTAGACCAGGACCCTTTTCATACTGTGATAAACAAGAAGTTAGTGTCTTGACTCATTTCTACCCCTAATGAGAGGGCTGCTTTAGCATATATATATATATATATATATATATATATATATATATATATATATATAATGTGCCTGTATTGCATATATTTATAAAAAATTATAGTAGAAGAAAGACATAGCTAGAACTAGAATAGATATAGATAGACTATAGATCTAAATAAAGAATTATAGAATGGTTTGGGTTGAAAG
This sequence comes from Vidua macroura, assembly GCF_024509145.1. Taxonomy (NCBI): domain Eukaryota; kingdom Metazoa; phylum Chordata; class Aves; order Passeriformes; family Viduidae; genus Vidua; species Vidua macroura. Next base: position 52,823,486 of record NC_071572.1, on the reverse strand, counting down.
GGACCTTGAAAGATCATATTGCATGCCATCTGCCATGAGCAGGAACACCTTCCAATAGAACAGGTTGCTCAAAGTCCCCTCTAACCTGCATTGAGCATTTTCAATGATGGACTGTAGGCAATTTCTTTGGGTAATCTGGTCCATTCACTCACTAATCTCATAATAAAAATGTTTTTTCTTTTGCCTATATTCTCTCAGCTTAAAAGCATTCCCCCTTGTACTATCACTATATACCCTTGGTAAATAGCCTTTCTCCATCTTTTCTATAAGCTGCTTTTATAGACTGAAATTCTCTCAGCCTTTCCTTTTAGGAAAGGTGTTCCTGCCTCCTGATCATTTCTATGGCCCTCATCTGGACCTTCTCTAACAGGTACATGTTTTTCCTGTGTTTGGGACCCTAGAGATGGCTGATGTACCTGGTGAGGCTGATTAAGGGTGGAATAGAGCAGGGAGAATCACCTCCCTCAATCTTGTAGCTGAACTAGCTTTTATGCAGCTCAGGATATGATTGGTTTTCTGGGCTCCATGCTCACATTCCTGGATCATGTCCAATATTTCATTCACCCCCAGATTCTTCTCTGCAGGGCTGCTTTGACTCAGTTAATGCCCAAATCTGTGCTCATGCTAGGGATTGCCATGACCCATGTGCAGGATCTTGAATTTGGCCTGTTGATTGTTGTGGTGTGATTTCATGGTTTCCCCAGAACCCTGGTTTTCTCCCCTGAAGTTGTCGTCCCAGGTGTGTCAATCAGTCCTCCTTTCCCCACCCTGACCCCTGCCAGCACTGTCCGTCACTCCTGGAATTCCAGAAAGGGCATTGAGTGATTGGGCAGATTCAAAAGATGCCCTCCACCCCCAGGGGGCATTGGGCCATCCAGGTGTCCTTTGTCCCTTGAGACCTCCTCTCCTGTACCTGGTTGGTGGGCTCCCTACCCATCCCCTCCTCCCCTCCCCCAGGTAAAAGAGAGCGGAACCACATGTTCCAGGCAGTTCTGATGGAGCAGTGACCAAATTCAGAGGCCTGCAGGGGAATTCTGCTTGGAGCTGTTGCTACAATCGGAGGCCTGTGAGCCAGAACAAAAGTTCTGGATTAAAAACTCCATCAGAACCGACTCCTTTCCTTCACCATAGCCTTAAAGGCCTCTCCGGCAGCGAGAAACCGGAGGAGCAGACCCTCTGCAAGGGAAGCTCCATCCCGCCACCACCTGAGCTCCAGCTTGCCTGGACTTATCCTCATGCACCCAGCTGCAACATCCAGCTAGCCAAAGGTGTGTCTGGGATGAAACACGTTGCCGCCATTTGGTCCAGCAGCAGGGGCCAGACCAGCCAAGGCACGTCCTGTTCTCAATATTGAAGTCTCCAATAGCTGATCTTCATAAGCTTCATTTACAGGCCCACTCATCAAGGAGTCCCTCTGGGTGGAATCCCTTTCTTCTAGGAAATAAAATGCATCACTCAGCTTGATGTCACTTGTGGATTTGCTGATGGTGAAGTTTATCCCATTATCTATGTCACTAATAAAGATATTAAAAAATACTGATCCCAGAACTGACAGAAGGGACAGCACCCATTAGCGGTTTATATTTAGACATTGAGCCATTAGCTACAGTTCTTTGGGTGTGGCCATCCATCCAAATCCTTATCAAACTAAGAGTCCCTCCATCAAACCCATATCCCTGCAATGTACAAGTAAGAATGTTGTGGGAGATTCTATCAAAGTGCTTAAATAAGTGCAAGTAGACAACATCTGTAGCTCTTCCCTAGTCTGCTGATGCAGTTACTCCACCACAGAATGCCATGAGATTAGGCAGGCAGAATCTGCCTTCATGTGTGCTGTATCTAAGCACTTCCCTATCTTCCATCTTAATGTATCTTCCAGGACAAGCTGTTCCATGATCTTTCTGGGCATGGAGGTGAGGCTGACTTCTCAGTAGATCCCAGAGTCCTCCTATTTACCCTGTTGTAAAATGGTCATTAAGTCATATATATGACTTATAATATTCCAGCCTGGCTTCAATATTAATATATTGTATAATATAATATTTATTTATTGTATAATTCAAACATATATATTTATAATGTTTAATGTATAATATATTAAATATACTGTATGATTATATGAGCCTATATATACTATATTATAATAAATATTATAAATTATAATGTATTCATATTTTACTATATTGCTTATATAGAGTGTATATATAAGCATATTTCTGCTATAGCATCTCCAAGTTTCACACATTAAAAACATTATTTACTTCATTCATATGACAGTATTAAAAAAAATCTAAAACTTAAAAATGCATAGATTATAAGAGTTGATAACTGATGTTTTTGGTGTTCAGAAATTAGAACTCATTATTTCAAAATCTCAGTCTTTTCCATCATTGCCTAGTATTTTCAATGTAAGTTAAGAATCTGTTGTTCCTGCTTATGCTGAAAAAATAATACCCTACTAAACCATTAAGCATAATAAGACTGCTTGAGTAATATGATGCTGTTCAGCAGAAGTACAGTCTGCAATATATCAGCATGAATAGTATTTCAAAGTATTCATCTCAAAACAAAAAGCAAACTTTGACAGACACAGAAATGAAAAATTGAAGAGAAAATTACAAGCCTATAAGTAAGACTGTTTAGTATAATGTGCATTTTCATTAAAGCTGAGAAAAATAAAGTAGATAGTTACAAGAAAATATAACTGTAAAGCAATCACACAGAAAGCATTTCTGAGATGCCTGATAAACCAGAGCTGAAAAAGCAATGGGCTTGGAAAAAAGTAGTAAATCTTTGTAAATTAAAAGACATTTATCTAACTATTTGAAATACATTGAGATTATAGGTGTGCACAAAGCATGTAAGATATTGGTATCCTGGCAGGCTGACAAATGATTATTTAGCTGGACCACTCTGTTTCTCTCTTAAGAAAATGGTGCATTACTAGTTATATGATCAGCAGATTTATTGGATTTAGTAGTTAGGAGCTGCAGTATATTCATTATCAAAGCAAGTACAACTGAAGAGATGAAGAAAAACTGCATCATGAGTGTTATAAAATCTCAGAAGATAAAGACAAAATATCTGTATAATTTTCTTTTGGAAAAAAAGGCAAACTTTTTAATAATAGTTTTGTTGTTCTTCTTGCCTCATGGGTATGTTTTCACCCATGACAAGTTTAGAACCCCGATTACAGTCTCAGAAATAAAGCTAGTAATATAGCTCATTTTACACTGTGCAGAAACTCTCCTCTATCAAAAAGTACTGAATTAAAATAAAACATGACAGATAAGAATTGTAATACTATGACAAAATACCATACACATATGCATTACTTTAATTTCATTTATTTAAAGAGCTAATTAATAGTCTGGTTTTTTATATTTTAGCCAGAATATCCAAGTAGGTAACATTTTTATTGACAAAGTAGCATTAATTTCTTTTAAAAATAGTGTTATCTATGAGGGGTTGCCTTTGTTGAAGCCATTTTTTCCTGGTTATTTTACTAACAAGCTGACACAGTGATAATGCTATTGTACAACCACTTCTCCCATTTCTTTTTCATCAGTACTGAGAATGCATTTCTTGGCAACCATCTGCAAAGCATCATCTCCCTGAATCCTTCAGGTCTTTTTATATTTGAACTTAGAACATCATCTGATTTCAATATTTCTTTCCATCCTACCCTTTTAATTCTGTCTGTTCATCTATTCACCCTTTCTAGTTGTAATAATTCTTTTTTCACTTTCAATTCTCCTGGCTGTCCACTGCTGCTCATATAAAACACCACCTTAGAAAAGTCCTTACACTCATTTCAAGCTATGCCTATATTGTCAATCTTCTCTTTCCCAGTAATTTGCTTCTCAAGTCCACTTTGTGTCAACATTCTAATTTATTTTGTTCTCCCCACATGCAATTGCTATTACCTTCGTGGTCTTTCAGACATGTCACTTGTCTGTAGTCACCCTAAATCTCCTCTTCAGCTGAATTCTCAGACTGAAAGGTTCTGTCACAGCTAATATTTCTTCATAGATCTAGAGATAATGAATGGTAGTGAAAGCGGTGTTTATTGTCCAATACATATTTGACAGCAGAGTTCATACACTACAGAACTGGAAGAATGAGAGCTTACAATAGTGGAAAACTTTTATTATTAAAATCAAGTTTCAGAAAGATAAAGAATGTAAGCATAAGGAAGTTTAAAAAGAAACAGTGCATTAGTGAGTTTATGCTGAAGAGTCAGGTACTACATTTATGATCTCTAAATGTGAATTAACAGAAAGGGCAAGAATTAATAGAAAGGACAATTTGTTTTTATACAAATATAACTTTCTTGAACTTTGACCAGGTCAACTGTTAATGACTTCCTGTATTTATTTTTGTTAGCTTTATTAAATAATTACATTGTGCATTCTTTCAAAAAGGAAAAAAAATGGTGCAAGTATCAAAAATTAATTGCACATAAGGAAAAAAAAACTAAACAAATCAGATCCTGGATTAAATTTCTTCAAAAATGAACACTATTAGGACAACTAAATTTATAAAAATATTGAGCATCTTCTAGATAACATTTATCAAGCAATATAAAAACATGAATTATAGCTTTCAAAATCTAGAAAGATAAATCATCTTTATTTTAAAATATATCAGTGTTTTAATGTGCTCCAAGCACAGTAACTGTTTTTTTAAAATAGAAATGAATAACTCAAACTTAACAAATTGCTTTCTTCTCCTTTTTTTGCTGCCAAAGAGCTTTAGTTCATTACCCTTTTGGAGAAGAAAAGCAGATAAAGGAATAAATCAGATATATTTATATTTATAATGTTAGTTTTCCAAAAAATAAGGGTTTTTTTACCTTAAAATAGTTGTCTTTAATATTGCCAGATGGCATTATGAAAACAAACAGAACCCCTAAACACAACCATATGGATATATACTTGCATATATATATATATATATATATATATATATATATATATATAGTATGCATACACACGCAGGTGTGTATATGCAAACACGAAACAGCAGTTTTCTTCCTTTCCAGTTATATCCTTATGTTTGGAGTTCTATAAATAATCCTTCAGGAAAAAAAAAAAAAAAACGTACTATTAACTCACAAGAAATAGCATTCTTTTATCCTTGCAGTCTGTTGATATTGCCTCTGCACATTGTGACACTGAAGTATCAGAGTAAATATGCTTTTAAAGTCTTTAAATATGTTGTTCAATTCAATTGGAAATTTTGAGTTATGGAACTACTTATTAATTATTTATAATTTTCCAGAATTTCAGGTGAATCTGTTAAAAGTTATTTTGCATCTCCTTTGTAAGAAATTAGGTTATTCAAATGCACAATAGGCCCTTATTAAGGTGTATTAAATTAAATTAGTTGGTCATAGGCAGGCTAGAGAGAAAATATGTAACTCATAATGTTAAAAAATATTACTGATCTATATGCATTCTCTATGTAGAAAATGCATAATTTAACTGTAACTTTACAAAGGGTTTCTTTCAAAATGTTGTGTAGAACTTTAAGGTAATTAGGGCTCATGTCTGCTGGGTCTTTTTTACAAATTGAGATATAAATCCTAATTGTAGCAATATAAATGCCAAATATGTTTATGAAAAGAAAAATCATCTAATAATTTAAATTAAATCTCTCATTGGCTGCATTGACTAAAATAAAATGTATGGTGTAAGTTATTTCATATATAGGAAGTGAACCAGCATTTGCTCAAGTAAAGGAAGAAACAATAAATTTTATTTAGCCCTTCTATGAATGCTTATTTTAATAGTGGTAAGGGAGTGTGCCTTTATCCCACAGTTCTGACTACTGGATCCATCTTTTCCCCTTTAATCTGTGATAAATCTAGTTCAGTATGTAATTTCTATTTCATTCTTGCACAGTTTATTTATTTGAATCAGTCCACATAAGGATACTTTTCTCTTACCTTAAATATGCAATTTACCCTCAAATACACAACAGTTTTTTCTCACTGTATTCTATTTTGCATATGTGAAAAGCTTAAAAAAACACCAAGGAACAGAAGAACAAGAAGTGCAATCAGCTTTTGGACATAACAATGAATACTCAGCAAATGAAAGGAAGATGACAAAATTATCATAAAAGATCCATCTTCAGTGCGGCGTGGGTTTTTGCTCTCCCCGGCTGCACGCGGCTCTTGGGAGCCCGGCTGTGGCGTAGCTTCCACGTGCTGCCGGGGTTTGCTGCCGCGGGTTCCCGGACACGGCTCCGTGTCTCGGGCGTGTGGGCTGGCCAGCCGCTGTTACCGTGCGCTAGGGACCCGGCAAAGAGGAAGGAATTTGTCCATTTACTCCGTGCTTGGCAGGAACGGTTTATTGGTCACGTGGCGCGGTTCGATGGAAAGACGCGACCGCTCCCGGCACTCGCATGGGAGAAAATGGCGCCTGGCTGCCGGCGGGATAGGGTTCTATGGAGGGGCGGGGCGAGAGGATCCATGGCCTGCCGGCCAATAGGGGCGGCTGCCGTGGCGGTGATGCCAGCAACAGCAACCAACCAGAGAACCCCGCAGGGGCGGGCACCGAGCCTCGGGCTGAGCGGGATCGTATGGCTTGGGGTGGCCACCACGGGGTTTCCCGGGGCCGGACAGCAGGGTGCTTACAGGAGCAGCACAGGGGTAAGATCGGGCAGCATGGGGTCAGAAACCGCGGGGGGGAACAACACGGGGGAAAAGTGGGATTACAGAACTTGACTTATTTTAACATAAATTAAAAACCCTAATCTAAACCCAAACTCTGGGATGCAACATCCAGAATCTGAGTATATAAGTGCCTGATTTTCAATTTTAAAAAAGAGACAAACATGTTCTGGTTTCTCTTCCTATTTGCTTTGTATTGTGTCAATAATGGGGAAAAACATCTCCAGTCTTGCAGACCTTGATGCCTTATAATATACTAATTAGAGAAAAGCCTCACAAAGAAATTAGGATATGTTATGGCAACACTTGTTACTTCAGGCACTTAGTATCCTACTGGGAAAAAGAACATGCAGCTGGAACCATGTGATGTTCTGTAACTTCAGTGTTTTGTTATGGTTTCTTACAGTTGCAAACAACTATAAAAGTTGAGTATCTAGCCTCAATTTTGCCAAGAGTCTGGCTTGCCCCAAAGATACCCAAGAAGTGGAAGTGTGGTGCAAGTTAACTCTGTTGGCTAAATTACCTTTAGTGTAGGTGGCCTAGATGAAAACATGGAATAAAACATTCTGTGAGTTAAAGAATTATTTATGCATCTCATAATCTTACCTGAACTCTGCATGTTTCAGGTATCAGATTGTTTAGAATTTGGTTTTCACTCCTTTTGTATTTCACTAAGAGTATTGTCCTCTGGTGATTTTCACCAATAAAGTTTACCACCTACTTGTTCAGAATGTGACTTTAAATAATTATAAACACTCACACAAAAAAAAAAAAATATATAACACAAAGATCTATAGCTGTTTTTTTTGAATGGTGGTGGTGCTACTTTAATATTTCATTCTTTTACTATTCTAGAGTTTCCAAATGTTTCATTGGTGTATTTTTTATATGTTGGAACAGTGTTTAATTTATTAATTAAAATAAACACAATAGTATAAGTTAAAGTAATTTGATAAAGATCCTACCAAACCAGGAAAATAAAAATAAAAAAATTAGAAAGAAGAATCCCCCACTTTTTGTTGTTTGAAATAGTACTCAAATATAGTTTTCCTTTACCCTGATTTAAAAATTTCTTTACGAGAAATAAAATTGTGATAAATAAAAGGCCACCATTTTGAGAAATAAACCTGCAGACAGAAAGGTCAGAGAAGAAGGAGGGGGAAGAAATGGTCCAGGCACTGGAGCAGAGATTTGCTTCCCTGTAGTCCATGGAGAAGGCAGTGGTGAGGCAGGTTATTCCTCCGAAGCCCATGGAGGAGATCATGGCAGAGCAAAGAAAAAGTGTCAGGAGGAAGGAAAGCCAGACTCTTATGTATTGATTATAATTAAAAAAAAAAAAAACATTATAAGAATTTCACCATTTTGCATCATGGCATATACACTGTTCCATTTGTTTATTTCATCATTCACAGCAAAAGATAATTATGGCACAGTCCCCAACTAATAATTATATTTGGTTAATCAGAGTCGTAGTGTTATCAGTACGTCCTCCCTCTCACAGCCTGAGAAGCATGAATGTAAACATGATTTCCCAAATATTGTTAAGTAGGATAGTGACATTAAGAGGGGAAAACACTTTCTTTTTCTTTCTCTCTCCCTCTGTGACAGAAGTTGTAGCAGTTGCTCAGACATATGAACGTGAGAGTCCTGGCTGAACACTGGACCCCGTGCCTTATTGCAGGTATGTCCGAGAAGCAAGTATCAGCATGGATCTGTTTTATTCAGCTGGAACCAAAGTACTACCTGTATTTTGAAACTGAACTAAAATCTTTTATCAGAGATTAATGAAGGAAATAGACCCATAGTGACATAAATATGGAGCAAGAACTAAGCACATAAATTATGCTGTACTGTCCGTTTATAATAAGTACCACAATACTGCAGGTGACAATTCTAGCACTGGCAAGCACAGCTAGCTTACTTTAGCTTTCACCTTTTCCAAAACAATATAATCACAATATTTAGTGTAGACAGGGCATTATACACTGGTGTAGGTGTTATCTATACTCTATGAAATGCTGAGTTTACTTTCTTTACAGTTTTTGTTTTTAGTGTTCACTTAAGATGCAGGTTAATACTAAAGTATAGGCTCTCAAATGAAAACAGCACAGTTTCCTGATATTTCTGGCAAGCATACATGACAAAATTTACCTTCGTTTATATAATTTTACATAATGTAAATAGCAAGAGAGTGGCTGAAATTTAACATATGAAATCCAAACATCATAAATCATCTAAGGATTTGTTCCAGGGATTTTTTTCTCTGAGGAAGTATAACTTTCATGTAATGTGATTGTCAAAATTTCAATATACATCAATATTAATATCTGTCTCTTTAAAATAATTATGTACACACAAACATAATAAACTGGCTACTGACACAAAATTATATACAGCAGATAGCAATCATGTAATAGAAAAAACCTCACTGACCAATCTTTCTCAAATTTAATATTGGCTTGCTGGCTTTGGTCCCATGCTGCTCTTAAAAATCTGAAGGATATTTAGGATTGTAACTGCAGTTATTTAGTAGCTGACTGAACAGACTAAAAGCCTTTTTTTGTCTCATTGAAGTTCCATAGAGTTTAGTATTGAACAATAATTCTTGTCAAGATCCTGCCTTATGCTATTGAAGATACATGGTATGATATATGCTTTTTCAGTCATCATATGAAAACATATTAAGATTCTAAACTTTGATAACTCTACAGATAGACATCATATTACAACCAAAATTAAAGTTCAGGTCAAACTGAGGAAAGACAGAATGATAAAAAGGTGAGTATAACCAGCCAGTTGCTTCTGAGCACAGAATCATAAGCAATGAATGCAGCATTAAAATTACAGACAATTTGGAATCAGAAAGTCTGTAGTCAATGCTTGTCTAACAGCGGTGAATACAGATAAATAAAATTGTGTAACAGGAAGACAGTTTATTTTATCTCTTTACAAAAAAAACCCCATGTTGATTCCTGCATGTTTCTTTGTTTACGTGCTGTTGTAATTTCATGTCTCAGTCCTTAAGTAGGATGGACATAAGATTTGCAGAAAAAAAATCAATTATTGCTAAATACCTTACATTATGCAAACAAAACAACACTAGGACTACAAATATCCATATTGCCCTCATAGGTACAAGACACAGTTTTTAATTCCCTAAAGTAATTCAAAGAAGTGTGATATATTATGCTGCCCTCTAAACAGTGTGACAAAACATTTTTCATTTGATATTGAGATGTAAATTAAAAATTTTTCTTTCTGGGCAGCTGTGAAAGCAACATAGTAAAGGAGCATAAATTTGAGGAGCATAAATTTTGGAGCCCCAACCATTTTATCACACTAATTTCCTTTTTTTTTTTTTTCTCAGAACAAAGAACTGAATGACTAATTTAGTGCGAAAACAGTTCAACAATAAATTTTCTATCCCTCAAGCATTTCTTTAGATCTAAGCTCCACTGTATTTTGAAATTACTTATGTCAAGGCTATTGAGATTTCTATTCTTAGAACAATAATTTGTTTTTGCATAGAATTACTATCAACTGTTTTGTAGTCTGTGAGCTACAGAGGCAATAATAGAGAAACATTCACATGGCCCATTTACTGGATAAGGTTGCATAAATTCCATCTGATTATGTATAAGTGGTTATTAGGATAGTATCTCAAACGAGTCATAAGAGAGCTGTAAATCCTCAAGATGTCTATTACAGAGTCATTTTACAGGATCTGTGGGTTTATGAGTATTAGATACTTGGTTAACTATGATTTCTGGACAGCAACGAATGGTATTTTTACTGGCAAACTTCAAAGTATAGAGTTCAAGTACCAAACAAGCCTGTTCTTTTAAATCAGAAATATTAAAAGCAAATGGGAGAAAAATTTATTGATAACAGCAAACTCTTTTGGTACTTGAGAGAATGGAATTGTTAAGCCTTGGCAGATTTCATGAGGCATTATGAAGTTCTGAAGAGAGATACATTTTCTTATGAGAACTGAATGCAGTGACTTACCAGCATGAAGGTTTGAGTTTGCATAGATCCTTGGGCTGTAGCATAGAGAAATGACAGAAAAGCTACTAGCATTCAGAGGGCAATTTTAAATCTAGTAGTTTGTGTCATAAAGACATAAAGGCCTGAATTCTTTAAAATTTGCTTGTTCATTAATTCATTCATTTTCAAGATTTTTCATCCCTACTGTGATCCAAGGCTATCTATGATCAGAGAGAACTTCTAGTTGGGCAGTGTTGCATCCTGGGTTTTGGGTTTAGATTTGTGGTTCTGGTCTTTGTTAGCTTACGGTTCCATGTATCCTTGTGCATCCCCCGTGTTATCCCCCCCCACGGAAGTTAGCCCCAGGCTGCTGCCATTGGGTTTTCTCCCCTGCCACTCCTGTGACCACTCCCCCGTCCGGTCCCTGGCAGTTCTGTGCTCGCCACCTCATTCTCGCAGTCCCACTGGCCCTGAACCCCTGTGTCTGCCCCTGTCGTGTGCCCATTGGCCGTTGTGGCAACATCACCGCCACGGCATCTGTGTTCATTGGGCGGAGAGCTCCCATCCTCCCCTGTCCCGCCCCTATATCCCTCCGCGGCACCCCAGCCTTGGTGCCAGATTCGTCCAAGTGAGTCTGGGAGCGGCCGCAGCTTCTCCATTGCGGCTCCCGTGACCAATAAAGCGCCCAGCTGCGACGTGGACGGGTTTGGACAATTCCCTGCCTCTTTGTTTCCTTCCCTCGCACCAACGACAAAGCACAGCCAGCCCATCCCAGAGCGCAGCCACAGAAGCGCCCGGGAGTAGAGGCAGCATTGACCTTGACAAGGAGCTGAGGCGCCAAGCTGCGTTCTCGGGAGCTGGTTGGGGCGGGAAAAGTGACGCACCGCCAGAGGGCAGAAAGAAATCCTATGGTGCTAAAAAGGCTTTGAGAAAGATGCTATTACTGAGAGTATCCCAGGGTGCAAAAAGACATAGGCGATCACATTTAGAACATTGAACTCTTAAAATACTGTTTAGACCTTACTGATTAAGGATGAAACATTTTCCCAATACTTTCAAACCATGTCTTTTATGCTACCCATCCAATGAAAATTGCAAACAAATGCTTGTGTATTTAAATTTCCTACTTTAATTTGCAAAGTTTAGTAATTTTGTGTGAAAAACTTATGAGCAGTTTTGCCACTGGAATTATTATTTATTTATATAGAATTAAATCTTTATTTCAGTTTTGTATAGATGTTTCTGCTTTTTAGTATCTCTTATGAAAAATAAACTTCGGCTAATAAACATTTCACTTTCCTGGATAGAGATAAATCTTCAGATTTATCAAAGTCTCAAACCTGAGACTTGGTGTAGGATGAGCAGAAGCTATTTTTCGCATAGACAAAGTAGAACCTAAAATAAATTTGAATAGAACCTACCCACAAAATAAATTAAGTTCAAAACAGCCAAGATGTCTTGAGACATGAAAAGAGGAAGATACGTTTATTTTTTTCTGGTTTATTTTTTTTTTTTTTCAAATTCATAATTAGGCCAAGGGTGCTGTGCCAAGCAATTTCTTTGTGTCTTGATGGCTATGGTATTTGGAGGGGTTTACATCTGCTCACTCTTTAATTCTGCACTGAACTTCAGTAGTTGCATTCATTAAGGTTCAAAATGAGACATGATAATTTGAACTTTTATTAAAAAAAAAAAAACAAAAAGAGGCCTGAAGATAACTGCTTGCATTACTGTTTCTTAAAGAAAGTTGAAAATATCTCTTGAAGGTGAACAACTAATATTGACTTCATCATCAATATCATGAAATTCATTCAAGAAACTACCTTTTTTAAAATATTTTCAGTAAAGAAATATCTCTTAATCTACTTGAGGCCCTTCACAATCAAGCAGAATTTCATTGTTTCTTATTAGAACATTGTTATCTTGAAAAAGTGGATTGGAAAAGATAAGAAAACTGCCCAACAGATGGCAAATAGAATATATGCTTATTTTACAAGCCAGGACATTATCCACCCCTTATTCTATTTCTATCTGCATCACAATGAAATTTTACACCCAGTTCTCACTTAAGACTAGGTTTCCCTGTGGTACACAACAGGTTTCCCCATCTTTCTGCATTACCTACCAAGTGTAACCAGGTCCTTGAGCAAAAACAATCCCACGGATGTGTTTGTCTTTGCCTGAGGTGGGATTAATCCAAACAGTTTTTCCTAAAATACCTTTCATATGTACTACAGGGACTTTATCTCCATCTACTGTGTGCAAGGGTTCTGACTGGGCAGGACCAGCTCGATTGATGGACCCTTGGGTGTTGACCATCCAGGTTGCTTTTGCCAGGTTCATTTCCCGGTTTCTAAATATTCCCCCACCAAGTGCCTTCAGGGTATTCTTAAGGAGTCCATTGCACCGTTCAAATTTGCCATCATCTGGAGCATGATAGGGAATATGATATATCCATTCGATACCATGTTCTCTGGCCCAGGTGTTGATAAGGCCATTCTTGAAATGGGTGCCATTGTCAGACTCAATTCTCTCAGGTGTGCCATGTCTCCACAGGACTTGCTTTTCCAGGCTTAAGATGCTGTTCTGGGCAGTGGCATGAGGCACAGGGTAGGTCTCCAGCTATCTAGTGGTGGCTTCCACCATGGTCAGCACGTAGCGCTTGCCTTGGCATGTCTGAGGCAGTGTGATGTAGTCAATCTGCCAGGCCTCCTCATACTTGTACTTGGACCACCATCTATCATACCACGGGGGCTTCTCCCGCTTGGCCTGTTTGATGGCAGCACACGTCTCACAGTCATGGACAGCCTGAGAAATTCTGTCTATGGTTAGATCCACCCCTCGGTCTCGTGCCTACTTGTAGGTGGCATCTCTGCCCTGATGACCTGAGGCATCATGAGCCCATCGAGCCAGGAACAACTCCCCCTTATGGTGCCAATCTAAGTATATCTTTGACACCTCTATTCTTGCTGCCTGATCTACCTGCTCGTTGTTTCGGTGCTCCTCATTAGCCCGACTTTTGGAGACATGGGTATCTACATGACGGACTTTCACTGTTAGTTTCTCCACCCAAGAGGCAATGTCTTTCTATATATCAGCAGCCTAGATTGGTTTTCCTCTATGTTGCCAGTTGGCCTTTCTCTACCCTCCCAGCCAGCCCTACAGAGCATTGGCTACCATCCACGAATCGGTATAAAGGTAGAGCTTTGGTCACTTCTCCCTTTCAGCAATGTCCAGGGCCAGCTGAATGGCCTTGAGTTCAGCGAGTTGGCTCGATCCACCTTCTCCTTCGGTAGCTTGTGCAACTTGTTGTGTGGGGCTCCATATGGCTGCTTTCCACTTCCGGTTCATCCCTACAATGCGACAGGAACCATCAGTGAAAAGAGCATAGCGTGTTTCCTCTGCTGGTAGTTGGTTATAGGGTGGAGCTTCTTCAGCCCTTGCCGCTTGTACCTGCTCCTCATTGTTAGTGAGACCAAAGTTTTCACCTTCCAGCCAGTTCGTAATTATCTCTAAAATCCCAGGGCGATTCAGGTTTTCAATACGGGTGCGCTGGGTGATGAGGGCAATCCATTTGCTCCATGTGGCGTCAGTGGCATGGTGGGTAGTAGGAACCTTTCCTTTGAACATCTACCCCAGCACTGGGAGTTGGGGTGCCAGGAGGAGTTGTGCTTCCGTGCCAATCACCTCCAAGGCGGCTTGAACTCCTTTGTAGGCAGCCAAGATTTCCTTCTCTGTGGGGGTGTAGTTGGCTTCGGACCCTCTGTAACTTTGGCTCCAGAATCCCAGTGGTCGGCCTTGAGTCTCACCTTCGGCCTTGAATCTCTACCTTCTGCCAAAGGCTCCAGGACAAACAATTGTTCCCGGCTGCAGAGTAGAACACATTCTTGACTTCTGGTCCCATCCTGACTGGGCCAAGGGCCACAGCATGAGCAATCTCCTGCTTGATCTGGGTGAAGGTTTGCTGCTGCTCAGGGCCCCAGTGGAAATCGTTCTTCTTGTGGGTAACCAGGTACAGAGGGCTCACAATCTGGCTATACTCGGGAATGTGCATTCTCCAAAACCTTTTGGCACTTAGGAAAGCTTGTGTTTCCTTTTTGCTGGTTGGTGGAGACATCGCTGTGATCTTGTTGATGACTTCAGTGGGAATCTGGCGCTGTCCATCTTGCCATTTCACTCCCAGGAACTGGATTTCTCGGGAGTCCCTTGACTTTGCTCTTCTTGATGGCGAAGCCAGCTTCTAGCAGTATCTGGATGATCCTCTCACCTCTTTTAAACACTTCTGCCACTGTGCTCCCCCACACAATGATATCATCGATGTATTGTAGGTGTTCTGGAGCCTCACCCTTTTCCAGTGCAGCCTGGATCAGTCCATGGCAGACGGTGGGACTGTGTTTCCACCCCTGGGGCAGTCGGTTCCAGGTGTACTGCACGTCCTTCCAGGTGAAAGCAAATTGAGGCCTGCATTCTGCTGCCAGAGGAATGGAGAAAAACGCATTAGCAATATCAATAGTAGCATACCACTTTGCTGCCTTGGACTCCAGCTTGTACTGGAGTTCTAGCATATCCAGTACATCAGCGCTCAGCGGTGGAATCACTTCATTTAAGCCATGATAGTCCACAGTCAATCTCCATTCTCTGTCAGATTTGCGCACAGGCCAGATGAGGCTGTTGAAGGGTGAGTGGGTTTCCTGACCACCCCTTGGCTCTCCAGCTCACGAATCATTCTGTGGATGGGTATCACAGCATGTCGATCCGTCCAATACTGCCGGTGGTGCACTGTTGAGGTCGCAATTGGCACACGTTGCTCTTCCACCTTTAGAAGTACTACCGCAGACGGGTTTTCTGACAGTCCAGGCAAGGTGTTTAATTGCTTAATGTCCTCTACCTCTACAGCAGCTATTCCAAAAGCCCACCTGAGTCCCTTTGGGTCTTTGTAATAGCCGTTCTGGAGGAAGTCTATGCCTACAATACATGGAGCGTTTGGGCCAGTCACTATAGGATGTTTTTTCCACTCCTCCCCAGTTAGGCTCACCTCGGCTTCCACCAGGGTCAATTGCTGCGATCCCCCTGTCACACCAGCAATGGAAACAGGCTCCACCCCCACATGTCCCAATGGTATCAGAGTACACTGCGCACCAGTATCAACTAAAGCATCATGTTTTTGTGGCTCTGATGTGCCAGGCCATCAGATCCACACCGTCCAGAAGATCCGGTTTTCCCATGCCTCTCCCTGGCTAGAGACAGGGCTCCTCTAACCCTGGTTATTATTCTTTTCCTGGACATACATACTAGAGGTTCCTTCAAGGGGGTCCGACAGATTGTACCTGACAGCTTGGTCATGGGAGGTTGAGGCTACCTTCACTTTGGTGGAACTCCCCTGGGTAGAGTTTCCCTCCTTGAGTTGACGCACCCATGCTGCCAGGACAGAAGTGGGTTTCCCATCCCACCTTCCCATGTCTTCCCCATGGTCATGCAGGAAGAACCACAGATTAGCCCTCGGGGTGTACCCTCTCTCTCTATCTGGGGAATGTTGGGCTCTGACTTTGGGGCCTGTGACTCGCATGGGTGCTGCATTAACCTTCCTCATCTTCTCCCTCATCTCCTCTTTGAACTCCTTAATCACAGCTGAGATATGAGCCTGCATTGGGCCATTAATCATACTCTCATAATTCCTAAATTTGTTGGCAACAGAACCCACTGTCTCTCGGTTAGTGTCAGCATTGATTGTTGCGATGAAAGTGATGTACTGAGATGGCCCAAGATATTCTAGACTCCACAGCATTTGCCCTGTGCACCTGACCTTGTCAGGGTCATTATCATGCTGTCCATCCCTCTCAAAGAGTGCCTCCAATACTGCCACTTCCCTCAGCTGTTGGATCCCTTCCTCAAGGGTCTTCCAGCGCATTCTATGATGGTGCTCCTGCATTCTCTCCCTGTGGACAAACCTCTCTCTGACACTCATTAAAAGCCGCTCCCAGAGAGAAAGGGACCCTGGCTCCCTTACAAAAATCTGATTCATACCTGAGTCCTGGGTCAAGGGTCCCAAGTTCCTTGCCTCGCCACTATCCAGCTGGATGCCTGTACCCATAAGGTCCCAGACCCAGAGTAACCAGGTAGCATAAACCTCACGTCCTCGTCTCACAATGTCTTTCTGCAAGTTACGGAGACTTTCGTATGTCAGGGACTCGGTGATGATCGCAACCTCTGGCTCCCCTGTGGATTGTGAGGTTCTTCCATTCCTATCCCTATCTGGGTGCTCTGCTTTCATCTTGGATCTCCTTGTTTCTACTGGGGCAGCTGCTGCTGGCTGGGACTGCCTTTGTGGTTCAGCTGGAACCTGGACAGTTGTAACATCTGTGGGTTCCACAGCTGTACTATTAGACTGTCCCTCTTCAAGGCAAAGGGAGGGTTTCTCACCAGCTGGGGAAATGTACTCCTGCAGCATCTCATGTATCTCCTTAACCAGAACCTTCACCCAATCTGGGTGGTTCATTTCTGAGGTGGGCTGTGGGGCAGGGTCAGGCTCTGAAGCAGCAGCATCTCTAGTCTCTGGGGCAATGTCAGGCTCTGCAGCAGTATCCCTAGTCTCTGGTGTAGGTGTCAGGGTAGTTATCCAGGTTAATCTTCCCTTATCTCTGAGTGCTAAATAGAACAGGCCTATCAGCAACACTACCCATTGTATGATGTCATTAGCATTTAGAGTGGATCTTAACCCTTCAAAAACTGGTGGAGCAGACCCAAAAAGATGGTTAAAAGGTTGTGAGAAAAATCCCCCCGGTGTCATTTCCTCACAGTAGGTACCATTATTAAAGTAACCCCAAAAAACATACAGTTAGTGTGTGATAGCTCTGAATCCATGTACCTTCCAGAGGAAGTTAAAGATCCATGAATTCCTCACCTTATTAACCCATAAGCCAAACTGGATAACAGCCACAGCAGCCTTAGTTATAGGACCCATGTCTAGATAAGGGCCTACAAATGGGAGAAATATAGCCACGTGCCACCCAAACCAGGGTAAACTAGATCACATGGTGACACTTAAAGATGTTTCTATATCAGCACACACAAAAAAAATTAGATTACTTAAGAACTGTTAATCCTTTTTTCCTCTCAATGTCCTCGAGCCCCACATTGGGTGCCAAAATCTGTCTTGGTTTGAAAAGACAGGAGTCTGTGAAGGAAGGCAAGGGCCTCCCGTGAAATGCAAAAGGTAAACCCCCTCCCTCCAAATTACCACAATTTCAAAATAAAAACACTCTCAGGCAAAGATATGGGAATAACATTTCTTTAGTAGGAAAAAACTAAATTTAAAAAAAATGTAATTAGTACAAACAAAACTACTCATAGAGTCAGAAACCTGACACCCTGAGGAGTCAGGGTGTTAGTGATAGTCCAGTTAAATGGTGGCTACTCCTCCTGCTCCTGGAGTGGTAGATGAAATGCTGTTGAAACGATGATCCAGTAGAAGGGTGTAGTTTTCTCTGAAGGTCTGGTAATAGAGTAGATGGGCCTGGTCTTCCTCTGGGAATCCAGTGAAGAGGCTGAGTTGCTGTCTCAAGAAATGCGGATTTTATGCAGGTAGGGATGCTTGGCTCCTCCCTCTGGGTGGAGCATCTTACAATGGGATGATGTAACTTTATCAGTCATGCAGTGAGCCATTCAATGGCACATTACCAGAAGATATCTCCCCGGAGGGAGACATTGTTCTTGGAAAAGATAAGAAAACTGCCCAACAGATGGCAAATAGACTATATGCTTATTTTACAAGCCAGGACACTGAGGAAAATTATAATTATCCTTTCAAGTTCAAACTGCTAGTGGCTTACCCAATTTCCTGACATCCTGCCCCTTGCCTGGTACCAGCAAGGTAGGCAGGAACCTCCCTCAGGTTATTCGCACAAGGTGTGATTCTGTACTATACTTGTACCGCTGTGCAGATGAGATGTGTCATGGTCCTCACCCACATCCAGAAGGCTTTGGCACTATTAGCTGGTGCTGCCAGATGACCCACACACTAAGTGTCACACACTAAGTGTCCACTGAGAGTCCACTAGAGACCTGACATCACTTATGATCCTGTTTTTGCTGTCAGTGATTGGGTGAGTCATCTTATGGATGTGTTGTTCCTAATCTTTCTTACTGTGTCAATAAAGGTTTACATTATGATGTTTTGTCAGACTCCATTTTTTTTCAGACCATAGAGCGGGAATCAATATCTGTCATTCATAGGGGAAGGGGTGCTCACAACAGAAAGCTATGCCTGGACTGTCTACCTGGCTGTAGGCCAGCTATCTTGCTGGTATAGAAGCTGGAGAGACAAGCTCAGAGAAAAAAAAAAAAAAAAAAGATTTAATAGTTGAAAAGTGAAGGCAGACAAATTAAACTAGGAACAAGCTGGAAAAACAAGAAAAATAAATCACAGTAACCATTTGCAATCACACAGGAATTTCCAAGGAGAAAGCATTGGGATTCTTTTTTGAAGCAAGGTAGTGTTTTGTGTTTATGCAGTGTGTTTGCTTAAAAAGAAAAAGAAAGAAAAAAAATTGCTTCCATTTGTTTTATTAATTGAAAATGCTTGCCTGGGATTACCTTCGGACAATAAAGCAGAAAGAGACACATAAGGAGAATCCTGGCTTGCTGCAATTTTCTTTCTAGAGATTTTGAATTTTAACCTTTAAGCTTAACATCACCTTCAAGACCACAAGATTTTATGTAATTCTGTGTATTCTAGAGGATTTTTGCCCCAAAATCTAAATTTTAAGGTATAGGCACTAATTTATCTTTCTAGAGCTTTTAAAAAGGAGAGACATATCTTGCTTGTCATTAATATTCATTTCTGTAATAATGTTAAATAATCTTTTCATTTGTCTAGGATGCATTGTGAAAATGTGATAATGCATCACATCTCATCAAAAAGCCTGAAACAAAGCTATACTCTCTTACGTTTCCCTTTAAATTTGAATATTTGTTTTAAACTACTATTTTCAACTTCATATTATTGAAAGATGTGCTCTTGCTTTACTTTAGGATCAATGGTATCAGATCATATTGATCTCTGTAAAAAATTAAGCACATGGATATAGGGAGATATCTAGAAAGGAGCTACATAATTTTCCATTATAGTTAAAAGATTATCAATATATCACAGTAGTTATAAAATCTCAGGTCTCTTAAAGGATGGATATAGAGGCCAAAATCTCACAAGGAAATAATTCACACACTATGATGATCTAGTCCATTCCTGTAGTAATCACAAAAACTCATTAAGACCACCCTAAAGCTGGAAAAGCAACTCTGGCTGCAAATATGCAGTGCTACCACTTCTTGATGCAATGACTAGGACAACAGCTGCTGAAGGAAATGTTCAGTCTACAGACTGAACATATCTATTGTCTGAAAGAAGGGAAAAGAGGTTGGTAAAGAAGGCCATGGATATAAATTATCCTCAAAGCTGGATTAAAAATCACAGTGCTTTTAATAAGAAATACAATAGAAACTATGAATCAACTCAGGCTTTATTGTTCCTACGAAGCCAGATGACTGCACATTCAATACTGTTTCTAAGCTCACAAGCAGATCCATAAAATAAATAGGGAATTACCTGAACTTCCTTCAAGAACTCAGAATAACTTGTATTTTTACAGCAAATGCCATAGTGTCCCTGTGACCTAAAAACATATCAGTATGGATTAAATTGAGTTTATTTTTCTAAACTGAAGATATCCATGCTGTAGCTAGGACCCTAAAATGCAATGCACATAGGACTCGCAAACCTGTTAAAAAAATGACAAAAAGCACATGGAAAAAAAGGTTAAATAGCATGGTTGATCAATAAATTAATATACACAGATGTACAGAAGTTTTGCTCATTGTATACTGTAAAACTACATTCTTAGAAATTAAACAAAAGGATGAAAATGTAAGTTTATGTGGAAAGACGTATTAATTTAATTATTCAAATCAATAACTCTTATTGTTGTTGATGTGCTACTATAAATTGAGTGAAACTTCCGATCCATGAACTAGAAGAATGAAGCTGCAGAAGGAGTTAATTTGTGCCATAATTTTCAAGAGTGACTAGTCTCCTTCAGTGACAGGTATTGTTAGGGTAAGACAGAATGATAACATTTAAATACCCGCTGAACCAGAGAATAAAAATCTATAGCTGACATGAAGCAGTAGAATGTGGCATTATATTTTACCAAGTCCACATCATCACATCAAAAACACCTGGTTAAAATGACACTTGGCTCTCTTACTTCTTGTCACTCACAACAAGCATCAAATTTCAACAGCAAAACTTTATACAGTTATTTCTGCCTTTTATGGGAATGTAGATTTTTTTGTTTCTAACTTCTCTTCTATCTGCAGTTCTGGGGTTCAGATGGCTGTGACCAAGAGTCAGAAAAAGAAATGTCAGACTACTAAATTTGCTCAAGAAAATATCTGACACTTTGATTGGATGTCAGCAGAGACATCTTGCATGGCAGAAGGATGCTATCCGTAGATCAGCCACACAGAAAGAATGTAATGAATCCAGTTACTGAGGATTCTAACTTTAGTGCTTTACTTAGAATAGACTCTGTCCTCACATCTTAGCTGGGTCTGCTACAAGCATGATTTATTACAACTGGAATTTTAGTGTTAACTCCACATACATTTCTAAAATCATATAATATTCTGTGAAAGAGTACGTGGACTGTAAATGGCAACAAGTAGTGATAAAAGCAAAAATTAACAAAATTTTAGTTCTTGTCTTATGCTACATATTCTTTGCAGCAATAACTCTCCATTGTCATGGGGAAATGCCTAATATTTTGTGTCCCTGGCCATTAGAATGCCTCAATTTTTAGTAATCCCTAAAGTTTCTTCTCCTGTGATGTATTGTTCACAGCAAGTTCACAGTCCATTGTATCTGATGGCTGATTTTTCTGCATTAAAAAAAAAAAATCCCATATAATTTTATTGAATCACAGAGTCTGTGTGATGAGTTGGATACTGACACTTCTTCAAGTTGATATCATGGCACTGCCATGATTTATAATTATAAACAATCCCTACATTTGCCATTGGATTGCATTTGTTGTATTATCTGTATTTCAGGAAAAAAAATCAAAATAATGGTTTCTAAAACCCTCATATTACTGAAGGACACATGACCACAAGTATTTGCACCAAATATTATTCTACTAGACAAATTTTAAAAAGCTTAAGTGCATTTTCAGTTTGTGCATGTGAATACAAAATAGGTACTCCAAAAAAGCTACTCATCTAAATCTTCCCATAAATACTCTACTTCGGGTTGTCACTAGCTACCAAGCTGTCTCTGCTTGTGACTGTGGTTACAAACACTGTAACGATAATGTAAAGGTGCTATTATTGCGATGCAGATCTGTGATCCCAAAGCAGTAAAAACTGACACAATAATCATTTGCACCTCATTGGTCCACTTGCTGTAACCATGTGGATCTTTCTGCAAAGCCATTATAGAGCCTATGCCTGGAACACTAGACACAACGACATTATTTTCCAAGCCACAAACCCAAGACTGTGGGACAGTAAAATTTTTTTGTTCTTGTTGTTGAACAGGAAGTCTAAAGCTGTGCACAAATCTGCAGCTGAAAAGTCACATCTTCAATGATACTGGGTTCCAATTTCAGAAGTAATTTTGAACTGTACATGCAAATTTTAATGCCCACTTGTTTATGTACGTGAGTTTTACTGTCACTGAGAGTCTTAGATTTTCTGTTAAACTCTCAAGCAATTCACAGCTATACTCAGTACAACACTGGGTATTAGGCACATTAAAATGTAAGCTGAAACAGCCTTAACACTTGCTGACCAACACTTGGTGATCTATTGCATGACTAAGAGATTTTAATATATTTTCATTCCAAGGCTGCTTAAAGAGTTACAGACCCATGATATATCTTCCACTTTTTCTCCTTACGCATGGTCACTGTATATTAGGAATTCTCTCAGATTACTTATGGCTCCAGGAGAAAACAAAGTACAATACCCATTTTAAAACCTTTCTAGATGGTATTTACCTACTGTTCAGAATTAAATGGAGGGTTACACTTTCCAATGATTTAATGGGATAAATGAAAGCAATGAGTCCATATTTTAATGCAACAGCCGTACTGTGATTCATACTGTGTTCCAATTCAGCATTTTTTTAAAAAGATACTTTTCTTCTTGGAAAAAAAATCCCAATTTTTCCTTCATTAAGTGAAGGTTCTTCCACAACTTCACAAATTATCCTACAGAGTGTCAAGTAAAAAATTTAAATAATTGCTTTAACAAGGATGACTGAAAAATATACCAAACTCAAACCCACACTTCTTATTTTAATCTTAAGAGATTCTAATAAACTAAACTAAATTTACATTAATTAAATAATTTTATGAAGACATTTTCATGGAAAAATGAGCTGTTGATGTTCCATAGCATACATAGAAGTGTTATTCAGGCCCCAAAGTAATCATGTGAATCACATTGTTCCTTTCTGATTCTATTTGCCTGACCTGGTTTTTGAAAACAGGAGGCATTCCATAACTCAGCTTGATGTGGCTTTGATTCTCCCTAGAAGAGGATGGACTCAGCAGGGAAACAGCTCTTGAAGAAAGAGCTGCCAGGAGATAAGCAAGACCCAAGGAACTGTCAGTCAGGACACGGTTCTATATTGCTGTGTGCAAGCAAAAACCTTCTTTAAGTTATGTATTCTAAGTGAAATATGTAATAACTCCAAGTTCTTTATGAATGGGAAACCAGGAAAGAGAGACAGATAGAAAGTTTTAGATTCTTTATTGTATGAGAGCTTCAAATACTTCATTATTAATTTAAAACAAAGCAAAAATATTACATAATATGAATAGTAAACTCATCAGAAGTTTTTTGCTACAATTTTTATAGACTAAGTCAAATTCTCTATTTCACAAAATATTACCAACCAATAATATTACCAATATCAATATTATATAAATTTAAAAATAAAAAGTCTTCTAAGATTGATTAAGGAACAGTTATTTTTATACCATCATACTGTATAAAAGACATACTTTCATTTGTTAGACCACAAAGCAGATTTTTCTGAAATTATACACAATAAGAATTTAGACCTTCCACTATTCTGTGTCGTTTATTTCATTTCAATATGTTGAGTTTTATAATATGTTAAAGGTTAATGCCAGCATTTCTGCTTTCACTCTCTGAGTTTATTGAAAGCCTTAGGACATGTAATGTAGTAAAAACTACTTGTGATAGAAGAGTAGATTTAAGGTTTTTTTCAATGTGAGAAATGAAAAACACATAAAGAAGGAGAGTTTTTCAATAACCAAATCTTGAAAATACAACAGCAGGAGATTATAAATACTCATACAATACTACATTTTCACAAAAGGTCGATAGACCTAATGTAGAAAATCCTTATTTTGTGAAGCCTTGTGTTGATCAGTTTTAAAGCCCTGTAGTTTAAGAATAAGAGATGAAAATAAGAATAAGAATAAAAATGTTGTTTCAGTTTCTAAGTAAACAGGTTGCTAACTCTTATGACTGCAGAGAAATGTATGAAAAATTAACACAAAGATACCCAAGGAGCTGAAAAGACAGAAGTGAAAACCATCTTTTCCATAAAAATATTGCAAGTTTTTGGGCCCTGAGTCATGCATCCTTAGCATTTTGGTCTTGGCAATATATTTGACTCTGACTAACTGAAGGTACTGATCCAGACTCTGAACATGGAAGACAATTAGGGTGAAAATGAAGTGATAGAGTCCATGATTGTGAGGTAATAAAGGAGTAACAGTAGCAAAACCATGACAATGGATTTCAAAAAAGAGAGAGACAGTTCATCATACTCTGGAAACAGGTTGATATGGTAGTAAGGGAAGGATTTTCAGGCAAAAATAAATATAAGAAATGGAACTGCAGGGCAACTAGGAATTTCCAGGATGTAGAACATAAAGAATGAATGTGGAAGAAAAGTAACTACATATGAACAAATATATATATATATATATATACACACACATAGCAGCATGAAAAGTATTTGACTTGACACTGAAAAGAAATCATACCATTTAAAATGGAAACAAAATTTTATAAATCAGTATAAGATAAAAAATAGAATAGGAATTTAGAGGAGAAAGATGTCAGATATGGAAAGGAAAAAAAAAACCCAAAATTTTAACCCATTGAGTATGAGATAAAAAAATAAATTGATTTCTTAACATTTTTCAAGAAAGGATATTGTGGCTAATGGGAAAAAACAAGTAGAAGATGAAAAAGAAAAGACTGTAAAGGTCAATTTCTTTTCAACAGCATTCTTGAAAAAAGAGTTTGACTGTGATTAAATGTTTAACAAGTAAAAAATGGGCCTGAATGAAGAAAGATTAAAGATTGTGTAGCTAAAGGTATTGAGATAGCATGTTCTGATGAAATTTGCTATATTTAAAGAAGACACTCAAAATAATTTCTGACTCATTGACAGGTATTATGGAAAGTTTACAAAGGAAGAATGAAATCTCAAGAGACAATAAAACAGCAAATACAGTATCTGTGTTTTAAAAAGAATAACTGCATATGGGGGATTTACAGCTGGGAATTACAGCCATTTTTGGTATCTGACAAGATGCAAGGACAGATTATTAAACAATCCATTTGTAAACACCAGGAGGATAATAAGATTGTAAGAAACAGCTTAGAGATTTATCAAGATCAAATAATGTAAAATAAATCTAATTTCCTCTTTGCTCAAGATAACTGACCAAGGAAGCAGAAGAGAGGCTGAAGAAGATATTTTTTCTTTTACTTTGCAGAGACATATAGCCACATGAAATCTCATAATCAAATTACAGAAAAATAGTGTTGAGCAAACAAATACAACTCTGGCACTTATGGGGATGAAAACCTTTCTCAAAGGGTATGTACCATTTTCTAATTGCTAGCCTTGGTGGATTACTCAGGTGTGAACCATGTGAATAGTATTAAAGAAATATATATGTTCATAATTCCATTCAGAATACATATTGGTAACTCACAGAGATGTTTAAATGGGAATTCAGCAAAATTGTAAAAATTTCTATAAATTCTGAAAATAATCTAAATTAATTTAAATATTTTAAAATAGACTGATGTGTTTTTTTTTTTCTTCATAATGTTGAATAAGGATGATACTGTTTAATTTAAAAAACAGCCGTCAGATATATGCATACATCAAGATAGGTATACATTAAGAAAGGCTATTAAAGGAATTACCAGAAACCTATATGCTAGATTTTTGGTCCTTTCACTCTTGTGTCAGAAGAGAGGATGGTTTGTGTATATGGAATAATTCATGTGTATAAAAATGTTATATATATCTTATATATATATTGGTAAGAAATACCCTTATAAAAGATTTTTAAGCGCACAAGTCAGTGTCGGGGATTGCATCACAGTGTCGAAACCACCTGGACAAGAGGAAGGAGAACTTCATTTACAAACGAATAAGTGTGGCCAGCCTGGAGATGGGTCATTCCCCAAGGTGATCTGAGGAATGCCCGGATGATGAATATGTGCTAAATATCTAAGATTGAGATAGCCGGAGCCATCGGGTGAGATACATCTCAAAACCGGATTCCAGGAACGCAATCATGAATGTTCATCACTCCCCAGACATGGTTTTGTTCAGTTCCTCACAGAGAAAGAACTCCACATGAATGTGTGAAGTCCTGAAAGGAAGAAAAGGGACTCTGCCTTGGGCAGGGAAAATCGCATAAAAACTGCTTGGGCAGAACAGTCAGTGTGAAACATAGGGGACCCTATGCTGTAGCGGTCAGACCTGTGTCTCACCCAGCACCAATACCCTGGCTCGGCACTGACCCTTTTTGATTGGATTGTGGCTATATCGGACTGAATTTCGGTTGCATAATAAAAATCTATTTTTATTAAATATTAAGTTTAGATAAATTATTTTTTACTTATAACTGTTTAGATTCCTTCCTTGTGTTGGGATGACATTATAGCAAACAAGTGAAACAGTCTAGCATTATATTTAGGAGTCTCTTCCTCCAACAAAAAATATAGTTGGTTGTGTCTAAGAAGGTTTATGGTTTAAGTATAGACAAATTCTCAACGAATTTGATAACTCTGTTTTTCTTAATAGCATTTTATTAACACTATGATTAGCTATTCTAGGACAAATAAAGTATATCAAATGTTAGTACATATTTGATTACTGAGATTAGTTAGAGCATGGTGCTAAAATCACCCCAGATTGCAGGTTCAATCCCTGTACAGACCATTCACCTAAGTGTTAGACTTGATGCTCTTTGCGGGTCCCTTCCATGGGACCTCTACTTGGTCTGACAGACATTTCTGCGATTTTCCCATTAACAGGGTCAACCAGGAGCAAAGTTGTGTTCCCAAGAAATATGCACAGCCACAAGCAGATCCACACAGGACACAGACACAGGTGGTCATATACTCATCATCAGACAAGGCTCTGCCCTCAGAAACCCCCACACTTAAGACTCACACCAGACTACCTAGCCACTTTTACCTACCCCACAGGTCCCTAATAGCCAGCTGCTCCAGTTGTGTGCTCACTGGATACACACAGCACTAGTCCTACAGGCACACCTCTCTTGTGAGTCCTCCTGAGATGAAACCTCCACCCATCTGGCGCTCCTGTCCAAACCCAGAACTTCCTACTTCTCACATGGGCCTGCTGACAGTTTTCCAGTGAATCCACACACAGACCCTACACACACACAGCTGGGCATGTGTTACAACCTGCCCTAGAAGGCAAGGGTAAATCAGGTTCTTATTAAGAGATCCTGTGAGGGAGATTATAGTAAACAACATGGAACAACTGGTGTTTGTAAATATATATAAATATATATATATATATATATATATTTGTTTTGGAACAATTTGGTTGCAATAGAAAGCAGGTATGTAGCCGTTTATTATCTACAGCAATATAAATGTACAAAAAATAACAGTTAAGAAAATGAAAGAAAGAATGAAAGTAGAACGATAAAGAATGCCTATCCATTATCCAGAAATTATACTTGATTGTTGCAATTTTGATGTCCCTTGGTTGAAGCAAAGGTCATATTCCTGTTAAAATTATGATCTTGATCTGTCAAGGAAAGTCCATGAAATTCAAAGATTTCATGAGTTATATTCACTCAGGTGGGAATGACCAATCTACCCTGTGTCAAGGAGTTTTGCACTGGATGATGTAATACTGTGAGTCAAGAGTCCAAGTGGTTTCAGCTGCAGTTTTTTAAGTCAGTGCAGTTGAATCCATTAAAGCCCATCATGGCCATCAGCAGAGATGGATGCCTTCAGGCTACCTGTGAATGTCACAGTACTTCCCAGGGAAGTTATCACAGCTGAATTCACTTACCTGAGGACAAAGAGACAATACCCCAACCTACCTCATAGGGTTTGGCTCTTTCTTTATTTGTGCAACACCAGATGTTAGCCTGAGGTGTCAGGTGTGTTCTCCATTTGTACCTGGGAGGTTACTTTGCACCTTGGCAGTTTTTCCCTGACTGTTTGAGCCATCAGCATTCTACTCTCTCTTCCAGTACTACTTGTGGATACATTCTTCTCCCTAGGCCTGAGATGACTGGACAATAGTGCCCCTTTTACCTTATCTCAAGTTCCCATCACTGTCCAAATTCCTGTTAGCAGGCATATTTGGGGAGGAGTGGGCTTCGGTGGTCACAGATGAGCAACCGCTTCTTTGCAGTTTGTCTTAGTGTACAAAGGTCCTTTGATGATTTTAGCAATGTTTAAGCCATCTACCATTTCAGTCTTTCTCAGGAAGGTACAGACACTTGCATCCAGAAGTCAGCACCCGGTACACTGGGGTTGTGTTCCACGGTCCTGTTTCAGCCACAGGCAGGGAGCCCTTTCCATTTGCCTTACTCAGCCCTGTCCTCAGCTGGGTAGCTGGCACTGAGTTCTTGCAGCACTGTCACTCATGGGATAGACAGTAACCTTATGCAGAGAGAACATTAAAACATTTTTGTACCTTCTTCTATTCTCCTTTAACCTTCCTCTCACATTCCCTTTCTGAGCATATTGATCTATCTGTCTGTAATTCAATTGACATACCTCTGAACTCCCCAAATACCCAGGATCCTCACATTTGCATCCTTATCATCTGTAAAGAGCAGGCTGGCCCTCTTTGAAGTGGTGCCTGCAATTTCTTGATAGCCCATCAGTTTGACCTCCAAGGTTGTTTTCTTCTAATTGTCTCCATTGTTTTTGTGAGGTCTACCTCCTCCTTTTCTCTACCATTCTGCTTCACAAAGTCTTTTGTCCTGGTTTTGGCTGGGATAGAATAATTTTCTTCTTAGTAGCTGGTATAGTACTGCGATTTGGATTTAGAATAGTGTATTGGGTCTTGTTGAGACAGAGTTCATTCTCCTACAGCAGGTCTCCCAGTGCTGTGCTCAGCTTTGGTAGCAGGAAAGGTGTTGGATAGCACACCAGTGCTTTGGCTACTGCTGAGCAGCACTGACACAGCATCAGCACCCTCTCTCCAACATTATCCCCACATCAAGGGGCCAAGAGTGGGGAAGATACTGGCAGGGGACACAACTAAGCCAGCTGGCCTAAATTAATCCAGAGGGATATTCCTTACCATATGACCCCAGATATAAAAGCTGACTGGTGCCTTCACAACAGAAATTTTCACGAGCTCAGAAAATTTGGTTGTTAGGGTGGAAGACAGAAAATCACATTAACAAAAATATGTTAACATATTACTTTTAATTTTAGTTATTTTTTCTGTCTTATTTAATTTGTTCCACTGCAAGCCTACTTTTGTACATCATGTACGTGATCAACACAAGAGGCAGCAGCTCAGTCCATATCTTCTCTGATTAGTTGATCACCTGTCACCAGAGCTTAGTGAAACAAAAACCTGGGCCTATTTGTGAATTGATACAGATATTAAGGCATTAAGACCTTTCTTGTAGCTAAGGCATTGTTTTCTTTAGAGAAGAAGAAGAGATTGAAATATTGCTCAGCATTATCTCTTTCCCTCACTTGAAGAAAGAACTTACATAAGGAAGCTGGCAACTGGATTTAAGATTCCTTGCTTTTGTGTAGAAACCTTTGTTCTACATCTAGCCCATTTTTATGTACATAAACTTATTGGAGAAGACATCATCAGGTATTAGCCACTTATTTCTTCTAAAGGATGGATTTTCATTCACCTGCACTAGAAAGTCAAAGTAGAAGCAATGAGATTCATCCCTTATAGACACATCCTCAGCCCTAACTGAGCTGACCAACTCAAATTTATGTACATTACCCGACCTATGAAAATGTTTGATATTTTAGAATGTCTACTCTAAAGATATTTCTCAGTTAATAAGGCAAGTAAAAAAAATAATGACAGTACTTCTTAGCATAAATAACTAAACTAATTCACAGAATATTTTTATTTCCCAATTAATCAAATTTCTATTTAGTTGTTGTGGGTTTTTTTTCTGAAACACCTTATACACGATTATTGTTTCTTTTTTTCATAAAAATAATTTCAAATAAATTTTATGCACTAAATTCTGATAACAAAAAAACTTAAATCTTGTTATGTGTTGTGAATTTTGTAGGCTTTTTCTCCTCCTTATTCATCTTGCCACAATGTGTTTCCAAGACAGGGAAAAAAGGTAATTTTCTACCTATACCCATCCATTTGGCAACTTTGTGGGTATGAAAGAATAACTCTTAAGTTTAATGAGAACTCATGCAGAGCTATGTTCAAATGCCTTCTTCAGACTAATTTTTCTTAGGCATAATAATGTTTTAGCTTTGAATTGGCTGGGTTAAAACTAATTTTTCATGCTTTGGGGTAAAACTGGGAAATATCAGTTAGTATGCATTGAGATAAGGTGATGTAAAAGAAGAGTTGCCATGCTTTGAACAAAGTGAGACATAATAATTTCCTTAAGCCTTTCTAGAACTTGAATGAGTAAGGTATTTGTTCCCTATGGAATATTTTTCTGCATAATTTGTTAACATTAAATATAATTTTTTAAATTATTAAGACTTCCTTGTCATTTATACTTTAAGAATATACTTACCTCGAAATCTTTAGCTTAATAGGGAAAAAAATAGAGTATGAAAATCTGTTAGTATCTGGTGATCTCTTGTGAAAAGGGTCTACTGTTGTTATAAATTGAGGCGAATAATTTGTTCAGCCTTTCGAGAGTCAATCAGACTTGATTACAGCAAGCAATGGCAAGCAAACACGCTGGGTGCAGCCAGGGAGTCAGCGCTCTGCCAACGGCTCACGCCGTTTCCCCCTTCCCATAGTATTTTTATACTCTCTTTCTTCCGTGTCCGCGGTATCTCTGGTTAAGTTCAAGTTACACAATCAGCTTAAGTAATCAACATACTAGCTAGTTTCTGTCTGGCGGTTTTCTGTTATCTACACAAGGCTTCTCCTTTCTGTCTTGATGAACAAAGAGTCTTTTCTAACTTATCACACTATGACCATTTCTTACAAAGGAACTTTGAAAAGTCTACCTTGGTGCTGCTTTCTGCTAATGAAAATGACTGTCTCAAAAAGTTATTTAGTGAAATTCTGTGAAAATCATCACATTACTTGGCTTCTAAAGGTACAAAGAAGACCCAAAGCAAGTGGAAAATCACAGCCAGAATTAAGCTACAATTTAATCTTGAAACTAGATTTGTAATATGCTGTCCTAAAGTTTGAATATTTGAACTAGAGGCAAAATTGCAGGTTGGCTTTATTTTTGCTAGATTAAAGAAAAATAATGCAGAAGAAACAACAGCAAGGACTTCAAAGACTGAGAAGCAGAATTCACATTGGTCTTGCAACAAAACTGTGTAGATTAAATCCTAGATGCAACTGACTTGCATACTACTAAGTATTTCAGGATATTCAGCAGGCTCTCGAAAATTACTGAAAAGGAATAAATGAGTACCGACTGACAGAACTGAAAGTATTAAGGAAAGAGATGCTCAAGGAATATGAATGTTGGTAATAGGAAAGAAGTCAGGAGCATACAGCATATGTAGAAGGATTAGGTGGGCTTATCCTGTGGGTTTTCCACTAATATAAAAAGGTGCCTGAATTGCTCTCTCTCTATCTCATCTGGAATTTCTATTCCCCTGTAGGTGAATATATAACACTTTGAAAGCTAGGAGCACAAAATTAGGATTACTTAGATTTACATAACAACAAGCTTGAATTCACAAGTGGCTTAGAGTAGCTGACTGGAAGAGTGAAATAGTAAAATTGGGAAGTGGAATTGGAAGTTTTAGAGAGACCATGTAAGTAGAATGCCATTTATACCAAAATTCATAGTATTTAATATAGGAAATGTACAGCTTTCTGATAAGCAGCTTCCACAAAAGGCATCAGACAAAACTACAGCTTCTCTATGAGGCTGTATCTTCTAAAAATTAATGAGATGTTTAGAAATAAAAAAGTGAGCTGGAAATTGTGGCAGGGAGGACTGCGTATGTAATGGGATATAAGAAAAGGAACAGTAAATGAGTAGTAAATTGTAAATTCATGCCATTGCTCCCAAGAGTTCTTAGAGTCACTATAATTGCTATCTAATATGTCAATTATGAAGCCATATTTGCCCTTGCTGCTATATTAATATCTATTGCCAACTAACATAAATATATCATATCTAATCAAAATAGCCCCAAAGCTATATCAGAAAAAGACCACAAAAGGAAAAATAAGCTCTTTCATAGTGTAGAAGGGGAAGGGTATCTATGAGGTTTAATTCCTGTAAAGAGAAAAACAGCTAAAACAACTAAGATGCCTAATTACAAAAGTAGATTATTAAATCAGCGTAATCTGTCTTGTACTATGTTTGGGAAAACTAAAAGTCATGAAACCTAGTAAATCCCAGGCTCCTAGACCATAAACCAATTTTCTGTTTATTTTCTCTGGATGTAAAGGCAATCTTTAGACATCTACTTCTGCAGTCTCTCTCTGTATTGTGTTATCTTTTTGAATGCTGAACAGCTCTGGAGGATTACAATTTTGCTACATTCTGCTTTATCATGCAGTGCTAACACTCTTAATCATGATTAAATAAACCAACTTCATTCATATAATATGTATTTCCTGCCAGTCCCCAGGTCAAGAAGATCTCTACACTCTCTTCACTAAAGCTGTGCAGCACAGAACTGGCTTGAAAGGTATGTGATATTAATATACATATGTACCTTCATCCATCTCCTTGCACACTTAGGGAGAAGGTTCTTTCCTTCTAAAAGAAGATGTTACTGACTTCTTAATCACTTTGCCACAGTCTCATCTCTGGCAAACTGTGCTAGTGGATCCATCCACTATCCTGTATTTTTCATACATATTGTTAGTTAGTTGGTGTACATTGCAGGAACAGAAGATGGAAGAAAAAAGGAAAAATGCATCTCTCTACCTAATCTGCCATTTACCTCCATATATCTATTTTTCAAAAATATTAGCTCTGTGAACTCATGTTTTTTGGAGTAATAGTTAAAATTGTTTGGCAAAGAATGTTTGTTTGTTTGTTTAAGTTGGGATTTTGTTGGGTTTGGTTTTGGGTTTGGTTTTTTTGCTTTTGAACTATCCATTTGATCATTTCAGTGTAATGAATGGAACAGTTGACTGTATTCTTGGCCCACTTGATCACACATGAAATGTATAGCATTCCAAATTATATCAATTGATAGTTGAATAATAATCTGAATTGGCTAAAATTATATCATCTTTCTGCCTGAGGCATATAAATGATCCTGCAGTGGTATGCATACATTATGATAAAATCAATTTTTATTCTGGGGAAGAATCAAATAGATAATGGGAGTGGTGATCATATTCATCAATTTCAAGCAATAATTCAGAGTTCAAGTATTGAAGAGGGAGAAAATTGTTTTATAGGTGCAAATACTAAGAAGTGGAATCCTCATTAACATTGTATAATCTTTTTAGTTTGAATTACAACATTTATCTGAACTGAATAATTTAAAGGTCAGGCAAATCTTCCATTTTTCAAGTAAGAATACAGATCTTGACTTTCAGAACTTCTAGCAGCCAAAAATAATTTCGGACAGCAGCCAAAAGTCTTGTCAGAGAGAAGGCTTTGATTTACAGGTGGTGAAAACTTTTCTCAGTCTCAAATGACTAGGTTTTATTGCTTTTGTAAGCGGATCTCTTAAAACAAACATTTCCTGAGCCAAGAAATTATTTTGGTTTTTAGAGCGTCATCTGATAATTCCAATGGCCGAGATATGAGGGCAGTTATGTGGTGTTCAACAAGATGTCATGTTTATTGGAGTTAAAGAAGACATTTATTGCTTCACACACCAGGATCTCTTTTGGGATTCTTATTGAAATACATGCCATTAAATCACCTTTAGCCAATTACTGCATTGATGGCTGTGGGGTATCTGCCAAAAAGCAGAGGCTTAGGCTGAATATAATACCAATTTATTTAGTTTTCAACTAACTTTTGAGGGAAAAAAAAACACAAAAAAAAGAAATTTAAAGTTTAAATTCCTTAATCAAACTCCCAATAACAAAAAAATGTGTTTTAGATACACAGAAAAAGTCTGTTTCTAAAACATGCAAAGTTTGTTTTTTGTATAATATTTATAGGTTTTATTGACTGAAAAGCAAAAAGTCTGTTCATTGAAATAAGTAACACTTTCCTGCTATGATTTAGAAATTATTCAGTTTGTTTAAGAAAAAATTATTAAATTAACATTTTGAGATACTGAAGGTATAGATCATGATACTGGTCAATGCAATATACTCACCACACATTTGGGAATAATGGAGAACTGCCTATTCTTATGCCTATCTCTCTGAGGAGTAATGCCTTTCATGAGAGGCAAGGTCAGCAAATCAAAGACACAAGTTGCTTTATGTTTCCCTTTTTTGTACCATCTGAACATCCTAGAGTAAAATACAACTTGAATTCTTTTGGTTCTCATGTGATTTGATTTCAGAGAGAAGATTCTCCACTGTACTCTAAAGAATCTCTATATCTTTGTATATAAATCTATGAAGAAGGCTTCTGGACCTCCAGAAGTCCCTTTCAAACTAAAATATTTAGTGATTCTTGGCTGAAAAACCATAGTGAAAAAATAAATTATTTTAAATGGAAGCCTAAATATTGAAACCAATAAAGTGATAACTAAAAAGATTACTTAAAAGACTTGTGTAACTCCTACATCAAAGTAAATTGGCATGAGTTTAAAACAGCTAATGAGAAAGTAAGGAATTAATGGAACACAGTGCAGTGTTTAAAATGGTGTAAAAGTCTATTCTCTCTAAAAAGGGTTGCCAACATAGATATAGTGGCTAGGTCTCTCTCTTAGTGAACTGAATATTGATCCAAGTTACAAGGAGGGAATATCTACAAATCTTCTCAGTGATTGTCACACAGCATGTCACCTGCCACATAGAAGAACATATCTGTCATGGATATATAGAATTTAGACAACTAGCTTAATCTAAGTGTTTAGTTCATAGATAAATGAAGTGAGTGCTGAACTTCCTACCCAATTCAGTCAATATAAACCAATTATATCCCTTTGCTTTTCCTAAGGTTCAAGAGATACATGTGTTGTACCAGAAGAAAGAGCAAATGAAATAAAACAATACCCGATATATCTCTGACAATCTAAGAAGGAAAACTTCCTTCTGATCTGAAGGAGAGGAACTGAAGGCTTGGAAGACCGAAACATTCCAATGATGTATTAGATTGACCAGAGTTTAAAGACTTGCAAGTGAAATCCTTAATTTTATTTCACTATTTTAGAAAAAAAATATCTTTTTTCTATAAAATGATTTGTTTCTTATTGTTCTTCTCTTTGCATCTTGTCTTTAATATATATTTGGATTTCTTCTAAAATTGATTGGAAGACCACTTGCTGTTCTATCAGGTAAGTTTCAAAACTATTTCCAATTACTACAAGAAATAGAAAACTAAATTAATATACTTTATATCATGTTAGTAAAACATATTTTCTCATTACACTTCTGAATGAGACACAATTAAAGCACATTTTACAATCCCCAAAACAGCACAATCCATAAAAATCTATTTTGGGGAATAATTTTAATTGTTAATCCCATTTTAATTGTTTTACTCTTTACTTAGATTTGCTAAAGAATCTCTAACAAAATTCATCCATGGGAACTGGTAACTTTAAACAACTTCAGGAAACAAGCAGGTAAAGAATTAATTCATGTAATAAAGTGAAATTAAAAATGGAAAATCTTAAATTTCCTCATGTGATATCTGTCAGTATTTCAGAGCAAGAAGTAACTTACTTCTAGATCTCTATATCTAATTAAGCTTAAATACATTTTTCTCTTTTCTCTGCTTAGCAGAGACTTTGTATGTGTGTATACAGCCTGAACTATGACATTGCAGGTTGATAGGTAGCTGAACAGGCAAGACCCACAACACCTAGCTCTGTTCTCAGCTTAGTTGAACATATATTAATGTATCTTTATGGTAGATATTCCTGCTGGAAGCTTTGAACAGAAACTGCCTTTTACTGTGTATTTTTGCACTAGAATTAGAGACAGTAAAATGATTAAGGGATTGCAGTATCTGACATGCAAAGAGATGGTGAGACAGCTGAGACATTCTAACCTCAGAAAGAGAAGGCTCAGGTGCATTCTATCATTGTGGATAAACACCTGATGGGAGGGATTCAGAAAGGCAAATTCAGAATATTCTCAGTAATGCCCAGAGAAATACAGATTGTCACACAAGAAACTCCAGTTAAACATAAGAAAAACTTTTTCTGACTGTTAAGGAGGTCAAACACTGGAGCAGGTTGCCCAGACAGGTTGTGGAATCTCTCTCCATCCTTGGAGATATTCAAAACCTCACCATACACTACTCTGATCAGCCCACTCTAGGTGACATAATGATCTCCTGAGCTCCTGCCAACCTCAGCCATTCTGTGATTCTGGGATAGTTTCTAGCAGAGTTCTTTGACCCCTAATGAGTAGTGCTAGTCAACTTCATTATATGTGTGTAGATAGATAGATAGATAAATGGCTTAGTATTAAAGAAGATGGTTAAGTTACATAAGTTTTTGTATTTTCACTGGCAATGATCTTGACTATTAAAGCTCAGATAATTTATTGATTAGATCAGTAATAATATTATAACCATTATAGTTATCATTATGCTTTAATTTTTGCTCCAATCTTAAATACTCTGGATGAGATTCTTCTTGTATGCCTTTTTGTGATTGCTCCCTTCTGGAGATGCTTTTTTACCCCTACTACTGCACATGGTATGTCAAGAACTAGCCTGAAATAGCCCAGAAAAATATATGTTTTTTATGGCCAAAGTTAGGAGACATTAATTATTTCTAAACATTTGCCCAAAAAAACCCTCAAAAACCATGACAACAAAAACAATAACAAACAAAAAATCAAAAAACAAACCAAACAAAATTATCACTCCTCCCCAAAAAGAAACAACAAACAAAAGTTAATTACTCAAAAGGAAGATTCATTTGTACTAACTTGGACATGTAAGGAAAAATTTTTGGACATGCATTCTGAAGCAATATATTTTTCTTCTTAAAAAATCTGAAAAAAAACCCTCTCATGTAATTTTTACCACAATGTAGCATAGGAGGTGCATTTCCTTGTAAATAAGAAATATAACTTGAGACGTTTTTCTTGTCAAAAAAAGAAATATAAATCCCTTCTGAAAGTAGGGGAAAAGAGAATTTTAATTACCCTAAGCCGTGTAACAGTTTGCATTTGATAGGTTGACTTTTAATTTCAGTGGTTACTCACAGAGCACATTGCATTTGCTCAGCCATATGACATCTTATTTCTATTACAAAGATAAAGATACATTTTCTTTTACAAGGCCAAATTTCTGAGGAGCAGTACTGATAAAATTGGCTTGGCATCAAGCGCAAGAAACTATCATGCTGGGCTAACCAGTATTATGAGAATCCATGTGTTTATAATGTAGTTGATAAACTATGTAGTGCAGTGACTGAAGTTGTTCACAGCCTACTTACAGATTTCCTATGTAGTACTTTTAAAGAATGATGAGTCTAATAGAAAATTCCTGCAAAGAGTTTTTCCTTCTCAGACAGGAGAGCTCTAAAACACCTCTCTCATTCATATTTTCTGTTCTTTTCTTCTTAAAAATAAACTAGAGTCTTCTATTCTGTATCTGATTAACTCAGAACTTTTTTAGATTGTGTTCTTTGTATTTTGCAGACTTTTCATAATTACAAAGAATTTCTGGTCTTCATATGTAACTTTGAATGTTGTTCTTTGTCTAAGCTTATTTTTCTTTAATAAATATTAATATCGGTTTTGCAGTTTATAATCAGAGTGACCACTGTCAGAACAGCACATGGGAAATTAAAATGTATAATTTCGGTAATTAGATATCAAGTCATCTTGACCTTACCTTTTTTTTTTTTTTTTTTTTTTTCCCTCATGCATATGGGCCACTTTCTGTCCAGGAAGACTCCCAGCCCATTTTCTGTCAAGCTTCTTTCCAGTTAGCAGGCCTCACAGTCTGTCTTGGTGCCTTGGATTATTCTTGCCCAGTCATAGGACTTTGTATTTCCCTCGTTAAGCTTTGTAAGACTCCCACCAGCCCATTTCTACAGGTTGTCAAGGTCACTTTGAATGGCAACAATGGCAAAACACCTTTCCTTCCAGTTTTGCATCATCTGCAAAATTCCTGAGAGTGTATTGGTGTCACCAATATTGAGAACAGGACATGCCTTGGCTGGTCTGGCCCTGCTGCTGAACCAAATAGCGGCCACTGTGGTGTTTCACCCCAGAGACACCTTTGCCTAGCTGGATGTTGCAGCTGGGCATGTGGAGACAAGTCCAGGCATGCTGGAGCTCTGGTGGCGGCGGGATGGAGCTTCCCTCGCAGAGGGGCCACTCCTCAGGTTTCTCGCTGCCGGAGAGGCCTTTAAGGCTATGGTGAAGGAAAGGAGTCGGTTCTGATGGAGGATTTTAATCCAGAGCTTTTATTCTGGCCCGCAGGCCTCTGAATGTAGCAACAGCTCCAAGAGAACTCTCGGACCACGTGGCTGCTCGCCCTTTTAAATGCGGGAGGGGTAGAGGGGACGGGTAGGGAGCCCACCAACCAGGTACGGGAGAGGAGGTCTCAAGGGACAAAGGACACCTGGATAGCCCAATGCCCCCCGGGGGTGGAGGGCATCTTTTGAATCTGCCCAATCACTCAATGCCCTTTCTGGAATTCCAGGAGTGACGGACAGTGCTGGCAGGGGTCAGGGTGGGGAAAGGAGGACTGATTGACACATCTGGGACAACAACTTCAGGGGAGAAAACCAGGGTTCAGGGGGAAACCATGAAATCACACTGCAACAAGAGTGCACTCTGTCCCATCATCTGGTCATTAATAAAGATGTTAAAAAGTACTGGGCCCCGCAGCAGCCCTTGTAATACATTGCTGATGTCTGAGATTCAGATGGATTTTGTGATGCTGATAATGAGCCCCCAAGCCAAAGGGCTCATTTCACTTTTCAATCCACCTTCAAGTCCTAATCACTTAAGTCCAAATCACTCGCCTGTGGCTAAATAGCTTTTACTACCGTATCACTGCAAACTTATTAAATCATTATATAAAATCTGCTTTAGTACTTACAGTTAACAGTAACACTAATACAGTTGAAATTTCTGTAAAAGTTTTTTTTCCATAACTGTAAACATATTTTCTTGCACCAAATCACTGATATATGCTGTTTAAGGTAGATGATATTATGGTTAGGAAATTGTAAGATTCTCCCATAGTCAAATAGAATCCATAGCCAGAACTCATACAAAAGAGATGTGAAAATAGTATGGAATGTGTAAAATATTACCTTTTTCTATTATTGCTGAAATTTACCACTGTTGCTTGAGTAGTGGAAAAGGATACCATATCCATTTCTTGAAAATTTGACTGATCCTCCTAGGTACATAAAAATAAAGTCACACAAAAGATCATTGCAGAGCTTCAACGTTATAATAAAGACATTCTTAATATGTTGAAAAAAACCTCAGATACAAACGAATATTTTTATTATTCTGGGAAACAGTCCTTTGCTTGTTTGCCTGACTGCTCTTTCCTTGATGAAGAATGCAATTTGTGGCCCACTGAGTTATTTCAGAATGGCATTTGAACACTCATTAGGAAGCATTGAATATGCTATGACTACAAAAAATAACACTTGAACATTAAATAAAAAAATACAGAGAGTGCTTTAAAACTTATGAATATCCAGATCATGAACAGTTGCATGCAAGTTTTATAAAAGCAAAATATATTTCAGAAGGACACTAGAAAGATTTAGTTTCTCCCACACCTACCCTTTAGAAAGAATAGCAGAGAACAGAACTGTTTCAAAAACTCATAGCTGAAAGTTTCTTCAACATAAACAGTCAAGACCCCTCATACAGGAGTAATGCTAAAAGGAGTTTCAGTAACATTTTATGGTCTGAAAATCACTGGTACAAAACTGGACCAGAAAAGTCCATTTCCACAAGCAGAAAACAGGGCAACAGAAATGCACTGCTGTCTTGTAGAGTGACCTGACTGGGAAATGCTGAAGTGTGAACCAGAAAGACCCAATTGCATGAGGCTGCAAACCAGTCAGCTCTGAAATATTACTTGATAACTCACAATTCAACTGCAAAAATAAAAGAATGTCTGGAGTTAAAGTTTTGCCTAGTCCAGCCATGAGAACACTGTTCATTTTACTTAGCTTACAGGATTACCATCATTCAGTCAAAAGGCAGACACTACATATAAATTTAGAACAGGTAAAAGGGTTGATTCAAAGCTAGAAATTCTTTTGTTGATGGCCCTTGTCTTACCCTGATGTTATTTTCTATTTGCCAGCACAAAGAGATCAACACTAATAGAAGTGGTGTTCATTATTATCTGGTGGATAATAGCTCAGTTTTGTGATTAGCAAAAATGAAATACTAAATTCTCTTGTTCATCATTATTTCAAATCTCTACAAAAGCATTTAAATTGTTAATTATGCTAAAAACTATTTCAGTATTTATAACTTTTCCTGCATTCATGTTCCTGTACTTGATGATAAAGACTTCTTGTATAACCCAATGATCTACTCCCACTGCCTTCAGGAAAGCAGATAAGCTTATTCATGTCAAAACATTTAATTATAAAGCTGATCATGTTGCTTTAGAACATCTTCTAAGAAGGAAAAAAAATCTTAAATTTTATTTTGAAAAGTCTTTAACATAAAATAGGAAATAGATATGTAATTTAGGAAGAAAGTAGCTTGGCAGTTCAAGGTAATTAATGAGCTTCTTATACGCTCTAATGATGAAAATGACTACTGTACCCAGAAAAAAATAACTCTAATACGCAATAAAATTATGGCACATAATGAAAAGCTGCTTCTAAAACATATGCAATTAGTAATTGTGGTTTCACTTCTGTTCATTGCTTTGCACTTCCAGACAGTTAACAAAATAATAATGTAAAATAAATATGAATAGTAGAGTTGGCTAAAACATAGTGTTCTTTTTGTTCAGTAAAATATTATTTTCCCCCACATTTTTTGCATTTGTATGCAGATGGATGAACAGAAAACCAAATGAAAGAAAATGGAGTTTTCATGAAGAACTTATTTACTTTACATGAAAGGAAGATAAGGGGTTTTTGTCCTCAAGGTAGTTGAACTGCATAACTGGGAGGACTAAATCTGGGATTTCCTTATTTAATGTGATGTGGAAGTTCCTCTAGGGAGGATAGGAGAAACTTGCAAAATTATCGAATGGTCTGAATTTCACAGAGATTTGTTGTGATTTTTGCACTTCTGTGAGTTCTAGGTAGGACTGTAGAACTGAATTAGAGTGAAATGAGTACTACCAGCAAATGTAAGGAAAAGATACACTGCATATTTCAGCTATGCAACTGTGCTGTATGCTGGGATTTGGTGGAAATTTTAAAAATTGCTGTGGGATAGAGGCAAATGTGTGATGACAAAAACTATTAGACTATTAATACACATAAACAAAAGGAGTGCCCAAAGAAGAATATTTTCAAGAGTTACAGGTAGTTAGAGATTCTATGTTGGTAGGAAAAATTTTAAACTGAGAGTCCAAGATGAGCACAAAGTATTCTTCAGCAAGAATTCAA
The DNA here is from genome assembly GCF_024509145.1 of Vidua macroura. NCBI lineage: Eukaryota > Metazoa > Chordata > Aves > Passeriformes > Viduidae > Vidua > Vidua macroura. The sequence continues at coordinate 52,781,638 of NC_071572.1, read as the reverse complement.
AGTCATTGGTCAGCTCATATAGACTGTGCATCATAATGTTTTCTGTCCCCAGTGAAGAATTTGGTTTGCTGGCATCAGCCTTCTGGTTCCATTTGCACACTGCCTGCATGTTGCATCCTGGGATTGGGTTTTAGGGGTTCTTATTTGTGTTAGCTAGCCGAGTCCTGTGTACCCCCATGCTTCCCCTGTGTCTCCCCCCCACCCCCCCTCCACGGTTTCTGGCCCCATGCTGCCTGCTGTTGGGCTTTCCCCCCTGCCACTCCTGTAACCACTCCCATGTCCAGCCCCGGGAATCCCCGTGTCCGCCGCCCCATCCCCACGATCCCACTCAGCCCGAGGCTCGGTGTTCGCCCCTGCGGTTCCCTGCCCTGGTTGGTCACTGTCTCATGTCATCACTGTGGCACCTGCACGGATTGGGGGGGGGGGGCGACATCTGCCCTCCCTATATCATCTTGCTCCCTCCTGGGTCCCGGCGCCATTTCCCCCATGTGGAGTGGGAAGCGCGGGTCACTACCCCCCCACTTCAGCTCTCCGTGACAATAAAGCCTTCCTGCCTTCCTCATGGGTGACTTGGACATTCCTTCCCTCTTTGCCTCGGACCCTCATGCAGGCAACAGAACCCAGCAGACCCCGACCGGCGTGCCAGCAGCAGTGGCACACGGGAGAGAAGCAGTGGACCCGGGCGTCTGAGGGGAGGCGGCGCCGAAGAGTGCCGGAGCTGCTCCGGACCTGGGAGAAAGAGTGCAACGCCGCACCTGCATTCCTGTAGTATGCATTTGGATTACATAAAGATCATAGTTATCTGCTAAGCTAAATGAGTGATGCAAATGAGATACCAATTGAGGTGCCTTCCAGTTACACTGTGGAAAAAATAGCTGCAAACACATCACTATAAAAGCACCAGGTAATGAAAAAAAGCATACTTTAGGAGTGCTGGCAGTAAACACACTAACTATAAAATTCCAGTCATGTGAGGTCTTCTAGAGACTCTAATATAGAGCTAAAGGAAAAGCTGTCTACTCTTAAAACTATTAGATCTCAAAATCAAGAAAGAATGTCTATCTACTTAACAAAGTATTGTCTGAACTTTGGTTTGGGTAGGAGATCCATTGTTTTGTTAAGAAAATATTAAGCTTGCTCTAGAGGCATTTAACATAGAAAAAGAAAACCATTAAAAATTAATACTGATCTTGAGTTCTTACTTGAAGGAAAGCTGACACAAGTGCAGGCATTCCAAATAATAGTGAAAAGCCTCTATCGCTATATGACTTAAAAATTTATAATGGCTTTTGGTAAAATGCCATGGCTCCAACCCACACAAGGAAAACAAATAATCCTAATCTACCATTGTATTAGGCATTAGAAAATTTGTAACTGCATCCTGTGGATAGAACTGAAGTTGGTTTGTTTGAACAGAGATGTTGAGAGCAATAAACATTTTAGAAATTAGTAAGAATTTGAAGATGGTGAAGAAAAAGTGGCAATGATGAAAACAATTAAGAGGCATACAACTGTAAAGACAAGAGTAACAAAGCTCAAGATGTGAAAACAAACTAACTGCGGGAAAATTTTTCATGTATCAACCACAGATAAATAATACAAAGGGGTCTTATGTGTACAATATTTAGAGGATATCTTTCTCTTAGGTTTTCTACTTGGTTTGATACAATAGTTGCTTTCTAAATCACTGTAACATTCTGTCATACATGTTGTATGGGAAATGGACTCCACTGTAACTGTGCATTGTGACAACACTGCCACCTTCTGTTTGCTTTGACCCAGCCACCAACTAACATCATTTGCCAGCTACCCAAAAAAAAAAAAAAAAAAAACAAACAAAAAAAAGAAAAAAAAAAAAAAAAAAAAAAAAAAAAAAAAAAAGAAAAAAACCCAAACCAACCAACCAAACAACAACAAAATAAAATCCCAGAAAATAAGTATTCCCTAGTCACAGTCTTGTATTCATGGATCCCTTTCACTGTATGCCATAAGATAAACTTGAAGTGCATTACCCTTTAGGTAGTATATTTTGTTTTATATTTCTGTAGGAATGAGGTCTAAAGCCATGAGGCATGTGTTGAGGGGATTACCATGAGAAAGGAATTAATGTGGGTGTGCTAGCCTGCTGATGGAAGTGACAGGTTATCTGGCAGAGGTTATCTTAGCCTCAGGGGGGTCAAAGAAGGAGTGATACCAACATGTCACACCCTAACACAAGACCTACTGGGCGTTTGTAAACAAAACTCTCTATATCTCTCATTCACATGTAAAGTCTCTGCCTCCCTTACAATTATGACAGAAATCTGGCATTTGAAATCCTCCACGGCAGAGGATAAGAATGCAACACCATTTCACACACAAATCAACACGCTGGCTCCTCTCTTCTCCCCAAAGTAGGGATGCATCTTTAATAAGATTTGAGTCTCTGACTATGTCAGATAACACCTAGGTGAAAAAAAGCTTAATTGATTGCGAAGTTAAGATTAATGAATTACCAATTGATTTTTTCTTTTTTTTTTAGCATGTCTATATGTCTATTTAGCACTAATGCAGTAATTGCATTTATCAATGGTAATTTCCAAATTCGTATATTCTCTGCTTCAATAAATCCCAATATCATTACATTTGTGATTGTGAAAGTTTTTATTGAATGCAACCAGTCTGATAGTGTCAAAAAATTATAATTAGAAATTAAGTGCAGCCAACCCCACGTTAAAATAAGAATTTACTGGAAATAGCAAGTGGAAATAGCAATGAGATAAGAAAACAAAGAACAACAAAAACAATATTAATAACAAAAGGAGTAAGACAAAGAAACTATTCACATGGAAAATTTGCAGCAAATACTAACCACCTCATCAGGGCCCAAATAGAGCCCACACCCCCCTCTCAGAAGCCGGAGTCCCTTTTCCCCTTCCTCTGGCAATGACATGAGGTGGTACCAAGGCATATTAGGGTCTGGTCGTGTTCTCTACCAGCTATTGCAAAAAATTTGCCCTGTCCTTGCCTGAAACTAGAACAATAATATGAAGAAATGGAAGTCACTTAAATTCGTCAGTATAATAAATAGAAAAAAATTAATATAACAGTAGCAACCTTCTCTCTAGTCTATCTTGGTTGTGTGATATGGATGGTTAAAGGGGGATTTTGTAGGCATTAAACCCATCTTCGCTCAGTGGCCATGAATTATGAACTGACTGCAACAGAAATTTGAGGTAGCTGGTATGTCCAGTTTTTGTTGGTTTCTGTCATGGGAATGGCTTAGAGATGGATAATTTAATGTAAAGGATTTTAGGACATATTTTTGTTACAGGACAAGATGAAAGACTAATGGGTCAGATGTCAGTTCTTTGTTGTTTGAAGGCAATATTAAAAATAACACTGCCTTAAAAAGTTTAGTCCAGTTCCCATCAACACAAAGTCTTTGTCACCTAACTCATTTTGCAAATTTCTCAAAAGGCAAATAAAACCTTTTTTCACCTTTCTTCTTTACAGCCTAATGAAAAAGGTATCACAGTGAACATGAAATAATCTAATGGGGCATTTAGTTGCATAAACACTGGTATCTAACAGCTAGTGAGATGATACCAAGTTACTGGAAATATGTACCTTTCTGAAGAAGTAGCTGTCAGGTACTCCCATAGTGTCTGCATTTAGAAAACTGAATACCAACCCTAAAACTTCATTTCTTCTACCTTGCAATTTGATGTGCACAATTTTTACATCCTTGATGGATTATATTATTTCAGATGATGAAACCTTCTAGGTAACTTCACGTATTAGTCTATTGTCCCCAGTGACAACTGCCCAGTCTGCCCTCATCCTCTCTTTGCTCTTTCTCTCTGTTCTTCCTTTTACCTTTTCTTCCTTCTGGCCTCCTGCCCTTCTTCTGTAGGACAAAATTCTTTGAGTATTTTTGTACAGCCAGGAAGCCTAAATTTTACCCAGACTTCCAGATGAGATGCCAGCCTTTATATTCCATGTCCAAAAAAGTGTTACCAAGACCTTAATTTGTTTTGTCTAGAATATGTTTGATAAACTGACATATATTGCCATTTTGACACCATTTGTGTCAGTATTGTGCTCTTGCTCAGAGTTGTGTGATAGATAATCCTCTAGTACCTACTGTTGCCTTAAACTATTAACTGTAACTTTAGGCCTTGTCTTTTTCTAGTTTATTGAAGACCTATCAGCTTTTTATCTGTGTTGGCTCCAAAATATCTGTCAGCAATGTATCACTGAAGAATCTTAAGATCTTCCTGTTGATCTCTTTCAAGTTATTTTAATCAGCCTCTGTTACTAGGTATTCTATCTTCCTGTTTTCTTGGAAAGGTGATCTTTCTAGATGAGTCATTAACAAGTACTTTTCCTTCTGATGATTACTGATATATTTTTCTGCAATTGATATAATCACTTCCAAATTCACACACACACACAAAACTTTTCTCTACTCTTCTACAAAAAAAAAAAAAAATCCCACGTTTTTCTGTGTTTTTTTTCTTTCTCCAGCACATACACCTATATATACCACACATTTGCGTTGCACTTGATTAGATTTTTGTGTTTCATTCATTGCAATGAAGGGGTCCTATTAGTGCAATAACTCTTCACAACTTTCCTGTTTCTTCATCTATTTTATATATAGGAGAATCTTTACTGTTTTCTTTTCTTCTTGCCCTCAGTATCCCCGATGCCTCACTTCACTTTCCAGTGTCCATCTTTGAGGAATTGTTTCCATTTTATGACATTAACAAACAGTACTTTTTATCCTTTGTTGCATCTTGTTTTGGAACATAAGCCTGAATCAAGGTGAAGCTGAAGTCTAGAACCAATTATTCTCTTTCTGCTATGTAGATAATAGTCACACTGCTGCCTGGGTATTATTTCTTGATTTAGAGATTATGATAATTCATCAAATTTCTTTATTTTCTCTACACCCAGTCTTCTAAATTATCTCACATACTATTTTCATCTTTAAAGCTGTTTTTTTGTTGTTTTTTAATTCCCAAAGCAGCTCAGCTCAACACAGCCAGTCCCTCACTGGCACTGTTGGGTGGGGGAGGGAAAAGGAAAGAAAAAAGTTAAGTATTTATATATTGAGAAATAAAGACAATTTTAATAGCAAAAGCTGTGCATGAAAGGACAAAATATCAAGAAATTCATCCTCCACTTCCCATAGGCAGGCAGATGTTTAGTCATCTCCAGGAAAACAGGGCTCTGTCACCTGTACGAGTGACTTGGGAAGACAAACACCATCAATCCAAATGACTCCCTTTCCTCCTCTTTCTCCTAGGTTTACATGCTGAACATGACGCCAAATGGCCTGGGATATCCCTTTGATCAGCTGGGGTCAGCTCTCCCAGCTGTGTCCCCTCACAACTTCTTGTGCACCCCCAGCCTTCTCACTGATGGGATAGGTTGAGAAGAGGAAAAGGACTTGGCTCTGTGCAAACACTGCCCAGCAGTAGCTAAATCATCCCTGAATTATTGTTTTCAGCATGAATTGAAACACAGCTCTGTGTACCAGCCATTGTGAAGAACATTAACTGTGTTCCAGACAAAACCAGAACACATATTGAGCACAATTCCTCAAGTATTTAAGGGCAGCTATGGAACAACATTACACTACAGAAACGAGTCAGTATCTAAATCAACGTTTCTGGTGGTGGATAAAACTCTCATGCTGAATAATTCTTGAAGTGTATGTTCAGTTCTTCTTCTTGTATGACTATTTTATGATTTTCATCGATAAATAAAAATGCCGCTGGATTTCTCTCCACTATTTTTTTTTTGCTCACGGACATTTTTTCATTTTTGAAGACAATATTGCAGTATTAGTTCTGCATTAAAATATTTTTACAGCATTTGTCATCAAATCACTTAGGAATGCAGAGGATCTATGAAATTTAAATCAAACAAATAGAAACAGACTTATGTGAAAATCCAGACTGAGATCAAAACTGTGTCTTTATGCTTCTTTTATGAACTTCAGAACTGAATCAAAAATGTTAGCAGTAGAAATATGTTGAAGATATGTTAGAGACTCAAATAGCCAAACCTTTATCCTACAAATTCAGGTTTTTATCAAACTAAACTGAACAGCATAATGTGCATCCTGTTCTGTCAATCTGTTGCATCCCAGGTTTGGGTTCAGATTAGGGGTTCCAATCTATGTTAGCTAGCCGAGTTCTGTGTACCCCCATGCACCCCCTGTGTTTTCCCCCGCCCCCCCCGCCCGGCGGTGGTTAGCACCAGGCTGCCTGCCTGCCATTGGAGTGTCCCCTCATCACTCCTGTAACCACTCCCTGCTCCGTCCGGAGCATTCAGTGTCTGTTACCCCAATTCTGCGACCCTCTTCACCCCGGAGCCCCGTGTCCACCCATGCCAGGTTCCCGTTGGGTGCTCTGGTCCACATCATTGCCATGGTGCCTGCCCCTCATTGGGTGGGGGGGGGCTCTCCTCACCCCACCCCTGATAAAACCCCACGCCTCCCAGGTCCCAGCCGCCAGTTTCCCCACGTGGGCGCTGGAAGCACGGGTCACGGTCTTCCCGCTGCAGCTCTCCTTGGCTAATAAAACCTTCCCACTTCCCTCGTGGGTGATTTGGACATTACTTCGCCCTTTACCAACGTCCCTCGTGCAGGCAACAGAACCTGGCAAGCCCCGGATGGCACGCCGCGGCAGCAGCACGTGGGAGCAAGCGGTGAACCCGAGCTCCGGAGGGAGGCAGTGCCAAAAGGTGCTGGAGCTGCCCGGAGCCAGGAGAAACGCCGATTCAATCACACAAACTTTCTTTTTAGGCAAAAGGCACCATTTTTCTTCATGCCATGTAAAATAAATATAGAGATATTGATACATGGATGTGCATCTGTGCATTTGTGTGACCTTTACTCCTCAAGGCTGGCGTATATACATATTTCTAGATCCATCTGACTACAGTTAAAACCATTACATATATAATATTTACTTGACACACCAGTTACAGGAAGCTAAAAGGTTTTAAGAGCTTTATATTTCTATTAACGCAAGTTCAGGTAGATATATTTTATATAAACAAAATTGATTTTGACAAATATCCTTTAAAAGCAAAGAAAAAATTATGACCAGCTTTACATATAGAGATATACACAGAGAAATATATATGATGAGAAGAATTCTGCTTTCAAGAACATGAAAGAACACAATTACTACTAAATAGCTTTTTTTTAAAGATAAATCAGATCCCATACAAACACTTTCCTGTCTTTATTAATTAATAATTAATATTCATATTGGAAAAAATAGAGAACTCCATAGGAAAGAAAACTTCCTTATGAAACATACTGGTTTCCATATCTACTTTAAATTTAGAAAGAAATAAAAGAGGAAAAATAATTTAACTCTTTGGCAGCAATAACTGAGTTTTGAAGGAAACATGTTAGTTAGAGATAATATATCAGGCTGTTCAAAGTACCATTCTATTCCTTCTGAATAGACCTAGAAAAGAATAAATATGCCCTACTTTGAATTTCTTTTCTTACTTTACTGCTTCTTTCTCCTACTGTAATGTTTCACTCATCTACTGCTCTTGGCATATGAGCTTCCTAAACATGTCCAACAATGACTGCATTTTTGTTCTTACTTCCAAATGAACACCCTCAAAGAAGCAAAAAGCAAAAAAAGGCCACAGTCACATGGTGTTTTGAGTTTGAAAGACAGACTTATCTGCCCCTGGGCTAAACTAAAGACTATATTGTTTTCCAGTTAAAAATATATCAATTTTGCACTTGTGTGCATTCAGTTCTGCAATTAAAAATTGTGCACAACAGATATATAAATGTAGGTCTCTAAAGGGCAGATTTAACAATATTAAGTATTTAATCTTAAATTAGTTAAAATTATTTATTTGCAATTAATCCCACCAAGGTTTGGTTTGGTTTTGGTAGTTTTTTGGGATTTTTTTTTTTTTGGGGGGGGGAGCTGGTAGGTGGTTATGTTCATTTGCTTATTGTTTTTTGCTGATTTCAGGTTTCTGTGTGTTTAACTATTTGTGTCATTCCACTATGCGATAATGTTCAATTGAAAAGTTCAGCCTTCCTACAACAATATGGAGGAAGATTTCTTCTCTGAGAGGAAGGTTTCTCCTGTGAACTCTGCAGCAAAGTAAATATCTCACACAGCTGAGATGCTTGTATGTAAATTTGAAAAAGAAGACAAGGGTCATGCTTCAACATTTCAGGTAAATGGAATAAGAAGATTTTAAGCATCCCATCTTACCAGACATTGATCAATAAAAAAAAAAATAAACATACATGACTGTAGCAGTCAAAGGCCCTGCAAGGCCTCTATGACGGTCACTAGCCTAAGATAAGAAATGCAGAGTCATGATGAGTGGACCTGAGCTGCCCCTCTTCCGCACTCAGACCCCTGTTATCTCTCTGTAAGGCTATAAGTCGTATTCTCCTCGACCCCAACCACTGGACAATTTCCAATCCCCCAGTACCCTACTTAAACCCTCACCTCTGCCCAGTTCAGTGGAAGAGCTGTCACTGGAACCTTCTGCAGAAGCTGCCAATAAAGACATCTCCGCAGAACTCCACACAGCCTTCACCTCTCTCCATCCCTGCGTCTGCCAAGGCACTTTGCGAGCACAGAGCTGAAATCACTGAGAGCTGAAATCACTAGAGCTGAAATCACTCCACAAGTGCTCGCTAAAGTTGCCTGTGGCTAGGAGCTAGCCGGAGGGCCCAGACAGGCTGTGCCTCATCAGCACAGTGCTATCTGGGACACCTATGGTGGCTGCTGCCCAGGGGGCCAGACAGACCCCTGGGACACCAGGCCGCGATACATGGCAGCCTGAACGGGAGAATGGGCATCCTGGTACTCCTGAGAGCAGCATTCCTTCATGGATCGTTACTGCCTTGGCCTGCCATGATCCTCTGAGGGCAACTTCTCCGTTATAGAAGTTATCTGGAAGAGGCATCCAACGAACCTGAATATCACCATCTGGGACAAAAGTCCTCAGAAGCTGGACAAAGCATAGTACCCACTCAGCAGTCTCTGACCCAGTTTCGTCTGAAAAAAGTGTAAGTTTAAAACAGCCTTTCTGCGTGCTTTTAACTTGGGTCCCCTTTTTGGTTTTTTTTCTTTTTTTTCTCTTTTTCACTGCTGGGGGGGGGGGGGGGGGCAAAGGGACTTAAAGCAATGGGATCAAACTCTAGTAAATTAAAACAATCCCAGAACGAGAGAGATTTATATTTACAAATCCTAGAAATCCTAAATGCTAATAACTTTTCTTTCTCTAAAGGCAATCTTTCAAAAACTAACTTGAAAAAATTTATAACATGGATCCTTTCTCAGTTTCCAGACTTTAACATAAGCATGATAGGTTCAAACTCCTTTTGGGACTTAGTAGGGACAAGAATATATGCTTCCCAAACCAAAGACGACTTCTCTGTTACTAAATTCCTGCCTCTCTTTCACTATATCGCAAAAGCGGTGGAAAAAGCTAACACAAGCAGCTTAACAGCAGCTGAGGAAATTTCAAACTTATCTTCTATAACAGATCCTTCAAATGCTAATCTCCCAGATTACAGTCCTCTCTCTGTAGGCTCACTTCTTCCTGGAATGGGGAACAAGGGAACCGCGCCGCGCCCACCCGCCCTTCTTGCACCCGTGGGGTCCACGGAGCCCGCCCATCCCTCCGCCTCCACCCTGGACGGGGCAAGCCAGAACTCAGCTCCCTCGGTTACGCAATGCACGGCACAGTGCTCGCACTGCTCCCACCCCCCTCCCCCCATTCTCAGGTAAAATCACATCAATCTCGATCGGATCTGCCCCGCCGTGCTCCAACACCACTGTGCAGCCCGCCGCATCCCCTCCTCTCCCCCCTGCCATGACTCTCCCCACCCCCGTTACCACCCCTACCTGCCTGCCTACAGCAGATCCAGCGAATATCTCTGCACCCCCCATGGTGTCTGTGGCAGCAGCTTCCCCCAACCCCACCGCCTCATCTCCCCCCTTTCTCCCCTGTCTGTATTCCCAAGCGATGCATCCACCCACCCACCCTCAATGCCCCCCTAATGGCAACGCCCCACACTCTATCCAGTCTCCCACACCCCTGCAAAATGTCGCTCCAACACACCCAAAAAAGCATAGAGCACCTTCTGACCACACCTCATCAGAGGACAGTGAGTCTGAATCTGACATAGACGAAATTGATCCATGGGCTCTAATTAAAATGGAAGCGACTCAGGCAGGGGATTGGGAACTAGCTCAGAGAATTACTGCCTTCCCAGTAAATTATATAAAGGGGAAAAGAGGGGGGGGCACTACTAGAACAACTTGGGAACCTAACACAAATAAAGAACTGATACAACTATGAAATATAGCCAAAGAACATGGTAGAAGTTCACATATTTTCAGAAACTTCCTCAAAGTGCTTTTTTCGGCACATATCCTTGTCCCTCATGACCTTAAAAACATTGCCAACTGCCTTCTTTCCCCAGCAGAATATATGCTATGGGAAAGACAGTGGAAAAGGCAATTAAAAACATTATCAGACACCTATGCTCAAGATGCAAATAAGCCAGATTTTGCAGTTCAACAGCTGGCTGGAGAAGGGGATTTACAGAAACCCTCTGACCAAGCTAACACCTTACCTAAGGCAGCACTACAAGATGTGGCTATTGCAGCAAAAACCTCATTGCTTCTTACCCCAGATGACTCTATCCCTACCCAACACTTCTCTTGTATTAAACAAGGAATAGATGAAAGCTTTATCAAGTTTGTGGACAGACTTAAAGATGCTCTGGAAAAACAGATAGAGAGCACAGAAGCAAGAAAAGAACTGTTGTGCAAGCTTGCTTTGTCAAATGCAAACGAACAATGTAAAACAATTCTGAGGGCCTTACCCTTGGATACAGAACCCACCATAGAGCAAATGGTGGAAAGCTGCACACGTCATCTGTCCACTGAAAACACAGTGGCCCAAATAGTCTCTAAGGGTATTGCAGAAGGAGTTTCTGGTGCGTATGCAGTAATAACTTCCAAAGACCAGGACCGCTGCTATTACTGTGGGGAATTTGGACATTTCATCAAGGACTGTCCAGACAGGTCACCTACCCAAAACCCTCATAACACCTACCAAAGACCCCAAAACCAGCAGCAATACCAACAGCGTTCGGGAAACTTCCAGCGGAGCGCGGCCAGGCCCCGCGTAAAGACAACAAATCAAAAGCCACCCAGATCCAGTCACACATCATCCCAGCAGATTCCAGGCCACATGGAGAGGATCCAACGCACAGAGAGATACAGATGGGAACATGGCACCAGTTGGTAACTGCTTTATCCATTGACTTTAATAATAAGGATGTTTATCGTGTTCCCACAGGCAAGCATGGACCAAAAGGTGGTCCTTTTAACATCTTAATTATAGGGGACACTCCCCATGGCCCAGAGGAAATCTTTGTCTTTCCAGAGGTACAAACAGTGCACCCAGGACAAGAAATCTCTGTTCAGCTGTGTTGCACGGACTTACAATTTTTTCTTTCAAAGGGAACTCCTATCGCACAAGCCTTTCTACGCCCAAAGAATCATAGGAACAGCTTCCTCTCCATCCGACAGTAATGTGGGCACAAGTTGTGGGACCAAGCAAGCCTACCATCGAGTGCAGTCTGTCCTACAGAAGAGAAATGTTCCACCTACCAGGGATGCTGGACACCAGTGCAGACGTGACCATCATCGCTTGCTCGGAGTGGCCAGCACACGGGGGACTGCAACTGGTAGCAGGAATGATTTCAGGGATCGGTGGAGCCACAGTGTCCATGTGAAGCAAGCACCACATCCTCATTGAAGGGCCCAAAGGCAAGCTGGCAACCATCTGCCCATTCGTGGGAAGAGCCCTCATCACCCTTTGGGGCAGAGATGTTCTATCCCAGTGGGGGGCCTCCCTACATATTCCCAGTCAGGATTTCTGACTGGGGCCACTGAGGAGCGCGCACTATCAGATACCCCTCGGCTAACCTGGAAATGCCAAGACCCAATCTGGATTGACCAGTGGCCCCTCTCTAAAGTAAAACTGCGCACACTACAAGCCCTTGTGGAAGAACAGCTCACCAAAGGTCACATCGTCAAGACCACCAGACCTTGGAATTCTCCAGTCGTCATACTGCAAAAACCTGGGACTGACAGGTGGAGGCTCCTCCATGACCTTCGCAAAATCAATGTGGTTGTTGAGGACATGGGCGCCCTCCAGCCTGGCCTGCTTTCACCATCGATGCTGCCCCGAGACTGGACACTTGCCATCATAGACATTAAGGACTGCTTCTTCAGCATTCCGCCGCACCCCCAGGACGCTCCACAGTTTGCTTTCTCCATTCCCTCTCTTAATAGAGAGGCTCCACTCAAAAGATATAATTGGTCGTATCTCCCCCAAGGACTAAAAGTCTTACTCACCATATGTCAGTGGTATGTCGCTCACATCCTGTCTCCTGTTCGGAACCTATTTCCAGATGCAATCATCTACCACTATATGGATGATATCCTGGTCTGTGCATCAGAAAAAACTTACTTAGAAAAAGCAGTTAAAGGGACAATCAAAACCATAGAAAAAGCAGGGTTTGAGATCCGTGAGAACAAAATACAATACACCAACCCATGGACTTATCTTGGATTCCTGATCCGAGAAAGGACAATTGTACCCCAGCAGCTTGTTGTTCTAGATGACCCAAAAACCCTGAGAGACTTACACAGTCTGTGCGGATCCATCAACTGGGTATGCCCCCTGCTAGGAATTACAACAGAGGACCTCGCTCCCCTGTTCAACCTTCTCTGTGGCAACGAAGACCTAGACTCTCCACACACGCTCACAACAGAAGCCCGAGACACCATCACCAAGGTCCAAGAAGCCCGTCTTCACGCCAAGCCCATCACTTCGAGCCCAAGCTGCCTTTCCAGTTCGTCATCCTCAGAAAAGCACCTCGGTTCTATGAACTGATCTTCCAATGGGATCTTCAACTCTGAGACCCTTTATTGATACTGGAATGGATCTTTGCAAACAACCAACCTTCAAAGACAATTACCACCTCCCAGGAAATAGTGGGACATTTAATAAAAAAGGCCAGAACTCGAATCCGCTCCCTTGCTGGGTGTGAGTTCACATGCATATATTTGCCACTAACCACTGGGGATCTGGAACATTTGCTCCAGACCAATGAAAACCTCCAATTTGCCCTAGACAGCTATACAGGCCAAATTTCCATTCATATCCCAAAACATAAACTTTTTAATGCAGTCTTTAATCTGACCCCAAAATTAGTCCAAAGTAAAACACCTCTCAAAGCTCTAACAATCTTTACAGATTGCTCAGGGTCATCCCATAAATCTATAATGTGCTTATCCATGGGAAGTATTGATAACCCACTTTCCACATGTTTAGTAGGGATTCCATTCATAGCAGATGATTGGCCCGTCTATAATTCAGAGCTTCTCCGCACCACAGGTAAGAGACCCAACATGGCAGATACTTGGGACGAGTGGACAAAAATGTTGCCCAATGCTCAAGAGGAACCCCAAGAATTGGACCTGTTGGGGTCCTCCAAGGCAACATACTGCATCAAATTTTACTTTAGACATCCAAAGAGCAATTGGCCAGAAATTGACCAGACAAAAAACACATACAGAAAGGACGTATCACCCATTAATAAAACCTGTAACTATCCGGATTGGTGCAATTACACCGCTCGGGTGATCTCTGTATCCTCTCTCCACCCCAAAGTATTACCCAAGAGAACGTTTCTCATCTGTGGTGACAGAGTACGGGCTGGGATTCCCTCCTGCCTTCAGGGAGGTCCCTGTAGCAGGAAAACTTTCCACCCTCAAACCAAATATTACTTTGTTACATAATTGGAAAAAAGAAACTGAATTAAAACGCCACAAAAGATCCTACACAGAATTTGATGAAAATTGCGATCCAAAATTGTACGATTGGAACAAAACAAAAAAGATTGCAGTCTCCCTATTCCTACCCTGGGTAGCTGCAGCTAAAGCTCTTGGGGAAATAAATCACTTAGGGTGCTGGCTCAGCAAGCGAGCCAATGCTACGGAAGAAGAAACCACGAGACATGCATCACTTCAAAATCAAGCAGCGATCGACTTCCTGCTGCTAGCCCATGGACATGGCTGCGAAGACTTTGAAGGGATGTGTTGTTTCAACCTCTCTTCACGTTCGGAATCCATCCACGCAAACATCCAGAAACTGAAGGAACTTGTGAAGGACTTAAAAGTAGAAAGCAACCCAGACTGGGTCAATGACCTTTTCGGTCAATGGGGATTAACGGGATGAGTTACATCTTTGGTTAAGGGAATTGTGTGGATTTTCATTGTAATTGTCATTGTATTAACTATGTTCTCATGCCTTGTCCACTGTTTCAAAAGACCTATAGGGCACACATTTTTACTAAATACAGAAAGTGGAGTTGTAGCAGTCAGAGGCCCTGAAAGGCCTCCATGGTGATCACTAGCTTAAGATAAGAAATGCAGAGTCATGATGAGTGGACCTGAGCTGCCCCTCTTCTGCACTCAGACCCCTGTTGCCTCTCTGTAAGGCTATAAGTCGTTTTGTCCTCAACCCTAGCCATTGGACAATTCCCAATCCCCCAGTACCCTACTTAAACCCTCACCTCTGCCCAGTTCAGTGGAAGAGCTGTCACTGGAACCTTCTGCAGAAGCTGCCAATAAAGACATCTCCGCAGAACTCCACACAGCCTTCACCTCTCTCCATCCCTGCGTCTGCCAAGGCACTTTGCGAGCACAGAGCTGAAATCACTGAGAGCTGAAATCACTAGAGCTGAAATCACTCCACAAGTGCTCGCTAAAGTTGCCTGTGGCTAGGAGCTAGCCGGAGGGCCCAGACAGGCTGTGCCTCATCAGCACAGTGCTATCTGGGACACCTATGGCGGCTGCTGCCCAGGGGGCCAGACGGACCCCTGGGACGCCAGGCCACGATACATGACTTCATGTCATGTATGCCTTTTAAGTATCAACTGCTATCTAAAAGTGGGGTTATTTTGAATAATTTATTATTCAGAAATTATTATGTCCCCAGCAGTTTAACTCCCTGTGAACTAACTATACTAACTATACTAAATCTTAACAGAATAAAGTTCCTGAAGGTTTTCCCAAATTAATTTTTAAGGTAGTGACATTGAATGACAAGGCAAGATATTCACACTTCCTACTAGTTACTGTCAAGGGAATGCTTAGTCCCTGTTCCTTGTAACCATGGCAGCTGTAGGTCCTGCTTTACTTCTTACAGCTGAAAACTCTCTGTTTACACAATGGACTCTGCACTTGCCTGGTCTTGCTCCAGTCAACATCATGAAGTTCCTACAACAAAATCAGGGATGTTTTAACATCATCACATGTACAGAGAAATTAAAAGTTTAAATATAGAATTTATTTTAAAAATATTACGAATCTAGTAGGAAGTTTTCTGTAAAGCTGCAATATTTAGTAACAGGAGAGATCCATAGAAATAATTTCACCCACCATATTTACAAAGCTAAAAATGGTAGAATTTTTACTAGAATAATTGACTAATGTAATGTTTTAGTCCATTCTGCTTTTATAGAATATAAAAGATGAGATGTTGCATCCTGGGTTTGGGTTCATGTCAAGGGGTTCTGATATATGTTAGCTGGTCCTGTGTACCCCCATGTTCCCCCCGCGGTGGTTCACACCGGGTCACTTACCACTGGAGCATCATCACGCCAGTCCTGTAACCACCCCCCTGTCCATTCCTGAGAGTTCTGTGTCTGTCCCCCCATCCCTGCACTCCTGTTCGTCCCGGAGCACTGTACACACCCCTGTCGTGTCCCCATTGGTTGCCGCAGTCTACATCACTCCCCCGTTACCTGTCCTCATTGGGCAAGGGGGGCTTCCGCCCCTGTTGGCCCGCCCCCTATAAAATCCCATGCGTTCCTTTGTTTGTGGCCATTTTGTCCATGCGGCGCTAGGGAGCGGCCGCTGTTCTCCATCGCAGCCCCACGCAACAAAAAAATCTCTCCAGCCAACCGCAAGGATAGGGTGTGCCTCCTTTGCCTCTTCGTCTCATCCCAGCACCAGCCACAGAGCGCGACCAGCCTCATGCCACTGCGCTGAACGCCTCAGTGCCCGGGCCACACGGCAGCGCCAGTTCTGCCGAGAAACAGCGCCTTTAGCCAGGCTCTCCAGAGCTGCCCAGGACCAGGGAAAACAATACAATGCCGCAATGAGACATGAAGAAAAGCTTCTGACAAATTTTATTCAGACTTTGTGAAAGGACTGAGCTCTAAGCGTTTTATTGCTTACCTCCATGGCAGCAAAAACTCTTCCCATTTTTATGAAGACTGAGAAATATATATGTTGTCATTTTTAAGGACTGAAATGGAAGAAACCTATTTTTTCTGGTCTGTCACAAGGTGAAGGAAGATACTTCACAACTAGGTAACTAAACATGGCTCAATTTATACTCTTCTAAATAAAAACCAAGTTTCTAATATCTCAGAATATCCCTCAGAGTATTTGCAATGCAGAATGTATCAGGATTGGTCACCTTCAGAATCAATAAAAAGAAAAAATAAGAAATTTCAGTATGTACTTTTTCTTATCTTAAAGAGCAAATATAAATAGGTCAGATAATTTTTGCTCAAAAGGTGTGAATTTTCCTCACTAAATTTAAAGGTAGTTTATAGTAGCCATCTCAGTGTGGATAATAACACATTACAGCATGCAAAGTTAGGTAAAATTTATCCTCTTCTCTGACACCAGAATTTTGCTACATCCACCATCTGTTGTGCCTGAACAGATTCCATTTCCACCTCCTCTTGAGCTTTATGCTTTTAGTTTTTTCTTTTGAGTTTCTGAGCATACTGGAAGGTGTCATAATGCACAAAGCTAACTTGGGGATCAAGACTTTTTACCACTAAGAAAATTCTTCTCTGAGTGTGAATTGACAGAGATATATTAAAGTTGCCTACAAGGTTTTACACCGTTCTTATACAGAAATAGATCCAAGGGTGTCTCCCATAAACTGGACAAACAATATAGACTCAAAAGGATTACCAACAGATGAGAAAAAGTCACAGCTGCTCTGAGATGTATGATGATGATGAAAATCTTATCATGATTGAAAAGCTGACATTAATTTCTTACAATGATATTGTCTCATGATAGTAATAGAAGCATGTGGAAGGATTACCAGCAAATGATTAAACTGCAAATGAGATGAAAATGAAGTGTTTTGTGGATAAAAATACTTTGGTTTGGAAGTTCAAAGGATGAAAGCCTGAAGTGTGACTTTGTTCCCCTTTTTTTTCATGCAGTTAACTGTCCTCAAGTTTTGTTTTCTTTGATCCACTATTTGTCTAAAAATATCTATTTATGTCTAAAACATAAATAAATCTTGAAGGATATCCAAGAGATTGTATGGACAATTCCTTTCATAAAGAGAATCAAACCACCTTTCAAGTATTTTGTTTATATCAAAAGGTACACTTTACAACATGAATAAATCTCCCATTCTTGCATTTCATATAGATTGATAAATGGTGAAACCAGAATAGATATATATATACACACACATATATAGGTACTATAATATTGCACATCTTCTATTAATCTACTCAACTACTCCTAATGTTGTGCTGTCAGCATCAAATAGTGCTAATAAACATAAACAGCATTGCTTTGTGGGATTTTTAGAAGAGTGATGATTTTAAAAACTTGTGAATATATGAGCTCAATTTTAGTTAAAGGTATGTGTGCTATATCCAGGTATCAAAACAATCTTTTTCCCAGAAGATGAGGAAAAATTAATATCTAAATCGAAGGCTGGATATTTATTTTGTTGAATTTAAGCCTTGTCACTTATTTATTTGCTGTTTTCTCATGCTCTCAAGTACTTCCCAACAGTCTATTGTCATCATCCAGTATATGGCTCTTTCTTTTGCATGTCTCTTGGTCTGTTGGGGTTGCATCTTTTCCCCCATGGTAAGGCTTATCTAAGTTGTGCTGATGTGTTTCTGAGCCTGTCGGAAGCCTTGTCTGGCTCCAAATCCAATAATTAAACCATACATATCATGTTGTTGCTGGACCACCACACTGATACATAAGTATGGATATCCCATGGTATAGGAACCCAGACAATGCAGTTGTTATTTTGAAGAGCAAAGTAGATAATTTCACTTGAATGTGCTAGTAAAAGCTGAAGTATATTAGAAAAGTTTTAACAAGGGTGTAATTCTGAACATTATATAATATGTGGCAAGTGGCATTGCTTTGTAAATTTGGTGCAGTGCTTGTTTTCTTTCATTTCCAGTATTGCCATGGGAGTATAGTTATTTCCAAAGTCCCATACACACAGTAACTAAATTCAGCAGTTGTGTGAAAGGTTAAGTGTAAGGCAAATGGATTTCTAGGTTACTGTCTCAAGGACATATGATAGGGCAAAGTCTTCACAATCTAACCAAAGAGTAATCAATATGGAGCTGCAGATGTTCCTACAGAGCTCACAGAATATAAATAGAAGTCTAGTTTTAAAATCCTTCCTTATTGAAATAGCTGCCTCCTGCCCTGGGATTACAGTACCTGACCTCTTTAGACACAGCAGATGTACCCACCTGCCTTAGTCACAATTTTTTAAGATACAGGAAACAATCCTTACAATATTAGCATTCTTTCTGTAAGATATAATGTGAACTTAACAACTACTCCCATGACTAAGAAAAACAAAACTAAATAAAACTTGATTTCATAAGTCATATAAACATTTTTGTGAGAATGATTTAATTAGTACAATTATGAGCCCCAAGTATTTTTAGTTTGTGAAAATGGATAGCTATCTTGTTTAGGAATAGGTTTTTATTATTGTACTATGCAAATAAGATAAGTAATGGATGAGCTGTTGATAAAATTGTCACGCTTAGAGAGGGGAAGTAGCATTATAGTTATGCTTGAACTTTAATAGGATAAAGGAATCTGGCCTGAAATGTTAAAACACATCAGTCCCTATAACTTAGTTCATCAAAAATACTGGGTATTCAAGAGCTTATCAGTTCTGACTGTCAGTATCTGCAGTCAAAATTGTTATTCTAGGAATTTCAGTTTACCTTTTGAAAGCAGCTAAAACCTATTAACTCATGTTTTCAGCACTGGAGGACTTTAGGGATCAAAGTATTTATCAGCATTTTCAGATGGCTGTTATTCATAATTATACAAAACAATTCATCTTTTGTTATAATCTATAATATCTACAGGGAGATGAAGAAAGAAAGTATTTCTTCATCTGTGTGGGTCTGAAGCTTGATCTGGTCATCTTGGGTTCTATAATGTATTGAAAAATATACAAAATCATATGAAAAGAAAGGAACAATTCAGGTTATGTAATTCACATGTTGAGGATAGTTTATCTATCCAGGACACAGAATTCAAATTTTTTTTCATCACATACTTCACATTCATAGTACAATTCTTCTGTAAAGAACATTTTGCTTATCAAATTATTGTGTTTTGCACAAAAAATTAAAATATCCTAGGGGCAGAAGCATTCAAATGATTTCTTTGTTGATAATTCTCTAATTTGAAATTAGATATTTAGGAAAACAAATATTTAACACAATGCATTTTCTTAAAAAATGTTGCACAATATAGTCAGGTGAAAAGTTTAAATGTTTCATAAAGCCATTCATGAATGAACAACAGCGAATAGCTAAAAATCACACATAATCATTTTGTATCCAATGATTCAAAATAATGTCAATATTGATCCTCTGAAGTAATAACCAGAAGACAGCAGGTTTTCCATTGTTTCTTGGAACTTTGTTTACAAGTACTACTTACAGGAAGACTGACCATCTGTCTCTGAAATAGCTCTGTGCTGCAGTGTGAAACAGATTTGGGGCTTTCTCATTTGTTTTGCATTCTCTGAGGCTGTCAGCTTGTGTGAGCTTTTTTATTCGTCTTCCTCAGACCATATTTTGAAAATGTGCATTACTTATTTAGAATTTCTTAAAAATGTATGTCACTAAGTTGAAAAACTCCTTCAGGTTCATAGCTGTGAAAAGTCAAATGAGGCAGAAAGCTGAGTGTAAAGTATCTTCAAAAACTTGGAGAATTCTAGGCAATCCAGGGACATAAAGTGATTAATATTTAATTATGCAATAAACATGGGAAAAAGGGCTTTACTTCTGCAGTGGCTACTATGTGTGTGATATAAGCAGGTTCTGTAACAGTACTAAGTGCATAGAGGAGGAAGACAGAACTGCAGTGAAAATACAGATTTCACTCTTTTTCATCTTTTTCACCAAGCTGAGAGCAGAGACCAGGTTGTATCTACTTAAAAGGAAGTTAAAGCTGTCAGTGCTGAGCTAGGTTATTTAAGCCACCCTTTGGAACTTCTACATCAAATCAATCTTGAACGGAGGATATGCCTAAAACTGCAAATGGTTTTGCTTCCTGTTTGTTTTATACAAGCCTGAGATAAATTAAATGTAGGCAAAATTACAGTTATGACACTCTGCAAAACAATGAAGGGCATATGGACAAATTGGTAGATATTTCAAGAACGACAGCGTAATCCAGCAAAGCACTTAGACTTTTAAAATACTTAATGGATGCAGATGTTCAAGAGTGCCATGTAGGAGTCTCCTCTAGCCCCCAAAGATAGCTCTGCCCCCCCATCATGCATCAGGCCTCAAACTGACCCATTTCTGGCATATGAAATTGCACTGGAATAAATGTCCACACTATGTGTCTAGAACACAGATTAGAACAGCAGTTGTCTCCTGTGAAAAGGCATGAAATAATCTTCCCTTCATATAACTTGTGGGAAAAATCCAAATATCTAGCCAAACTTAAACCATGTTCTCTCAATCAGGCTACTGGCCAAGATAGTAGGACAGTAACAAGATGGTAATCAAACCACTTGTTAAAGAAGTGAGGAGATTTAGGATTTTGCAAAAGTAGTCTAAGGCTCAGTCTTCAGTCAGCTCTGCATAAAACTTGTCCTCACAATTCTTTTGGAAGTTATACCCCTTGACAGTCAGAAGTCCTTGCTCCTCTTGAATGGTGAATACAGCCTAGACACAAGCAAAGAAGCATTTTGTTCTCTGAACTGTAGCTGGATTTTTCTGCAGCAATTCTCAAAAATTACAGGAAAAGTACATGCACTTTGTCAAGGCTGATCTTAGTTCTGTACTGTCATTAAAAAGGCAGGCGTAACTTTGCCAGCTAGCTGCCTGGTGTTAAGTGAAAGACTAATATCTACCTTAATGGAAAGACATTTCTAAGAACTGTAGGAATCTTATCCTCAAGCTAAATGGGGTATCATCGGCAGTGGTAGGCAGATTTATAAATCACACAAACTCAATTACTTTATGGATCCTAGATTTTTAAACATATATGTCTTTTTTATCTCTCTGTTGGCATTTTGGCTAATACAGGCTAATACAGTGAAAAATTTGGCTAATACAGTGAACAATAAGCAACATGTAATAGATCTTCAACGTGTTATTCCATCTTCCTAATATATTCTGCATTTCCTGTCAAAATCTGTGTCAGTACTGGAAAAGGTTTGTTTCCAGAACCGGATAATTCCCTTTTAGCTATTTGGCCTCATAGTCAACTCTTCTTTCTGCTGAAACCTGCATCCCATTTACAATTTATTCCCACTGTTTTCAGTACAGCTCTTCACACATATGGAAGCTGAAGAACCTTCAGAAACGCAGTGCTGTATGTTAAGTTAAATCATTAGAAATATAAATTGTTCTAACTCATTCTTGATTTCTTAAGTCAGAAAGCTCTTTGGCTGCCCATGAGAACTCACAGAGAGAACGTATGAAAGTCTTACAGTCGGATGGTAAAGTGGTGGTAACAGTCAGTTCCCATCCACCATCGACTGGTGCCAAGCACCAATGCTGACAGAACATCAAACAAGTTGCAGTGGGATCTTTCCTGCAAGCAAGGCTCTCTGGCTGTGACAAAAGTCAGTGTTTTCTCAACTATATATGAATTTTAAAAATTACAAAACAATGTAAATTAGTTGCTATAACAGAACTGAATGCTAGCTTTGGTAAAGGCGAACTCTCATACCAATTCTGGTACCTTTTTAAAGAAAATGTTATTCTGTTTTTCATGGCAGTCAGTTGGAGAATATCACTCAGTCCAAACAGATGTTACTGTATTGTAGGCTCCCTCTTTTGGATTGGCAGCTCTCTTGCTGTAGTTGAATCCAGGAAACAGAAGGCAAAAGAAAGGCCAGGCCATCTGGCTACTTCAGAGTGTAGCATTACTGAAGATGACTGAAGTATTATTCTAAAACCTCATCACTTGATAGTGAGAACAGAATAAGGAATATTAGGCCAAAATCCTACAAAATTAAGGGAATTTAGTTTAGCAGGGGTATTTACATTAAACTTTTTCAACAAGATGTGGTATAGCAAGGTGCAGAGTTGCTTCAATTCAAAGGAAAAGCTGAATAGGCTGTTGGAAAATGATTAAAGGACCTGTATTCCCATCTCTAGAATTATGCAAATAACAACAATTTTAGCTTTTGTTGGGTGCATGAGATGTATTTAAGGATAAAAATGTCTTAATCCACAGAGAATTCTGTTTGTAGAAATAAGCATCAAGAAGATGTTTTTAGGATACTTCAATTTATCCAAAATAAAGCATAGTTAAACTATAAAATGCACCATGTGTAGTGAAGAACCTTCAGAGAATTCTGTTCAGCTTGAAGACTTTACTATTTTTTCTTCAGATAGTTCTTGGTTTGTTGGGGTTTTCTTAAGTAAGGTATTTTAAATGTAGGATACCCTTGCCAAGGAACAGAAATATGTACTTTCTCTGATTAAAGGATCTTCTTTTCCTAAAGTCTTCTCTCATGTTTTTTTCATTGGCAGGGTTGGATTTCAGTTTGTCAAAAGTAATTGGTTAGCATAATGTCTTTTGGCTCAGACCTGATGACTGAAATTAAAGGCAGTAACAAACAACTTGCATTAAACTCATTATTATAAAAGTACATGACTGTCAGGTTTTGTATTTTGAATGTAATGCACAGTTCAGTCAGTTTGAAAAAGATGAAAATGAAATGTGAACAATGCCTACTGAGGCAGAATGTAATGTTTTAATATGTAGTCGGTTAATGTCTTGTTGACCACTTTCTAACCTCAAAGAACTCTCACGGTGGAGCTGAGCCACAAGAAAAAAGACCATTTACCCAAACCTGGGCCTTATGAGGTTTTATTTGGCACAAAAAGGCTTCTACTGACCATGAGCCTATTGTCTTGTGAGCTGCATACAAAGAGGAAGAAAGATCTAATGCATCTGAATTTAAGGGATCTTGGTTTAAATCTTTCCCCCTACATTATCATCTGTTTCTCTGCATTCTTGTAAATGTCTGCAGACTTGGTAGTTTTGTAAATAAAATAACTATGCATGGGTAAAAGAGACTTTGGCACTTCAGAAAGGATTCCACAATTATCTGCATAAAAATAATGTATCAGTTAGAAACACCAAAGAAAATTCCTGTCTGAAAACCTTTTCTTCCAGGGTTTAGGTGCCTAACTCAGTTTTGGTAGTTTTCCTATCTTGATTCAGGAGTCATAAGTCAAACTCATGGCTAGAAGCTGAAGAGAAAAAACATTTTTATTTATTTTGTTAAAATTTATTCTTTACTTGTGATTGAAAAAATCGCCACATCCTGTAATATAAGAAAACGTATGTTTCTCTGCTTTGATTTAGTGTTGTCACAAATGCAAGAAAAGAAAGCAAGAGTAAAATAATTAAATTTTTTTCTCTGGTAGGGAAATCTAATATAAATATATTTATTGATGCCTTTCTGTAATTATAGAAACAATATGACACTAAACTCAAAAATACCTCAAGAAATCCTTCTTGCATAAACTTAATCTGGATGACAATTATCTCATTCATTTTGCTTACCTTTGCTCTTGCAATTACCTTGTTGTTCCATCTCTAATACATTTTCAGAATGAACTGACTTTGAGTTATGACAGCCTATTTCACCTGAAAATTAGAGTAAAGGTACATTGAACCTCATTCTGTGGCATTGCTCTCTACATGCTCACTTTTTTTTTTTACATACATATTTATTCATTCCCTCTAGTGAAATTGTTACAGTTCAATTTAGTTCAAAATCTTTCAGACACAAATTTATCCTCTCATCCACAGACAATGCATTTTTATTTATCATGGCTACCTAGAAACAGGTAAACAATAACATTTTAAAGCTGTCAAAGGCTCTGAAACGGCTGCATTTACTTACTGCAGTTTTTGCCCTTTGACTGTGCATCTCAATCTTTGCAATGCTTTTTATTTTTGCAATACTAATTTGCTACAGAATACCTAGGCTCAAAGATGTAATGCCAATAGGCTTGCAATGGCAGGTTGAACTGAATAGACCAATTGAGGAGCCTGTCTGGTCATTAGAAGTCATTATGAGGTGACATCAGAAGCTGCTGTCTTCTGCACATATGTTTGGGTTCAAAGGTGCAGCATACCTTGAGAAATGTGGACACATGTTCCTATATTTTTATAAGAGATATTATTTTGATTCAGCTACGTGGCATTGCATTCCTCTCCCCGGTCTCGGGCGGCTCAGGAGCCCGGCTAGGCTCTGCCCTTTTGGCAAGACTGGGGCTGCTGCGTGTAAGGTGCTTGTTCTGGTTTGAAAGCAAAACCAGTGAGAGACTCCAAGTCAGAAATACAATTTCTTGGGAAAAGGAAAAACAAAAGACAAAAATACACACAATGATACAAAAGGAAGACCACTGGCAAAGTCAGAATACAACCTGACACCCGCTTTGGCCAGCGTGCTGGCAGCAGTCCAAATTGGAGTGGCTGCAGTCCTCTTGGAGTGGCAGATGTAGTTGCTGTGTCTTCTCGGAAACCTGTGGAAAGGCTGCTTTTCTGTCTAGAAATTCCTGGATTTATCCAGGTGGGAATGCCTAGCTTCTCCCCCTGGGCGGAGCATCTCACAATGGGCTGATGTTATTTTGAGTCACAAGGTGTGTTCTTAATCACCTGTTAAACAGAACTGGCTCCTGGAGAGTATTATCTCTGAGTCATGAGGCGAGACATTGATGGGCCTATTAACAGGAGATAAGGAAAACTGTCCAGATGCAACTGCTACTCAGATGGTAATAGGAAACATCTTGGTGCTCAGTCTTGGACATTATCCACCCCTTTTCCTATTTCCATCTGCATCATGATGAGACCTTACACATAGTCCTCACTTAAGACTAGGTTTCCTTGTGGTACACAACAGGTTTCCCCATCCTTCTGCGTTACCCACTAAGTATAACCGGGTCCTTGAGCAAAAACAATCCCACAGATGGGTTTGTCTTTGCCTGGGGTGGGATTAATCCAAACAGTCTTTCCTAAAATACCTTTCATATGTACCACAGGGACTTTATCTCCATCCATTGTGTGCAAGGGTTCAGATTGGGCAGGACCAGCTCGATTGATGGACCCTCGGGTGTTGACCATCCAGGTAGCTTTTGCTAAGTTCAATTCCCAATTCCTGAAGTTTCCCCCACCGAGTGCCTTCAGGGTGGTCTTAAGCAGTCCATTGCATCATTCAACTTTCCCAGCAGCTGGTGCATGATAGGGGATATGATATATCCACTCAATGCCATGTTCTCTGGCCCAGGTGTTGATAAGGCTGTTCTTGAAATGGGTCCCATTGTCCGACTCAATTCTCTCAGGGGTGCTGTGTCTCTACAAGACCTGCTTTTCTAGGCCTAAGATGGTGTTCCAGGCAGTGGCATGAGGCACAGGGTAGGTTTCCAACCATCCTGTGGTTGCTTCCACCATGGTCAGTACATAGCGCTTGCCTTGGTGGGTTTGAGGAAGCATGATATAGTCAATTTGCCAGGCTTCCCCATCCCTGTATTTCAGCCATCGCCCACCGTACCACAGAGGCTTCATCCGCTTGGCCTGTTTGATTGTAGCGCAGGTCTCGCAGTCGTGTATGACCTGTGAGATGTTGTCCATAGTAAGGTCCACCCCTCGGTCACAGGCCCATCGGTATGTTGCGTCTCTCCCCTGATGACCAGAAGCATCATGGGCCCAACAAGCTAGGAATAATTCTCCCTTATGCTGCCAATCTAGGTCTACTTGTGATATTTTCACCTTGGCAGCTCAGTCTACCTGTTCGTTGTTGTGATGCTCTTCAGTAGCCCGACTCTTGGGTATGTGTGCATCCACGTGTTGGATCTTCACGGTCAGCTTCTCTACTCGGGTGGCAATGTCCTGCCAGGTCTCGGCGGCCCAGGTGGGTTTCCCTCTGTGCTGCCAGTTGGCCTTTTTCCAGCGACTCAGCCATCCCCACAGAGCATTAGCTACCATCCATGAGTCAATGTAGAGATAGAGCCTCGGCCACTTCTCTCGCTCAGCAATATCTAAAGCCAGCTGGACAGCTTTAAGCTCTGCAAGCTGACTCGATCCACCTTGTCCCTCAGTAGCTTGTGCCACTTGTGTGGGGCTCCACACTGCAGCTTTCCATTTCCAACTAGTGCCTATGATTCGGCAGGAACCATCCGTAAAAAGGGCATATTGTCTTTCAGTTTCCGGTAGCTCATTATATGCTGGGGCCTCCTCGGCACGTGCCACTTGCTCTTCTTCTTCAGAAGACAATCCAAAAGTCTCCCCCTCAGGCCAGTTTGTTATAATTTCCAGAATCCCAGGGAGATTCGGATTTCCAATATGGGCACGCTGAGTGATGAGGGCAATCCATTTACTCCATGTGGTGTCTGTGGCATGATGTGTGGAAGGAACCTTTCCTTTAAACATCCACCCAGCACTGGTAGCCGGGGTGCCAGAAGCAGCTGCATTTCGGTGCCAATTACTTCTGAGGCAGCTTGAACTCCTTCATAGGTAGCCAAGATTTCCTTCTCTGTGGGAGTGTAGTTTGCTTCAGAGCCTTTGTAGGTCTGGCTCCAGAATCCCAGTGGTCGACCCTGAGTCTCCCCAGGCACCTTCTGCCAAAGGCTCCAGGATAGACCATGGTTCCCGGCTGCAGAGTAGAGCACATTCTTTACCTCTGGTCCTGTCCTGACTGGGCCAAGGGCTACCGCATGAGCTATTTCCTGCTTGATCTGGGTGAAAGCTTGTTGCTGCTCAGGGCTCCAGTGGAAATCATTCTTCTTGCGGGTGACCAGGTAGAGAGGGCTCACAATCTGGCTATACTTGGGAATGTGCATCCTCCAAAAGCCTATGGCACCTCGGAAAGCTTGTGTCTCCTTCTTGATGGTAGGTGGAGACATAGCGGTGATCTTGTTGATTACTTCTGTTGGGATCTGATGACGTCCATCTTGCCACTTGACTCCTAGAAACTGAATTTCTCAAGCTGGTCCCTTAACCTTGCTTCGCTTAATGGCAAAACCAGCTTTCAGCAGAATCTGGATAATTTTTTCTCCTTTTTCGAAGACTTCTCCTGCTGTGCTCCCCCACACAATGATGTCATCAATATACTGTAGATGTTCGGGAGCCTCATTCTTTTCCACTGCAGCCTGGATCAGTCCATGGCAGATGGTGGGACTGTGTTTCCACCCTTGGGGCAGTCGGTTCCAGGTGTACTGCACGTCCTTCCAGGTGAAGGCAAACTGAGGTCTGCATTCTGCTGCCAAAGGAATGGAGAAGAAGGCGTTCGCAATATCGATGGTCGCATACCACTTTGCTGCCTTGGACTCCAGCTCGTACTGAAGCTCCAACATGTCTGGCACGGCAACGCTCAGTGGTGGTGTGACCTCATTCAGGCCACGGTAATCCACCATCAGTCTCCATTCCCCACTGGACTTGCGCACTGGCCATATAGGGCTGTTGAAAGGTGAATGGGCCTTGCTGACCACCCCTTGGCTCTCGAGTTTACGAATCATCTCATGGATGGGGATCACAGAGTCTCTGCTGGTACGATATTGCCGATGGTGTACTGTTGCTGTGGCAATTGGTGCATGTTGTTCTTCAACTTTCAGCAGTCCCACAGCAGAGGGGTCGTCTGAGAGAACGGGTAAAGTATTCAGCTTTCTGATGTGTTCTGCCTCTACAGCAGCTATTCCGAAAGCCCAGTGATGTCCTTTTGGGTCTTTGAAATATCCATTTCTGAGATAGTCCATGCCAAGAATGCATGGGGCCTCTGGGCCAGTCACGATGGGGTGTTTCTGCCACCCATTCCCAGTTAAACTCACTTCAGCCTCCAATACAGTAAGCTGCTGGGATCCTCCTGTTACCCCAGAAATAGAAATGGATTCTGCTCCTACATATCTTGATGGCATCAGGGTACATTGGGAACTGGTGTCAACCAAAGCTGTATATTTTTGTGGTTTAGACATGCCAGGCCATCGAATCCGCACAGTCCAATAGATCCGATTGTCCCTGTCCTCTACCTGGCTAGAGGCAGGGCCCCTCTATTCCTGGTCATGGTACACGTTGCTCTCTTCCTGTAAATAGGTTCTTGAGGTTCCTTCAAGAGGATCAGTTATATCATCATTCCTATATTTTCTGGAATTCTGTGTGTGAGAGACTGGAGCAGCATTGACTCTAGACGAGCTTTTTGTGTTAGGTGTTCTTTTTAGTTCACGTACTCGGGCTGCTAAGGAAGAGGTGGGTTTTCCATCCCACTTCCTCATGTCTTCTCCATGCTCCTGAAGAAAAAAACAGAGGTTTCCTCGTGGAGTGTATCCTTTCTCCTTGGCTTGGGAATGCTGGCTCCTAATGGCAGAGACTCTTGTTGGTTGGTGAAATATGGTAGACTTCTTCCTTAAGTTCCTTTTTTAGTTTCTCATGACTCTCTTCAATCAAGTCCCGGACTTGCTCAGCCAACCTTGTTTCCACAGATGAGACATGGGTACGAAATGGGGCGGTGACAGTATCCTCGTAAATTCTTAATTTATTGGCTAAGACGCCCACCCTGTCCTCGCCTTCCCTCCACTGCAGTGTTGCCAGGTAACGGGAGTACATCTCTGGTCCAAGCCGTGCAAATCTCAACCACATTTGCGATGTGCACTGGACACAGTCTGGACTCTTAGGAAATCTCTCGTCTTCTGAGAAAATTATCTCCAACACAGCCAATTCCCTCAGGCATCGGATACCTTGTTCCATGGTGTTCCATTTTCCTTGGTGCACCTGGAGGTCTTCTTTACAAAGGTATCTGTCCCTCACACTTGCGAGCAGTCGCCGCCAGAGGCTGAGAGTTTCTTGGGTTCTCCCGATCCCCTGGTCAATGACCACATCCCGGGACAGTGATCCCAGTTGCCTGGCCTCCTGACTTCCATCCAGAATGGTGTCATTGGCTGCAGCATCCCAGATGCGGAGCAGCCAGGTCAGGATGGACTCGTTTGTCTGGCGGGTGAATTCCCTCCGCAGGTCATGCAGCTCACCCAGGGATAGAGAGCGAGTGATGATCTCTGGTTCTGTTTCTTCTGCTGGGTGCGAAGGTCCTGCAGCATCCTCATCAGTCACTATGAGGACTGATTTGCTCCTTGATTTCTTCTTCTGAACGGGGGCAACTACTATTGGTTCAGGCTGCTCTGGTTTGGTGATGGTTTGTGTGGAGATGCTGATGGCACTTTCGGTTCCTTCCTCCTCTGTGTCGGTCTGTGTAGGCATAGACACCCTTGCTTTTGGTTTCCTCCTCCGTGACAGTCTGCGTAGACACGGACACTGTTGTTTTGCTTTTGCTTCCTTCCTCCTCTGTGACAGTCTGCGTCGACATGGATGCTGTTGTGGCATTTTGTACGTACACGGACACTGCTGCTTTGCTCCTTGTTTCTTCTTCCTCAAGAAGATGCTGCATCACACTATGGATGTTTTGCTGCACCATACTATGTAGTGTTTTTTTTTTCTAAGCATGTTGCAGACTGTGCAGAGAAGACAAAGCAGAACTAACAACAACATTATGCTGTCCTTGGCATCCAGAGGGAACTTAACATTTTCAAAAACTGCTGTGCCAAGCCTGAAAGGTTGGAAAAAAATCAATCTTTACCCCTCCCCCAGGGGCTGGGTGTGGTTGCCAAGGCCCCAGACGTAGCAGCCTAGATTAGGACAAGCAAACAGTATTGAGTACATATTCCAAATCATGTTCACTGCCTCAGAGGTTAAAATGCAATAGACATAATAGATCAATAAAGCAATTCTCATACAATACCCTGGTTTACACATGAGCATTACAACTGCCAGATAATTCCCCACATTTGGGAAAATATAGAGAGCTAGGTATAAGACCCAAAAAAACATGTTAAGCATCATAATGAATAGGTACCCTCTACAATACAAAATTGTAATTCTGACTTCTCTCAGTACCTTCTTGCCCCACATTGGGCGCCAAAAATATGTTCTGGTTTGAAAGCAAAACCAGTGAGAGACTCCAAGTCAGAAATACAATTTCTTGGGAAAAGGGAAAACAAAAGACAAAAATACACACAATGATGCAAAAGGAAGACCACTGGCAAAGTCAGAATACAACCTGACACCCGCTTTGGCCAGCGTGCTGGTAGCAGTCCAAATTGGAGTGGCTGCAGTCCTCTTGGAGTGGCAGATGTAGTTGCTGTGTCTTCTCGGAAACCTGTGGAAAGGCTGCCTTTCTGTCTAGAAATGCCTGGATTTATCCAGGTGGGAATGCCTAGCTTCTCCCACTGGGCAGAGCATCTCACAGTAGGCTGATGTTATTTTGAGTCACAAGGTGTGTTCTTAATCACCTGTTAAACAGAACTGGCTCTTGGAGAGTGTTATCTCTGAGTCATGAGGCGAGACATTGATGGGCCTATTAACAGGAGATAAGGAAAACTGTCCAGATGCAACTGCTACTTGGATGGTAATAGGAAACATCTTGGTGCTCAGTTTTGGACAGTGCTCTAGCGCTGAGCGCTCCGGCGTATGTTTGCCGCGTTCTGTATCCAACGCTGAGAGGAAATAAAGGGACGAAGGAAGGCACACCTTGTCCTGCGTGGCTGGAGAACGTTTATTTCCTGCGTGGCCACTGCGGTGGCTGGAGCAGCATCCCCTAGTGCGCGCATAGTCAAAATGGTGCCAAGACAAAGGAAGAATGGGATTATATAGCGGGCAGGCAGACAGGGGCGGAAGCCCCCCTCGCCCAATGGGGACAGGCAACAGGGGAGTGACAGGGACCACGGCAGCCTACGGGAACACAACAGGGGTGGGTACAGGGCTCTGAGATGAATAGGAATACAAGGATGGGGTAGCTGACACAGAACCTTCAGGAATGAACAGGGGGTGGTTACAAGACTGATATGGGAAAGCTCCTGTGGCAGACAACCTGGAGCAGACCATTGTGAGGGGAAAATTGGGGTACATAGAACCTGCTAACTAACATTTATTAAAACCCCTAACTGAACCAACCTGGGATGCAACATAGCTATGTGATCAAACATTTTCTGGCCTTTTAATTAATCAAAAGGCAGAACAAAGGACTGAAAATATGGACTTTTCATGCACCACATATGTAGAAGTGGTAAGGAGGAGATGAACATTACAAAAGACAACTGAAAACTAGGAGAAATAGGAAAACAAATATAATAAAGGATATATAGGGAAAAATACTGCATAACAGGATGATGCAAGATATAATCTGGAAGAGAAATTATGTCATGTATGGTGTCATATAACTTGACTTCAGCAAGGAATTTGCACAATATCCTATATTATCCTTGTAGCAAAAGTGTTGAAGCATGGACTGGGCAAGTGGAAAATGAGATGAGCAGAAAACTGCTTAGACCATCGTGATCGAAGTTGATCATTACTGTACTGTGACACTAATAGAAGAATCACTTGTAACTGGTGCTTCCCCTCAAGAATCAGTACTTGATCCACCACTGATGAATGTGTATACTAAAAACTTGAACGATGGCATGGAGAGCACTCTGAGCAGCTTTGCAGACAGTAACACATACAGGGGAGCAGTCAGTATGCTGGAGGGTAGAGCTGCTATTCAGATAAACTGCAGCAGGCTGGAGGAAGGACTGACATAAATCTCATGAAATTCAGAAATGGCAAATGATAAGTCGTGCATCTGGGAGGAATAATCCCATACACCAGTACAGGTTAGAGACTGTCTATAAACACTTTTGCAGAAGTGAACTTTGTGATCCCAGCAGATAAGTAGAAATTTGAGCCACCATTGAATCCTTGTAACAAAAATGGTTAACCACATCTTGGGCTGCATTAATGAGATGACTGCCTGTAAGATGGCAGAAATTACATTTTTCCATCTATTTCCTACTTGTGAGGTTACATCTGGAGTGTGACATCTAATTTTGAACTCCCTTGCACAATATAAAAAGACACCAATGTATTGGGATGCATCCAGCAAGAAATTACCCAATGTTCATGGGACTGGAAAGCCTAAAGTACAAGGAAAGGCTAAGTGGATTGGGTTTTGTTCAAACTTAAAAAGAGAAAAGAAAAGGGAGATATTAATGCTAATACCTAAGAGCAGAGGTTGTGGAGGTGGTCCCAGGATCTTCTTAGTTGGGTGTTAACAACACACAGGGTAGGAAGCAACAGACTGTATTTAACGTCAGAGGTTATTCTCAATTGATGCAGGAAGCAAGAGCTATCAAAGATAGTGGAATATGTGGTAGGGTTTCTGAGATACATGTGGAATTTCCCTTTCTGGTGATACACAAATTTTGGTAGGGCAAGGCCCTCAACAGCTTGATAGAACTGACCCAGCTTTAAGCAGTGGATTTGTGGTGGGTTAATTTTGTGCAGCAGTGAGATATCTACCCACACGGAAAAATGTGACAAAACCACTTATGAGTCTAAATAAAGGTAGGGAGATCACTTAGCAATTACCATTATGTGCAAAATGAACTTGGGAAAATTAATTTATTGCTAATTAAGATAGATTATTGTGGTGAGAAAAAAGATTAAAAATTAAATCACCCTTCCCTGCACCCTCATCCCTGGTTTCAAAGTCTCAGTTCATTCCATTCTCATTGTGTCTTACAGTGGATCCATTTTGGAGCTGGTCCCCTCCAACTTGAATTACTCTCTGATTTTGTGATCCAGTGTTAGTGGCAAGCAAATGGAAAGATGAAATAAAGAGACTTACACACACAGCAATTACAACTTTGTGGTACAGGTGACATGTATGGACACATGGGGAAGGAGGAGGGAGAATAAAAAGGAACAGCTGCTCATCAGCCTTTTTTCAGTGTATATGAGTACATCAGTAATCCTTATCATGGTGAAACTGCAGGAGATCATTTGTGTATCTATGACTGCACATAAAATGAATAGGCAGAATTGCAGTATCTTAATATTTTCAGATAGCAGTGTTGATAATTTGTAAACAAGTCTTCATTAACTTGACAGGATGATTTGCAGGACTGATTAATGCATTGAATAAGTAAATAGATAGGGCTCTATGTTTTATGATGAATTTGATGCAGAAAAAGTATGTATGTATAGACATAAAGATATTATCCTTAAAGTTTTCAGTGACTGTTTGATGTATTTATCACAATTTTAGTGCATCTATGCCACAGGAGGCTGTATCAGCACAATGCAAATCTTTTTATAAACAGAAGTATAGTAACAAAGAAAAACAAAGTGTTGGTAAAAAATAGTTTCTTTTTTGATGTACCACTATTGTCTTTGATCTTTGTAAAAAAATAAATGCAATCAATCCAAACTTTATCTCTGTCCAGATTCCACAGAAAGTATGGTTTTCATAAAATAGGTAATTGCAGTGCTCTTCTTTAGCTTAGCTCTAGTCACTACTGTGATTCTCAATTTGATACTGCCCTCCAGGGAAATACCCACACACTTGTCATTTGGTCTAGGACTGCAGTCATCACTACAGAGAACCATTTCTCATGCTCGTCACTCAGCTCTTGAAAGGAAACACATCCATATATTGTATATCACATACATTCCACACACCATAAACAATCACCTCGCACTTTTGATCTGTGCAGAAAAAGATGACTATTTGCAGAGCTTGATATTGGGATTTAAATTGAAATGTCCAGACAACCTAGAAAATGCTTAGCTACGGAGACTAGTTTAAATGCATTCTGTGTAACACTGAAATTAATGCTTGTGATCTATTTGTTACAAAATTTCATAAACTAAGTTTTCCTATGCAGTACTTTTATTTTATTGAGACTTTGTGCTCACAGGAATACTTAAAACAGTTTTAAAAATACAATACCACTGTCTAAGGAATTCCATGTTTTTTTTCTGAATACATGGGCTTTGGATGATTTGCCTAATAAGCTGAATGTATTCGTATGTTAATAAATTTTACTTATTGATGTTTAATTTGACAAAGCAATAATTTGCATACAGACTTCTACAGCTGCAAGATATTCATGTCTCATGAGATTAATTTTTTAAAAAAATAAAGAAAAAGATTACAACTCCTTATGGAAAATGGACATCAAAGGTTACTCTGTTCAAGAATAGTGTTGAAAACTCCATTCACACTGGGGGAAACAATGGAAGTTTTATTACAATCATTCAAAAATGCAGACCAATTTTGCATTGACTCCTCACAGAGAGTAAATTATCTGCCTAAAAATCTATTCAAAAGAGATATATTATAACTTCTTTTTCAATTACTTACTTCTACATACAATATCTTCATCATCTTGGACTCAAATGGCTGTATTCTGTGATTTTACTTTTATTCTAAAAAGAGATTTACATCTTTTCTTTTTTCATTCCAAGAATATAGTACACAAAGCAGTATGGAGCTTCATATGAAGCTGGGGTGAAGCTAGAGTATTCGTTATAAAGAATTTACTTTACAATTGAACCTAAATATTTTTACAACTACTCTTTTTCACTTCTGTTTTCTACCCATTTTTCTCTTCCTTCCCAATATTTTCATTATTTTCAAAGTACATTAGTGAACAGATATGCTACTCCACACCTTAGCTTTCACTTCTCATTTTTTGCACACCATGTTCTGTTGTTTAGTCCAACCTCAGCAGATGCAAAAGTACATTTCATGAACATTCAAAAATACACAGCAGGTTTTTGCACAGTTCCAGCTGTCTCCTTTTGTTCAACTTAAATGAACTAATCAGAAACTGAAAAACTCTAGGTCAGTTAGTACTACAAAGCATTACTAAATGGTTGAAATATTCTGCCACCAATTTGGAGTAATTATAGTTACCCTAATAGAAGTTATTCAATAAGCAAAAATGGAGAGTAGAGTTCCATCCTTTCTTAATGTTCAATATTTTTTGTCCACATTCAGATGCTTATGTTTTTCTTGTCTACACTAAACTTGCTATAATTTATACTGTCAGAAGTGTTAAGACCTGTGTTTTCATCTTTATTCCAGCAACTATTAGTACATTAAGTTATAAGACTATAGGAATTTATTTTAACAGATTAATAGGATTACTTAGGATGCCGCATAATCTTTGCATAAAGTAGATATAAAACTCTCTATGGAATATGATGTAATTCCAGAATGATATGTATTAGAAAATCACAGAACTACTATTTCAAGATGAATGTAAGTAGGAAATCACTTATTTCATCTTAGTGCCTCATTTTTATTAGACCTCTATTAAACACATCTAAAGACAATGAGGTTGGCATTCTATAACTTTGAAACGAGGATGCAATCCCAAACACTGTCCAAGATTGAGCACCAAGATGTTTCCTATTACCATCCAAGTAGCAGTTGCATCTGGACAGTTTTCCTTATCTCCTGTTAATAGGCCCATCAATGTCTCGCCTCATGACTCAGAGATAACACTCTCCAAGAGCCAGTTCTGTTTAACAGGTGATTAAGAACACACCTTGTGACTCAAAATAACATCAGCCTACTGTGAGATGCTCTGCCCAGTGGGAGAAGCTAGGCATTCCCACCTGGATAAATCCAGGCATTTCTAGACAGAAAGGCAGCCTTTCCACAGGTTTCCGAGAAGACACAGCAACCACATCTGCCACTCCAAGAGGACTGCAGCCACTCCAATTTGGACTGCTACCAGCACGCTGGCCAAAGCGGGTGTCAGGTTGTATTCTGACTTTGCCAGTGGTCTTCCTTTTGCATCATTGTGTGTATTTTTGTCTTTTGTTTTCCCTTTTCCCAAGAAATTGTATTTCTGACTTGGAGTCTCTCACTGGTTTTGCTTTCAAACCAGAACACATCAGGTAACATATATGTATATAATATTTTATTTCAAAAACAGTGAATGACATATTTGTATTTGTATTGTAAAGAAAATGCTTAAATGCATTATTTACTTATTTGTATACTAACATTATTTATATACTAACAACAACATAAACAACATTAAAAAATTGTCATTTGCGTCTTAAAAAGTGGAATCTAGAGAAGGTATTTTAAATGTTAATATTAAGGAAAATTGATGTTTGAATAATAAACAGGGAAGTCTTTTTATGAGGTTGAAAAATAAAACTTCTGCAGTAAGGTTTTTGCATTTATTGTTAAACTAATCCTGTGCCATTTTGAATCTGGGTGGAAGCAAATATCATCCTGTCTTGTATAAGATAGTGTGGCCAGCAGCACCAGAGCAGTGATTATCCCACTGTACTTGATGCTGGTGAGGCTGCACCTTTTGTGCTATGTCCAGTTCTGGGTCCTTCTCTACAAGAAAGACAGAGGTGCAGGATCATGTCCAGAGAAGGGAAAATACTTCTTCCTAAGAAGATGGTGAATGATCTGGAGTACAAGCCTTATGAGGAGCAGTAGAAGGAGCTGGGGTTATTTAGCCTGAAGAAAAGAACATTCAGGGGAGACCTTATTGCTCTCTATAGATACCTGAAAGGAGGTTGTTGCAATACAGGGGTTGGTATCTTTTCTCAAACAATAAAAGATAGGGCAAGAGGAAATTGCTTCAAGTTGCACAAAGGGAGATTTAGATTGGATATTAGAAAAAAAATCTTCACTGAAAGGATGGTCAGACATTGATGATGATAAGTCCCCAACGCTGAAGGTTTTTAAAAGACCTATAGATGTGGTGCTTAGGGAGATGATTTTCTGGTGGACTTGGCAGTGCTGGGCTTATGGCTGGACTTGATGATCTCGGGGGTCATTTCCAACATAAATGATTCTATAATTCTATGATTTTAAAACACAAATATCTCCTGTGGGATTTTACTTCCATTGAAATCTCTGATAGCAGACCTCTCTCAGAAACAGAACAGACTGTATCTTGTATTCAAGTTATCCAATCTGTTCTATTTTTCACATTTTGTAGAAGAGTGTGTGTTTATGCTTCCAGATAATTTTCCAAAGAAATATCTCAAAACATATTAAAATGTTAATCATGATTATTCAGAACAGTGAAGAGACATATTTAAATAATGAAATAATTACTAAGAGAAAAAAATATTTCATGATCCCAAACTGAAAATTAAATCTTCTTAAGTCTAGTGATTATGTATACCTTCAAATAAGGTTTCAGTCCTGAAATAAGAAATGGTATTAGACAACAAGGCATTTATTCAGACTTCATCATCACTGTGATCAATATCTAAGTTGATAATTTTATCTTTCACCCTTATTAATTTTAGCTATATTCTCATCCTTTTATGATGTGAGTGGTGTTGCAAGTCAATCTTATTTTCTTTTAATTGGCATTTAGACATCATGTAAATCAAAAGTGTCTTTTTCTGATTCAGACTTTGTTTCATTTTGCATACACCACAGAGAGGCTTCAGTAAAAACACACATACACTCACACAGACACACATACACACTCACACACTTATGCACTTCCTCAGCCCCTTCATCATCTCTCTCTCCTCACACCGAAGAAAAAAGGAGGGTCACTTTTCATGTCCACTTGAATGACTAAATCATGGGTTTTGCCTGTCTCACTTTGAGCATTTAACTGTCATAAGGGCAAAGCAAGGGCCTTTTCATAGATTTTGAAATAATACATTGTTTCTTTGGAGATGGCGCTGTCATTTGTTTTCGTTTCACCAGCACGTCGCTCTTCAGATTGAAATATATATTAAAGGGAAAGTCCACTTTCTGAGAAATGCGATGAAACGGATGAGTTTTCTTCAACTGCCTTTCATCTAAAACACAATCCTCTTATAACAAATAGTGTGATGGATTATAAAATATATTTTGAAATTCAATACTCTTTTGTTGCTTATATTATTGTAATTCTAGAAGAGAACACAGGAGACAAGTTGTCTCCTTGTCAAAATTACAGCTTCATTTTACAAGCTTGTCTATATTTATGTAATTTTCTCAGAAACAGTAATCTGAAATAGTGTATATAAATAGATAAAAACATTATTTTTCTTGTATCTGTTCTTATGCTGCATATTATTGAAAACTTTATTTCCCTGCAGTAGCAGAAAGGAGGAGAATCAAATAGGCTTTTAGATTTATAGAACTCAACAGTCAAGAATACAGATAGGTTTGAATATGACTTACTGTTTACCTGTGCATTTGCAGGCACTTGCTGAAGTATAATTCATTCTATGGACAATGGCTGCATGTGTATTGGTGTGCTTTGATGCCTTTACAAGTTCTCATTACCAAAATCCAGAGGCTACAAGAAAGAAAAATTGGATATTTCAACATCAGGCAATCCATAGACCATCCAAAGATTTTCCTATTACACATCTAAAGAGATGAGATAAACCCTGATTTTGATCCAGCAACAACAGTATGGTGACTTACAGAATGCTTCAATGAAGCATGAAGCAAAACACATTTACAATGAGATTGTGAAAATTTGTCAGTTATGTCTTTGTTGCTGGTCATGGGCATTGTTGTTACTGTAGTAGTTTGGTGGGTTTTGTTTATTTGCTTCTTTGTTAGTTCATTTGTTTGTTTATTTTTGAGGGGGGTGGTTATTTTTTAAGATGATCATCTGGGAATGTATGTAATCTTATCCAAAGCACATAGGCCTTGCATCTAGACAATTTTAAGAGTGATAAATAAAATCGCAAGGGTTTTTTGGCGGGGGGGGGGGGGGGGTTTGTTGTTGTTTTGGTTTTTTTTTTTTTTTTTTTTTTTGTTTGTTTTGTTTTGTTTTTGTTTGT
The DNA here is from genome assembly GCF_024509145.1 of Vidua macroura. Taxonomy (NCBI): domain Eukaryota; kingdom Metazoa; phylum Chordata; class Aves; order Passeriformes; family Viduidae; genus Vidua; species Vidua macroura. Next base: position 52,742,591 of record NC_071572.1, on the reverse strand, counting down.
TTGTTTGTATGTTTTTTTAGTTAAAAGAATTATTTGCAAATGGACTTAATCCATCTCTTTTAGTTATTTCTACTTATTCTCTCCTGAGTTTGTTTTCAAGAGAGCTTGAACTTCTCTTGAAGCATCTTTCCTGTTTTAGCTAACTGTATCTGTTTACAAGAATATTCTCCTTTTTTCTGTCCTCAGTTAATATTCTTCTCATTGAATTAATATTATATTAAGTTTTAACATTCACTAGAAGTTACATAAGTTGTTCATAGATTAATGTGAGACCTCTCTGAAATTTTCTTGTTATGTTGAAAATGCATAGAAACTGGAAATAATAATTTCCTCAATGTTATAGATATGTGAACATGTATCTGCACACATACAATAAATAAAAATAATGCCAACTCTACAGAGATTTTTACATTAATTTAAAGTCTCATCATTAGGCAGGAAAACCTGCAAAAGTATTCTATAGAAGAAAGGAGACTTAGGAAGTTTTATGCCAAGGACAAAAATTCTTTTGAAATTTACACAGATTCTCTTTTTTGAGTCAATGCACACATGGATTTCTTTGTTTTGGTCTATTGATAACAAGTCATATTCTACATTCGCAAAGTAAAAAGACTTCTCAAGACTTCTCAAGAAAAAAAAATGTTATCATCACAATCATGCAGGGTTTTTCTTACTCAGGAGAAACCTTAGCCAATAGAATACATTATTTTGTATAGTGAGAGAAAAGTTGAAGTAAGTGACTCTTCATTTTCATATGATTCTGTGATTCAAAATTTCTAATATAGTTGATAGAATTTATCATCACCATGGTTAAAGGTATCAGAGAATTTATCACAATATTTTGAGGCATCTGTATTCTTAATGCAATTCCAAAAAGTACGTAATATTAAAAAAATATATTTTATTTTTGTAAAGCACCATCATTAAATATGAAAAAATCCAGCCCTGTACTGTGTATTGGAATCTGACATGTCTCTTATACACAGCTTTTTTTTCAACATCTATTTTTTTTCATTTCAAACAAAGAGATGAAATTGTTTTTGAGGAAGATAGTACAAAGAAAAGGCTTTTAAAAATAAGCCTGGCAACTATTTTTAAACCATTACAATATACTACATTTGTCAGAATCTAGAATTACTCTAAAATATTGCAGTAATATTCACAATAGTGATGAATAATCAAGTGGATACATTGGCTAAAATGAAAGGAGCAGCAAGCATAAGCAAGATAAACTTAGTATATAAGTAGGCCAGCGTGTGGCTGGCCTAAATGTCAAGAGGGTATACAAAAATTGTTATATCTTTTGATGTGTTTTGGGTGAGTATTTCTGTCTATTCCTTCACTGAGCTATAAGTTTGCTTGTAAGAGCAACATATATTTTTCCAGACTAGGACTTGTACCATAAGCACCAAGTAACGTTGAGATGCTAACTGCATTGAACAATGCAAGAATTTCATGAGAATTTATCTTTTTGAGGCTATCGTACTCTTTGGGTGTGAATTATTTGCACATGTATGAATATGCAAGCAGAGAACTGCACCTCTGCTTCTCTAGGCTTCTTAACTTATGACTTTTTAGAAAGTAATATACACCAGCTACTGCAAAGCAAGCCTCTCAAAACTGTCTCAACAAGAATTGTGTGTATAGATTATTTTGCAGTTTAGAAGACAAATGGGTCGAAAGGATAATGTTTCTTTTTCTATTTTCTTTCTTTTTTTAATTAAAAAGTAAAATAATACTTTGTCACTTTAAGCAATGAGCAATTAGAGGAAAAGGAGGTATGCAACCATAAATACTTTTGTGAAAATGTAGTGCTTTATTTTTTTCTCTCTAACCAGTGATATTCTGTGGATTTAGATCAAATCATATGATGAAAACAACATTTTTATCAAGGTCACCTTTAACCAAAAACAACAACACAAGGGAGAATCAAGCTTTAATTGTGTAAGCTCTACAAATGTGAAAAAAACAAAAACAAAAACAAGCTAAATGAAACAAATTTTTTTTCCTAAATGCATCATGCCCAGGCTTTACTGATGAAAATATTTGTTTTTCTTCTTTATTAGTCTTTCTTCTTTAACTGAGCAGCCCCAGAAATACATTTTTGACAAACACACTAAATACCTCAGAAAACACGTGTGGATCCAGCACAGATTCTGCCTGTTTAAAAGCATACTAAGCTGGCGACTATCATTTCTCCAAGAATAAAAACAGGTAGGTGAATTGTTTCTCCTGTTTTTCTCCTGTTTCTCCTGTGTGTCATGTAAGTGAGTTAGGTAGGCCCTTACTACTGGAGGCTAGAGTGTGGTATTATCTCTGTTCTACAGAACATGCTTATTCAGTGTTGGAGGAACACAGAGTGAAGAGGTCTTGTGCCTATATCTGCTTGTTATCATCCTTTTTCTGGTGAACATATCTGAGGGAACAGTGAGCTTTTCTAGCTAAAATTCTTAGAAGGCATTAATCAGCTTAATAATCAACTGCTGAGAAATGTGTTACTTCAGCTAAAATTTGGAATTGGTTTTTTATGCAAAACACATAGAAGAGTTATTAACTTTGAATCTTCTCTTTGCTTTAGGGGCAGAATTCTGCCTCCAAAGGAAAGATAGATTTGTCTTCTGCTAATAAAAAACTTAATTTCAGCAAAAAAAGAAAAATTAGTTATAAAACTAGGAAAACCAAATATGTAGAAAGCATTAATTTCTCCTCTCTAGCTCTATTAACCACCATAGGACTAGTTAAGTAGATATCTTAACTGGATATGGCAAGAACAAACATCTGGTATGAGTACCAACTGTAGTGAGAAACTCTTGCATTTACTACTGAATTGCAAGGTGAACAAGTTTTGTGGGCATAAACTAAAAGGAAAAAGTATTTTCTTATAAATAGTGTATAGGAAGTGTTTTTCTTCTTTAAATAAATAATCTAAGATACCTTTCTACCAGTTGTATGTGTTTTTGAGGCACCTATCTTCAAAATCCATAAACACAAACATTCTTGTTTTCTTTTTACTTCTTATGATTCTCTTTTCCTGTACTCTACATCTTTATCTTTTCCTATGGTGACTGAAAGATAAATCCCAGTGTTGCACTCTTTCTTTCTTTTTGCTGACACTCTAAGCTAGAATTCAACAAACACAGAAGTGGAAAAGTTTTTTGTGTTGCTGCCATGGTAAAGGTACCAAAAGATGATGATTCAATTTTTGAAGTACATTGTCCCGTAAGATATATTTTATTTACCATAAATTTTACTAGGAATCTTGACCATGTATTTGTATGATATTTTAATAAGTATCATCTGTCTCAGTATGGCAGCTTCTCAGAAGATAATGATGATAATATTTTTCTAGCTACTGCATTTCCAATTCTAAGAAATACACCCGAAGAAGATATCTAGATGGTATATATAAACTGAAGGAGTTGGTAAAAATTTACAAAAATCAGTGTTAAAATACAGGATGCTTTACTTTCATCCATAGCACACAATGAATAATCAGAGTTAATTGTAAGAAAAGATAATACTCTTCATTCACCAATGACAAGAAATCAATTTTGTACCAGGAGAAAGGTAACTAAGCCATTCCTTCTTATGGTTGCTTGTTATGAGAGTTTTGTCTTGAACGGCTACTTAGTGAAACCCACTGAAATGGGTACTTGCAAAAAATTTATTATTTGTGTCCTTCTCAAATGTGTCCTTGGTCAAATTGAATCCTATAATTTAAGTTTCCTGAATGAAACTCTCAAAAGATGTATTTTCATGCAAAGATTTTAAATTAATATTTTGAATTTTTGACTGTAGAAAACCCTTGGGACAGACAGGAATATGAGGGAGTTCTTTAAAAACTTACAGTCAGACCCTACAGCTAGCATTAGAGTTTGTCTACTAATTTCCCAGCTTGGTATGTGTGCAAGAGTATGTATGTGAACACTTCAGGTGGGGGAAATGTCAAAAAAGATTAGTAAAAAGCTGCTATGATTTGCTGGATTACATTGACATTTACTGTACCAGAAAATTATGGAAACATTAGAGCCATTAGCTGTCAGTCATTTCTGTGAATAGTTCTAAAACAGGATTGTAGAGAAAGTATCTGTTTAGTTTATTTTTTAAAGTGAGTTTCACAGAAGCCACAGAAGTGTTTAGAAAGTGCTGTCATAGAAAGTCTTTTATTTCTTTTCCCCTCTAAACAATAAAGTGAGGCACTGAGGACTACAGCATTAGTCTAAAGATCATTGTAGAAAAGTGAAAAAGAAAGAGAACTTGAGGGTCAAAAATATAGAGCAATTCAGTGTGGAATCATATAATTTAAAAAGGCATTTTTTTCCCCAAAACCTGAAATTTGTAAAGGTCAAACTAATTTATATAACTTATTTTTCTTAAGAAATAAACAGTTTTACCATAATGCTAGGAAATGTTTCTTCTTTATTACTTTCTTCCTTGAGAACACTCTGCCCTGGAGGCAATTTCTGTAATTCACTGAATTAGAACCTGGAAAAAACAGAGAGAATGATGGAAATTCAAGTACCTGTGAAGTTTGAATGTGTGTGCTTCAAGCAAACTCCTTAAAGATCAGTTATTTAACCTATCCTATAAACCTTGCTCTACTGATTTCTGTTTCTCAAAGCAGCAACAATGTACTCTGATGCTAACTTTTTACAGGTTAGGAAACTGTCTCACATTTGATTTATTGTATTTTTTTAAATACATAACACAGTGATGTTAAAAGAATTGCTCATTGTAACAAATCTCTCTGTTGCAGGTAGAAAGATAAGCAAGATATCTGAAAACTGATCCTCATTTAAACTTTGTTAGTAACTTTTACTGAAAGTCTGCAGTGTCATCCAAATGGCTACAGGAGAAGGGTAAATCTAAACTCATATGGCAAAAAATAATTTCTAAAGAAGTATGACTGCTAATGCATGGCATTTAAACTGTGAAATATACCTTTTAAAATTCTTATGTACAAAAACCTAAGGATACTTACGTAAAACCCTATATAAAAACTATGTTATTATGAGGTCTCTAGCATTTGACTATGACTGCAGTATGCTGGAAGGTGATGTGTTATGCATAGTCAGCATGTTGGCTGTACAGGTCTTTGCAGAGCAAAAATCTATCACACTCTTCACATCAGCACTTGGTGCACAAACCTGTTTATTACCATAGGCACAGCTTTGGATGCCTCCTTTGTCTTTCCTGCTTTTCCTGCTAAAGACTATGTGACATTTGCTGTTCATATACATTTTTCTCCTTCCTCATCTCACTGTCTTGGTACTGTTAGTGGCTAGAGGCTTAGATGGCTCCTCCCTAAGCTGTAGTAAACTTTTTATTTCTATGTTCTATTTATTTTTATTTCTATGTTCTTTTAGTTAAACTCACTTCCATCCACAGTCCTCTTTGTCCATTAACCATCACACCTGGCATACAGCTTTGACCATGATGAAACTTGTTTGTTCATTATACCATCGACCTTGTCAATCTAGGTGGACAAGCTTCTTCATTTTGGAAGACTTTGCCTAATGATGAATGTTATTGTGGTGAAGTTTTGAAGCAATGACTGTTAGGTCCAGCTTCAGCTAGCTCTTACCTTGGAAATACAAAACCTTTCATTGCATGTTCATTCTTGCTACAATAGTCACAATTTGATAGACTTCAACTCTCTCCAACACTGAAATTTTGATTATAGTCTATTTGTTCCTCAGGCACAGAAATTATGCTACAGCCTAAAATTGTCTTCACCTTTTCTTCTGTCATATTTTTTTTGTTGAAGCATTTGAATTGCTTACAGTTTTTGTCACAATCTGAATCAATCCATTAGTTCTAATTTTAAATTATTATTCCCAGAGTATGTGTGTGTATGTATGTATATGTGTATGTGTTTGTAAACACTCCTAACATTGTAGCAAAAGCCTTCCTTTAAAGCAAGACCTGCAAGCAAGACTCGTAGATCTCTCTAACAAGTTGAAAGAATAAATTTTCAAATCCTTCAAATTCAAGGTGGTTTTCTGGTCTACTCCATAATATTAATTGCAAGAGAACACATCAAGTTTTAAGTGTGAAGTGTGTAAACTAAGCAATGTGAACAAAAAGGAAGGGAAAATTATTTAAGATATAGTAAATGTTTAATTAGCTGAAGATATTTGTGTCTTCAAACAGATTCAGGCTGGGGGTGCTCACAAAATGTATGAGGAGAAAGGCAACCTGTGGAGGCTGTCTAAACCAGCATTCCTGCTCCAAGTGTGGTTACATAGAACAGGTTGTCCATAATATTGTGAAATCAGTTTTCAAACCTTCTAAAATAGACATTCTCTTAAATGTCTATTTAATCTCCTAAAATAGGCATTCTACAACCTCTCTTAGCAAACTAATCAGCCTCACAGGAGACACCGATAGACAGAAAGGTAAGAAGGCAGGAAAAGTAAAGAAAAAGAAAAGCAAGTTTTATGTTCAATGGTCCCTGTACTCCCTCTGTCCCCTCTGTTCACATAAAAGACAATTCCCCTTCTCCCCTGGTCTGTTCTTCCTGATGAAATGGCGACCCATCCGCAGCAACACTCCAACCATGTGAGCTGTCTCTCCACATTTCTTTGAAATTGCAACTCTTGGTCTGCACACAGATCTCTACCTCCCTTCTTTTGCTCCCCGTTGTATGTGCATTAGCACACAGGAACTTCAGAAAAAATCTCAGTTATATTAATTTCATGGAAAGGCTATGAGACCACTTTCTGTAATGCTGCCCTACAGACACTTCCTGATTTGTGTGTGTAGAATTCAGATGACCCCACTTCAGCCCTGGAGAAATCATGTATGCCCAAATCTTCTTTACCTCAAGCAGAAAGGAGTCTGTAAATGTAGAAGGTGAAAGAAAAAAAAAATTGAAAAATCTCTATAAGATATATAACGAAGACCAGAATGAAAGTAGTAATGCTCAGTGAAGCAAAACCACAGAGTTACTCAGATATTTGAGAACCTACTTTTAACTTCTTTTACTATGATGGCTTGCTTCAGACAACTAAGAAAACACTTTAAAGAATAAGTTATACAGACTAAATTATTCCATACTGCCTTTTAATCAGATCATTCTGTTTAATTAGCTATAAATAAGCCCATTGATTCATAGGAGGGAGCTCACAGGAGCTGTCTTCAAGCACAATGTTCCTGGAAGGTAGGAAATGTATATTTACCATAAATTTTGTCTCCATTCTCATTCTGAATTTCTTCTATTCGTCTTGTGGTCATACAAAAAATTCTTCTACCTAAGCTTGGTACAATCAAACAAGGCTATGATATTTTATTCTGCGATAGTAATCAGCAATGTCTCACAAACAGCTACCTATAATTACTATCTACTAACAGTGGGAATTGCAGCACATGATTGCACAAAGTTAAATTAAAGCTGAAATAAATTTATGGAGTAGTTATCTGCTACTAGACAGTCTTTGTGACTGCAAAAAGATAAAATAAAATTATTTCCATTCAGGGTAAGTGTTAAACATGTTAGGAAAGCCTCTGAAACCAGCAGCCTTTGGAGCCCTGGGACTCCTTCATGGCACACCCTGAGATGCAGATCTCTCAATCCCAGGCTCTTAGATAAAACTGATACTTTCTCCTTTGCAAATCCATCTACTTTCAAGGCTGACCCCTAAGCACAGAAGACACTGGTACCAACTGCCACACAGACTGCTGCTGCCAGGGCACCACACTCAGCAGCAGACAGGGATAGTGCTCATAAAGGGTAAGGAAAAAAAGCCAAGTCCTGCACTTAACCTCTGGCTGATCAGGATGTTCACAAGTGTAAACATACTTTCCACAAGCATACTCATACTTAGGTAAGGCTCTTGAACATCTGCATGGGCCCTAAACACATCTGATATCAACACTCACGTCGTGGGCCCACTTACCCAGTATAAAGGTCTCCTCCTACTTGCTGGGTATTCCAGTCTGAAATAGTGAATTGCACATACACACACACAAGATAAAGTTCCTGGGTTCATTTATAGGTGTGTGTGTCCCAGGTTAAGAAGGTCAGAGTCATTAAGTTCTGCTAGCGCCTTCAGGGCTTTGATGCATGCCATTTGAAGCCCCGCAGGTCACTTACTCATAATGAATACTTGAAATATCTGATGGATCATCATCTAAAATATTTTTTTTAAATTAGATGAGAGAGTAATTCATCTTTACAAAATATAAGTAACCATTATTCACTTAACTATTCATGATGGCAAAAGTACTTAATACACTAAGCAAATTTAAATCAGAAAATAATATTTTTATTATAGTGTTTGGTATATTGTACCATAAATATCAAGTCCATACATTTAAATAGTATTGTAGTGAAAACGCAAGGTACAGAACTCCAAATTCTACTAATAATGCAGTAGCTTTCTTACCAATACATCTAGAAAAATCATGAATCAAACCCTCTCAAAAAATTAATGATCTAAGAAAATGTGGAATTAAAATAATGTGCTCTATACTACACTATTTATTCACTTCTATCCTTTTGCACTCATTTATATCTCTGTTCTTAATGAAGCAGAAGGGAGGGGAAGATTTTTGCACTTGACTATCAAGAGTATAGAACATTTCTCAGATGGAACACATAATAAATTAGTGTATTATTGGTGGTTATGACCATCTATAGCAATACTAATTAATGGGCAGATGACTATTAACAATGTTAAGTGAATGAAAAAAAGTAACAAAAAATCTTTCTGTTCTGGAAAGCACTATTTATGTAGTCACTGTAGTTCCTCTGTAGCTTCTCCAAGACATCCAACAATGGCTTTGCTGGAAGCTGAAAGTGCCTGCAATGGTCTGTTCATGAATATCTGCAAATAAAAGTGAGACATGGCCTTTGTCTCCATGTCTAGTTCAATGCATGACTGGCAAGATGGAAGTCAGGCTTTTGGGGAGGGGCAGATTTTCTGATAATCACTTGTTTTTAAGTGCTATTGACCAAAAGTAGAAGATGTAATGGCATGATGAATTTCAACTAGAGTTACACCCTAAAATTAACTTATTTTTAGACAAAAAATGACACAAGTGAAGCAAAGTTTAGATAAAACTCCCAAACCCAAACTTAAACAGATATCATAAAAAAATGAGACGTTTTCTAAATTATTCTTATTTCTAAGGATTATTATGTATTCATTTACTTAATTACCTGGGACATTGCTGCTCAAGCCCCATAAAGAGAAATTTTTAGGGAAAATTATAAATATGATTAGTTATATGACAATAAAAACATAAAATTTAAGACGTGAGAATATATGTTTGAGATTTTTTCCTATAATGCTATTGAAAATTATTTTCATAAAAAAAGAAGTTAAAGAGAACAGTATTTTGTGGGGGAAAAAAATAAATGAGAAAAAAAAATAAGACTTTTTTGGGGGGAGGATTCTTTCTTTTTTGTTTGCTTGGTTGGTTGGTTAGTTTGTTTTGGGTTTAGGGTTGTTTTGTGTGTTTTCTTTGTGTGTGTGAAGGTTTTTTTTTTGTTTGTTTTGTTTTTTGAGTTTCTTAAACTTCCATAAGAAGAGGATTACTGCTGAGAGCTCAAAGCTATGTTCCAGGAACCAGATCTATTATCATTTTTGCATCTATATGACAGCATGAATAAACTAAACCACATGAAATTTTGAAAAGTTTTTTTATTAAAAAAAGGTTATGCAATTTTTGAAAGATGAATCCAAACCTTTAATATTGCACATTGACATAATACTTTCTTGGATAAACCTGCAGTTTTCAGAGCACAGATGATTTTAAACTCAATCCATAGATAAAAGAATTCTACCTCATTAAACCAATAATGACATTTATTGGGCACCAAAACAAAAAGATAGAGAAATCAAAATATTGTTATTCAGATGGCAGTAATAAAACAGACATCATTCTCTCTATATCTCATGTCTGTTGTAATAAAGAACAAAAAACATGCTTCTCAGAAACTTCATCCAAATTTCCAGGACTTCGGGCGCTACTTTTTTTTTTTTTTTCTTTTTTTTTTTTTTTTTTTTTCCCTTAGAATGTGAACATATTTTAGCTTTCTATTGTTCTGGAATTAAAAAAAAGAATAATTTTAAAGAAAATAAAAATCTAGATTTCTGATTTGGGTGTAAAACCCTAATGAAAATAATAAGTTGTGAAGAATTTTGCATTTTTTTTTTAAACAATTATGCTAAACTTTTAAATTAAGTCTTCTCCAAATGTTCCTCTTTTCAAAAAAACTTAAAATGCAGCCAGAAGTTATAGCAGAAAGTATCTTACTGCCAGGGCAAGATATTGAAATCAGAAAGGTTGTTTTAGTTTTTATTATAGTTCATTCAGGTAAGATCTGTAGAAAATACTCATGTTTAAAGATCTTTGCTCTCTCTTTAGAAAATTATCTGACACTAAGTAATTGAAATCTATAACATTGATTTGCTTTAATTCACTGCCCTTTTAGTGTCAGCTTCTGAAAAGATGTGTCTAGTTTGGGTTTAAAATGGCTTCATCACTGATTCAGGCTCATAGCACCCAAAATTTTCTATATGCACATTTCATGTGTGGTTATTTCAGGTCCTTACAACATAAAAGGATTTCCAGTTCTGATATATATATCTTTTTTTTATACAACTTGGAGGACTCAATCAAATTTTTCAATATAAATTCTGCACACAAGAAATAAAACCAAATTAAAATTTATTTGTAAGTAAAATGCAAGATTATCCAATAATATCAACAGATTGTCTGTTTCAAATATCTGTAGGCATCAGTTATTACACACAGTGTAACACACTTTCCATATTAATTAACTATACGATACAAAATTTAATTGCCTAAATCATGTCACTTTATTGTTTCAGTCATGGTGTATTGTTTCTGTGATACTGTCATGGGAAGGCTGGAACAAGGATTTAATATCTTTGACTTAAAAAACCTCTTAAAAGTAAAACATTCTTCCTCTTTATCTTTAGAGATTCAATTTATCAGAGGGAAATTTTACTTTATGTAGGAAAACTTCAGATAATGTCAAAAAATGCAAAGATAAATCTAAGATGAGATTAAGAAGGCTTGAATATATTCTTAACTCTTGTAATAAAAAAGTGCTGTCACTTTTTTAACTTAAAATTTATGGAACTTAATCCATAAAATACATAGATTTAAGCAGAACAATATTTACTGATATACTCAGAAAAGACACTTCCATGGGGCCTAAATAAACTGCTTGTTTTGAGCAATATGCTGAAAGCATGTTTCAGGTGTGCTGCTTTCATCATCCACAGCTGCATCATTTGCAGCAGTTATCACTGCATCTGGATGACTTTCAGGTGACTGAACGGGGAGAACAAATAATAAAAATTAAAGGGAAAAAAGTTGCTGCACTCACAGACATTGTAATGTTAATTGTTCTGCTGCAGGTGTGTATGGCAGAATTCTTCCCCTCAAAATACATCCTCACTTCCTTCGTTGCTGAGATTGTTCCTAAAGAAGGATAAATTGATTGTCTGAGTGGCTTAATTTTTCTCCACACCCAGTTAGCAAAAGAAGTGATCAATAAATAATATCAAAACCCCTTGTCAGGTTATAGTGGTTTTGAATATGGACATAATCAGATTGTATTTGCCTGTGGATAGTCCATGTACTTCAAAAACAAAGGGAATTCTTCAGTTACAGAAGTATTCTGTACATATATACAGAACATAGAGCACACGTATATACATAAAAATGTATATCTAATAAACATAGATATGTACATATACAAAAAAAGACAGAGATGTTAAAAGCATAAATTCCAGAAGAATAATCCAGGAGAAGAGTATTATCAGCAATATTCAGTATATTTGAAAAACTCTTTACATGCTTGCTTACTTAGTGTGAACATTAACAGTCAATTAGATGACCGATTCCTAAGGTGCAACAGAGCGCAAAAATACTTGCACATACATGCATTCATGATCAGGGAAAAAGGGCTGATTTTATTAAGAAATAAAGACATACCATACTTTCTTCATTTTTTTAAAAAGAACCCTTTTGAAAAAGGTGTTTTTTCATGATTAAGCTATTAATCTTAAAAAAATCTCATAAACGCAGCAAAAACAGATTACCCCACAACTTATTCTGTGGCTACTAGTGCAAACATTAAAATATTAATTAGATACATTCTCAAAAAAAAAGGGTAGATTTGTAGTAAAATCCATTTTTTTTTTTACATTGCCTGTGCCATGTTCCCTTTTTAAGGCATTAATATTAAAAAAGGTGAATAAACCATGTGTAGATGGTTTAAGTCTATAATAATGGTACCTCTACATATTAGTAACATATGGGGTGTGTTAGTGCAATGATAATGCAAGTCCTAGATTCTTAGGGACGGATTAATATGTATTTAGCAAGCGTAAGGAACTAGTCAGCATCCGACATGTTAGACAGAAGTACATCTGCTGAGGGCCTGAATTTGCTGGAGCTGCAGGCAGAACTCTACAGCTGCAGTAATGTCACTGAAACATGTTTTACATGTTAGAATAAAGAGAGCAGAAAGAAAGGTACAGTTGGGCAATTTACTTTAAAATGGTGGAAACTTTGCAGTATTTAACATACTGCAGATAACACGACATTTTTGAAAAGTGCATTGTGCGATTTCTACTGCATCACATTTTTTACTGTTCAGCTTTTGTGTGCTTACAGCACCATGATTTATTATCTGCTGCTAGTTGCTCTTCAAAGTAATTCTCAATCCATTTCATTTCCTTCATTAGCTCTCTCCTTGTTTCCCTCCTTCACCCTTAATCTCCCTTGCTAACCTTTCCTGTTTAATTTTCTTTTCCTATTTAAACACTGTATCCAAAATGCATCCTCCACAGTTTTAAGAGCAAAATCCCCAGGCGTTCACCTTTCCATTCTTCAATAAAACTCCACTTGCAAAGCGTGTAACTATCTCAGCATGTTATTAGTCAGTGTTGAGCAAAAGAAATGCTGCAGTGCTAAATGGAGTCATTAAAATGCCTAGTGACAACAATAAGTGCTTGAGGAAGCTGGCGTTTCCCATTTGCTAGTCTAATAGCTGTATTAGGGCCATCTTTCTTTTGTGGAGAAGATAAAAAGAATATATTCAGTATTTGACTGTTTCCACTCTCCACCATCTCACTGCTTGTGCCCTGACTTTATTCTTCTTCTGCCGCTTCATACCCATTTCTGGAAAACTGTTAAGTCTTTTTCTCATTCCTTTTAAATAATTACTAGTTTTAATATCAGCTTCAATGAGCTATGTGTATCAGGCTCTGGAGTGGAAGGTGGTTCTCCACTTAACGCTTTTTGTCTCAACGAGTGTTAAGTGCACCTAGCCAATGTCTGCTTGCCTGTTACAGATATCTTAGGTGCATCTTAATAGGCTAGTCAGGGTACCAAGAGAAGCATAAATATGTCAGCACAGCAATCAACACAAGCTTAACTGACCCTGATGAGGAGCACGATATTTTATCTAGAGGCACAGAAGGTTCTTGTTCATGCGTCATGGAGATACTTACTAATCATTAAATTAACAGCACTCTTTTTGGATTCCAAGTGGTAGGCCCATTCTGATGGAATATTTTACAGTCTTCTACCAAAAATGGTGGGTTTGTTCTGGCTGTAGTTTCTAAGTGGATGGTGGTTTATATATGAATATATATATGATTATATATGTATGAAGTGCATCAGTTTTTTTGGGGGAGTTTAAAATATATAAAAACGAGTCAGTGAACACATGGGCCTTGTGCTTGTTTCTTCCCAGTGATATAGTCAAATTCAAGGAATTTGAGATCAAGATTTATTCTTAACTCTTCAAACAATTTCCTGAGATTTGTTTGCAAAGCAGAAGCATCAATCAGGTAAATGAAGTAGAGAACCTGTATGTAAAAGAAGATGTAATTCAGAAAAAAAAAAAAAAAAGGAAACTGAAAAAGAGCATTAAGTATATTTTTAAACATAAACCTCTCATATGTACTAATATCATCATGGAGCAAATCTTTGTGCAAACCTAAGAATAAAAAAAGGTTAAAATTCAGGTCACTGTATGTTCCAATTGCTAGCTTTGCCCTCATGTCTTCATCTCTCACTGGACACTCATTTAACATTCCTGTCACAACATTTATTTCATTTTAGACTGTACTAACTGATAGAATAAATTATGCAATATAACCTTAAGCAATGAATTGTTAAGGGAGTTGGTATGTCCTCTCATTAAGCATCTGCTATTAGAAGTCATGCTATATGCTGAGCTAGAATCTCCAGACTAAACCAAAGAAGTGGCAGATAATAGTTCCATCTGTCATGAAACTAGGGGGAAACTTGCCACATTAGAGGAAACACTTCAATAGCATAAATATATTCATTTGCAGCTGGAACCTTAGACAGCAAATAGGAATGTAGATGCAACTACCCATGACAAATAATGTACATCAAAATTAAGTTGTTAATCTTGTCCTTATTGGATTCTAACATCAGATAGTATGTACAGATAGTATGTACAGCACCATTTTAATGCTTAAATGTCATCTGGTTTGGCTTGTGTTTTGCAGCACGTAACTGAAGGTTTGTGTGGATTTTTTTGGTTTTTTTTTTTTTTTTTTTTTTTTTGCATATTGACTGCTGTTTCTATTGAGTTATGCAAATTTTCTTTGACAGTTTTACTAAAATTATAATTTCTTCTCTGAGGGAAATGATCAACAGAGCACTGACACATTAACCTTTGTGTTTTTTTAAGACATTGATGCTGAATTTCTGAACTTGGTTTAGCTCTCATGTAACTGCCAAGTAGTCCCTCTCAATGGCCTCTACTATCCATAGGTCAAAAACGCTGAAACTCACAAGAGAAAGAACAAGGTGTCTGTCAATCAAGAAACAAATCACACAGTTTTCCAGCCTTTTTTTTTTTTTTTTTCATAAATTTGAGGGTTTTGCTGCACACTAATTTTTTCTCTTTTTTTTTTTTTTTTATTTTAGGCATAAGATAGTCATGGATGCCTGAGCTGAAACTTCTCCGCCCTCTGCCCTAGCTTTAGACACCTACACTTAGATGTGCATAACCCAAAGTTACCCAGCTTAGTCTTCTTTTGAATCGCCCCCCTTGAAGTTTCCTGTTCATATACATTGATTATTAAAACATAAAACCTACCCCTACTGTCAGTGATCAATCCTGAGCATGAACCATATAAAGTGGCTATTGATAAATATATTTTCCTTATGAATATCTCCTTTCTATGGAGGTTACTTCATCCCTTTATGTTGCATACAGAAAGAGCAAGAGTAACATCTTCAAAAATGAGGTAAAACTGATTCATTTTGAGTAAGGACTTTTAATTGCACATATAATAAGCAAAAAAAAAATTAATAAAAATAATTAAATTTTCATTTGAATTGACTGTACTTGGTCTTTTATCCCCCTGTGTTCATACTCAATATCTGGAATTGTAGATAATTAAGTAGAATGTATTCTTGGAAGTTTTTTAAACCTATCTTACTGTAAAGTATTTTAAACAATAATCTAGTACTAGAATTTCTAGTTGCATTTTTACTTATTGCATTTGTTCTTAGGAAAATAATAATAAAAATTTGACAAAAAATAAATATTTGCGGTTTGCCTGTTTCTGCCAAAACTATGATGATCAGTTTTCACACCCTGTAATTCCCTGACCTGATGCAAATATGTTGAAAGAGCTCTGAAGGATAAAGGTAGCCTGAAGCATAAGGAATCAGTTGTTATTTTCAGAAGTCCCAAACTGTCTTCCTTTATAATGAACACTGAACTTAACATTTTCAAAAGCTATCTCTCTCTTTTGCAGAATATTTAATCTACATGTAAAACAGTTTCAAACCTGGGTCCTTAATGCATGCAAAAAAGCCAATAGAAAAGAAAAAAAAAAAAAACAAACCACAAAATTCAACAAACATGTGCCACTACTACTTTCAGTTAAAATAAATTAATGCACCAAGACATGCATGCAATAAAAGAAAAGATCTAGAAGGTAATTAGTAAGGCATCAGAGAAATTTTTAAAGTGGTGTTGCAAATCAGAGAATCACAGATTGGCTGAGGTTGGAAGTGAACTCTGGAGGTCATATGGTTCAACAACTCCTTTACTCAAGGGGAACAAATCATAGTTTGTTGCTCAGGACTGTGTCCAGATAACTTGTGTAGACTCCTTAACCTCTCTGGGCATCTTGTTGCAGCATTCAGTCATGCTCATGGTGAAGAAGTGTTCCCTGAAGTTCAGACTGAACCACCTGTGTCAACTACTCCCAGTACCTGTTGCTGGGCTCCACTGCAGAGAGCTTGTCTCCATCACTTTGCACCCTTCCTTCAGGTATTTATATACACTGATTGTTAATTTGCTCCTTGAGCCTTCTTTACACTGAACTGTCCTGGTTTTCTCAGCTTTTCCTCATGAGGGACAGTCTGTTCCTTTAATCATCCTTGTAGTCCTTCGAGGACCCTCTGCAGTGTGCTCATGTCTCGTACTGATGAGCTCTGAATTGGACACAGTATTCCGGGTGTGGTGGGTTCATCAGTTTTTGAGTAAAGAGGAAGGATAACGTCTTATTCTAACACTGCTTGGTGAGCATGAGATTCTGCAGAACACCAGCCCTCATTAGCTCCTCTAGCATGTAGAAGAGGAAGTCATGAATGCCCTCTGAGAACTTTCTGTACTGCTGTGCTCCCTCTCCAATATTAGGATGGTGAAAGTGCCCCTTGAGGAGCAGGACCTGTGATTATGAGGCTGCGTCTGTCTATCCTGATCCTCTTGGTTCTATCGAAAATAGAAACACTGCCAGAGGATTGAGCTAATGTGGATGAAAAGCATTCAGAGTTTTCAAGAAAATAAGCATCATTTAAATTCTATGCATGAGTTTAACTGTCTCATGGATTACTGTGCAGGGATATTCCAGATGGTGACAAATTTTATTAAATTTTATTTATCTGGAAAACAAAAAAGCTTATATTTTGACTTTTTTTTTTTTTTTAATTTATTTTAAGACTGATAATGCAGCTTAGCTTTGTTCCCTTTATTGTTAGTTAAGGAAATATTCAATTTTGCTTTTAACGGGGCAGCGTAACATTCCGAGAAGCAAATTCCAGATGAACACATTTCAGCTACATTATCTGATATTCCTACTGGCCAATTTACTCCAAACAGGAATTTTGCAAAACTGTCTCCTCTAATCCCAAATTAACTGTATGACAGTGCAACATGCATTGGATGGGAAATTACTTCTGTTCTGCAACCCTTCAGCAAGATGCACTTGCCTTTGCATATGTCCTTTCAATTATGTCAAAGTAATAATTTTGCTAATTCCAGGGTTATTTAACAAGTGATCAAATATCTGACATTTCACAGTAACAAAATTTAGTAACAGACACTTAGTGACAAATTTAATAAACACCCATTTTTGTTTCATGGGGATTTTTAATGCTCCATTTAATATTAGAAGTTTTTGAGTCATTTTTTAGAAATATGAGTTCACATTAATCGACATAGAGTTTAATTTGCTCAAATTTATGATCTAGTTCTAGATTAATTGCAGGCATGCCCTATTAAAAAAAAACCACAGAATTTTAATATACTTATGCCAAATGAACACATGCTAAAGAATATATCTACAGATTAAAAAGTAATCAAAACCTAAGTGTAGGAATCTAGATCTAGTTTAGAAATCCTTTTTCTAAATTTTAACTGTATCTGCCAACAGTTTCATAGTAATAAATGTATATTTTTCTTGTCATAAATCACACATTAGGTTATAGTTTGGTGATCACTATGTAAGAAAGTAGATTAAACTGCAACATCTCACCATGTAATTGACAAATTTTCCAACAAGATGATGTCTGGCCCATGAATCAGCTCCCTCAAAATAATCACCCATATTTCTGCTACAGTATTTCCCAGTGAAAGTAAAATATCTTCCAGCAGGAGAGACAATAGGAAGAGCATACAATGGTGGGTAAACTGTCTCACATGTACTGCACGGTAAAAAATACCCACATGCATTTGTCCCAGTTTCACTATTAACTTAAGGTTTACATTAAAGTCTTGAGTTAGAAAAAAGTAAGATGATATTCAGTTTTCAGTCAGCATCAAAGTTAACATATCATCCTAGCACTTCATTACAGTGAATTTTTAATTTTCATTTAAATTCATGAGATAAAAATAATAGCCCAAACTCTATCCTTTATGTTTGACTTAATTAAAAAAGTAAATTGAAAACCAGTACAAATATTGTTTCATATATACCACTTTTTTTTTTTTGATGCTGATATTTCTAATATTTTCAGTAGCTTGTTGCACAGAAGTCATTTGTGTAGATCTGCCATGTTCTAACAAGAGGCTACTGGTTTGCTAAAATATTTCTTTGAAATTGTAAACTACTTAAAAATGGATTAATGTAACTGCAATTCTAAATAAAGTAATTTTTTTTTTTATTTCTTTTTAACTAGCAAACATCTTTTCTCCAGAACAAAGGTAAATCTGGTGCTAAAATGAAAAGAATTTATTTTCTTTTTTCTATTTGTGATCAAAAGTTTTTTCATTTTCTTCTCATTTCTGCCATTATTAGTAATACTGAGAAGTTTAAAAGACAGTTCATTTACCCTGTCCATATTACTGCTATTACAAAAAAAAAAAAAAAATTTGGGGATAACACATAATTTCTATTTATACTAGCTAAACTGGTCAAAAATAGTAGGCTGTAGTCAATTTATTTCCAAGGAAATTATAAAATAATTGCATATATAATTTGTAACATATTTTTAATAATCACTCAATTCAAATACTAGACCTAACCTGCTAGAAGATTTTTTTTATTTCAACATTGACATGTTAACTACAAAAATTTTAAACACCTGCTTTATAGTTGCTTTGCAGATTCATTTAAAAATTAATTGGCAGATTTTTACCTTACCTTTCTCACTTAGAAATCTCATCTGATGACATTTTATCTTTGCTCAAATATTCAGCACAAGAACAGAAGGAAACCCACAGTATTTAGAGCAGTACAAACATTTCAGATGCTTAGCTTTGTATTAGTCAGAAAGAGAAATTTACTCTGCTTAAAACCATACTGTTTCTGTGAGTTTTTATGTGGATTTTTAAAAATATAGGTAATAATTTTTGAAAATCTACAGAATAAGTACTAATGCATCTAAATTAGTACCTTCTCCTGCTATTGATACTAAAAAAATCATTTAAGTGCTTTCAAAGAATTGATCCAGCCACTCAAGATTATGCCTGCCTCTCTTTCTTTCACTATGATAAACATCAAAGTGTAATGGTGGATAGAGTTTAGACCCTTAGCATACAGGGAAAATTTATCCAGGAAATCAGGATTGCTAGGAACATATCTACAATAGCATCACCTATATTTGTCTACCTTCTTATTCTCAAAAGTTCCCCTTCTATGAATTATAATTCAGTTAAAAAAAATTCAATGTACTTTTTGGGTTCTTCTATGAGCAATGATACCTTTAGAATTGTTTTTGGCGTGTGTATTTTTCCTTTAAAAGAGAGTGGCTGTGACAGAAGAAAACCTCTAGAGAAATTGCATCTTTGCTGAACAAATAGGTATGCCCCAGGAGAGAAGCTTCAAAGCCTGTAGGGTGAAAACTACACAAAATGCAATGATAGGAAGTGTGAAAAGGGCTCAATACCACCAGGGATTTGGAGTATTCACAGAGCAGAAAGGTTGAAAAAGACAGTCCAGCTATCATGGGGATGAAAAGAGAAGGTAATGAAGGATCAGAGTTTTCTCTCAGCAGACTTTTTCACAATCTAGAAACTGCAGAATATGCTGATGCCTTAAAGTATGATCCACTGGATGCAATAGGAAAAGAAAATTATACATTATTCAGTTACATTTTTTATGATCTAATCTCCTCAAGCTTTCTCTGTTTAAAAGTGTCTTGGAATTTTTAATACATGTGTTCAACAAAACTGCCTTCCTATTTTTAGTGGGTTGGGATTGGTTTTAGGTTTATTTTAAATATTTTTCTATTGGGTTTTGGGGAAGGGGGGTGTTTCTTTGCTTTTTAAGTTTTTTTTTTGAGAAATGTAGTATAAAATAACTAGTCAGATCTACACAAAAATGGCTTATTCAGGGCCTTTTTACTTATTGGTTTATAGATCGGTGGAAAGTGAAGCTGGGAAGGAAGTCAGGGTAGGGACCTACTCTGGCCCCTACCAGCTCTATCCAACTATGTCTGAAAATTTCTTTTCCAAATTGCTATTAGAAAGTATAATGAACAGAGTTTCACATAATGAACACAACACATTTTCTGAAATAGTTTTCAACTCTCCTGGTCACTAAAATATCTTTTGGATAAATTTCTCTCATGCATTCTAACTCTATCACTTCTCAGTCTATTTGCAGAAGGCTAAAGAGACAGCTCTTTCCTTTTATCAATTTTTTTTGTTGGCTTGTACATTTGAAGATATTTTTTGCTGATCATCAGCCTTCCCATTGTCCAAATGCCTTTTAAATGCTGATGTGTTTAAGCAAGTCATGCTTGATAGATCATCATGATGATCATTACTGATATTCTTTTTGAAGATTTTTCAGTTATTCCTCCTGTCAGAAATGAACATAATATTTTAGCAAGAATTTCCAAATTATATTCCTCTGTTTTCACATGCAGGCACACGCACTCATATGTGTACATGTACATCTAGATATACATAACCTATGCTCACTTAAACTATTTGTCCCTAGAATTTGTTGGCAGTTTGGAGTTTTTTAGGGTTTTTGGTTCTGTTTTTTTTTTCAGTTTACATAAGTGGTGCTGTTAATTGATCTAATAATTTCAGAGGTTAGGCTTTTAAGCAAACAATAGATTAATAAATTAATTATAAAATTGAGAGAATGAACACTGTCCAATGTACAAAACCAGCTGTTCTGTACTCATAAGATAAAGACTACCTGAGGTGCATACAGAACTCTTGGAGTTGGAAGGGACTTCTGGAGATCACCTAGTCCACCCCATTTTCAAGGCATGGTCACATAATGCAATTTACACTCTGATAGCTCCTTGTATTTTTTGAATAGTGGAGACCACAATTGAAGACTATACTTCAAATGTGGCCTCACGTCACCCTTGACCAGCTGGCCACACTCTTCCCAGGATACCATTGGCCCTTCTGGCCATAAAGGTACTGCTGGCTCATGGACAACTTTTCATCCACTAATACAGTACTGGCCCTTCTCAGCAGAGCTGGTCTCCATTAGGTCAGCCTGGGGGATCCCTGGGGAATATCACTGACTACAGGCCTCCAACTGGATTCTACTGCACTGGTCACAACTGTCTGATCTCTGCTGTTCAGATGATGATCTGATGATGAAGTAATCATCATCATCTGATCATCAGCATCATAGGATGATCCTTATAACAACAAAACCTTTAATCTCAGCAAGTCCACGAGTTAAGTGGACTTCTCTTCCACTTCTAGAAGTAATTTGTGACTTTCATGAAAACATATTTCTATGCACACACTACAACACTAGTACACAGTTTCCAAAGGAAGATAATTTCAAGAGCTGATGACATAATGCTCAAGTAAAGTTTACAGTACTAAAATAAACAAGAAAAAACCTATTTTCTCAAACTAAAATTCTTCAATGGAATTTTAATTTCTCCAATCCTTTGCAATCTATTTAAAGACCTAATAAAGAAAATCAAGCAAATGAGTCATGAAGTCCAATACTAAACTCAATACTGGTTTATGTTGATCAATATTACAATTTATTTAATGCAATTCAACTTCTTTTGTGATTTTTGTCTACTACACAATGTTCCTTTAAGTTGTCTTGCTATTAATTCAATTATTGTAGGGAGATAGACATTCAAATTAAATTAAATCTAAATACTTTGACACATGGGAGGCATTTAGCAGCTGCTAATGTGAAACACTAAATTGAACAGAATCTAAACAAGAGTTTTAGAAACACTCCTCAAATGAAATTGCTTTCCTTAATGCTTCTGCTGTTGATCTTACTCTTCCTTCCCCAGAAGAATTTTTCAAGAGAAAAATTTTCCAGGTAGCTAGGATGTCAAGTCTGTGACAATGGGCACAATCTTACCCAGCAGCAGCATCTCTCAATAAGTTTTTTTTCCTTCATCTTTATTACCCATACTGCTATTCTTCTTTAGGTTTTGTTTCCATACAAATTCCATAATGCCAAAAAATTGTCATCATAATTAACTATAGAAAACATAAATTTAATCTAAATTTATATTTGAACTGTTAGAAATAGTTCTGTCCTTTCTACAAGACAAATAATCAAACAAGTTTATTTATTCAACGAGCTAACCACATGCTGTTTTTTTGCATTTACTATTTATAATATTTGGCATTTATAACATCTCTGCATCATAGTTTTTTATCTATTAAGAACTATCATAGTATTATTTTAAGTCTGAAAAACTGAAGGTTTTCTTTTCTGAAGCCATACATCCAGGCTCAACAGAAAATGTGGCAAATTTGTTTTTTAATAAAAATATTTGGCTTGCACCATTGTGAAGCACAGCAAGATATCAGGACCTAGCTGAGCAGTGATATCTTGGTAACTAAAAATTAAAAAGAAAAAAAAATAATTTTAAGAAAATCTTTTTGCTTTGTTGAGGGAATATAATTTTTTTGAAATCTTGAGATTTACTATCCCATGTCTGTCTGCAAGATGCAATACATTTCTACAACAAACATTTCTGTGAGCATGTAGATCCCTTTAAAAACTGTGGTTCACCCACTTATCAGTGAACAAGATTAAGAGGAAACATACAGTTTATGGAATTTTTTAAGATGACCTATCATACAAAAAGATAGGAAGTAAAAGGGAAGAATAAATAAAAGTGATAATTCAGATCCAATAGCACCTTGGAACAGTTTTGAATTATTTAAAGATATTCAACTGCAGACTTCTTATGCAATAGAATGCTGAAGTATCATGCTACTTACCAATGTTACTTTTGCTCCAGCAAAGGAGATACACAATCTTTAGTTGCTGTATGCCTTGTAAATAGGGTTTTGACTGATGCAAACCCATAGGGACATCATAAAGTTTCAGAGCAACCTAGCAGTCAACCAGGAGCACACATCTGATACCCCTACTTCCCTTTCTGACTCCGGGCCATAATCTCAAAACTAGTCCAGCTACATATTTTCTATACATTTTACCTTGCATGTTTATTTTAAAAGTTTATCTTGAACACTCACAACAAATAAAATGTCAACGTGTGCTAACTAAATTACTCTATTACTTCAGAAAACCACTGAAAATGCAAAATTAAGCTGTTTCTTAGGTACTTAGTAATCAAGGCCAACTCTTAAATGTCTGTAAGAAGTGTGTGTTTCCATCACTTGGTGATTTTATAAACTTATGAGAGTACCTTTTTTCCGCCTTTAATTTAAATATGTGTTGCCAAATGTCTGTCAAGACAAATATAAAGAGTACCCTGTAGTGCTTTCTAAAACTTTAATGCTGCTATTAAGAAACCATAAAGCTTTCACAGGGTAGTGACTATGTTCATGTAAAAGCGAGCAGCAAATCATGAATTTCTACATTACCTACAATGGCCAGACCAGTGTGAAAGATTTGGTTATTCTTTTTCTCAATATTTTTTCATTATCAAAAATCACATTAGAAGTGCAAAATATATCTTCTCATTTTAAAAGGAAGAAAAAGACTCTCACAACAACCTAAGCCAGGCTAAACTTTGTGGTATGTGAAAGTAAAGCCTTAGCATAGTGTTGCAGTGTGCAGCTACGCAAACGGAGCAAAAGGGCTTTGTGAATTTGAGATGGGAGTTTCTGTTTCCTAAACCTAAAGCTGGAGTTTCTATTCTGTATTTTTACGTGTATTCATCCTTCCCCCTGGAGTTATTCCCATTGGATTTTACCTATAATGTATTCACACTGGGCATTGTTCTATTGGTTTCACCTTATCTCTTCTTTTCCCCTATAAAACCTTTGTCTGGACCCCAGAGCGGGGTCACTTGTACATGCGGCGATCGGGCAAATACAACCTACTTTGGACTGCACAACAAGTGTCCAATCTCTTGAGTCTCTTTATCCCGGTCTTGATCGCGCTCTCTAAACAGCTCTGTCCGTATCAAACGAACCCACAAAGGTGTTTGTTGCCTCTCTCTCTCTCCGGCTGCTCTCGGAAGCGCCTGGCCAGCGCCCCAGGAAAGCGGAACGGGCGAAAACAAGGAAGTCGGAGAGAGAAGAAAAGAACGAAGAAAAGCAACAGCATAGCATTTTTAATTCCAGTATCAATATTCATTAAAGTACAGCCTACCTCAAGGCTAATCACAGCAGACTATAAGATAATTCTCCAACAAGTTTTTTGACTCTCCTTTATATAAGCATAATGGAAAACATTTTAGCATTCTTTCAGTCAAGAAAATGTGAGTATCAGAGTAAAGAGATACACAGTAAATCTTGACAGAATGATTAAATGCCCTAACCCAACAGGCAGCTAAGGTAGAACACAGAACCCATCAGGACTGCACTCCGTCTCTTCACCTACCCTTTGATTCCAACTCTTTTGATTAAGGTGTCCTTGTCACAGAGGTCAGTTTAATTCTATCACATCTAAATATTCTAGGTAAAGTGGGTTGCACATGTGCAGACTGCAGGCTCATTTGTTACATTATTGTTTGCTGCCACTTTTGAAGGTAGGTGTCTGTTTGAAGAATGTGCAGTGGTTGGAGGGTCAGGGGATTTGCATAAAGCTTGGCAAGAACCTCTTCAGGCACAAAGTGTGGGGTGCTACCACTACCTGTGTGCACAGAAAGCTCACAGCATTCAGCTCATGGAAACTGATGATGTTATGGGTATATCTAGCTCTTTTTTTTTATTCCCAAATAATAACAGCTTAACAGTACCTTCAGTGAATTCATCATGAAACTTTGATTTACTGTTCTGTTGCCCAGTTTTTCTTTCTCATCAAGGTAATCATGATCTGAATTGTCCTATATTGTTTGCGGATCACTGATTACCCTATTTTGAAGGTATTTAGGTTTCTTTCAGTTATATCAGTAATTATAGCCTTCAGGAATGCAAAAATATTGTGGAAAGTAATTAATTGTTTTAATCATAGATAAATGTTTACATAATTATACCAAAGACATATAAGTGTTTAGAAGAAGATAGGAGGGAGTGATTGAATATTGAAATAAAAAAAATATTTTTTTTTTAAAGTGTGCCTGGGAGAGGTGTGTTTGCCTTTTTTTCTTGAGTTGTTTGTTTTATGTGTTTTAATTATTTGGGACAAAGGATGACTATTTTTACATTGGAAAAGTTCCTGTGACATGAATATTCATATACTTCAAAACTTTCACATCTTACTGAGCTACTAGAACATAAAGATCTTCCATAACTTTTGTGGTTTTGTAATAATGTACAAATTCATCACCTGCTTTCTGCACCTGAAATGTAGGTAAACAAATATATACTCTGCACATATGTCCAAGTAAATATAATGCTAACTTCACACAATAATTTTTTTCCTTCATACAGAGGTGAACAAAAAAATCAACAGGGGGTAAATACATCTATGACTTAAACTCATCCGGAGCTGGATGCAGTATTCCAGTATTCTGTTCTCAGGTGTGTTCAGTGAAATCTTCAGCTCCTCTTGATGCTCAAGAGTGTTGAAGCAGGTCAATGTACCCATTACTTACATGAACTATGCTATCATCTGAAATTTCAATACCTGAATGACAGCTGCTTAATACCTATGACTAATGTTGGCTAGCTCCATCTTAAAGAGAAAGACTCTGAGGTTGTTTATGAAAAAAGTCTATACATAAGAGTGTTTTCTCATTGTTATCTTCAGCTTAAATAGAGAGGAGTCACAACATGCAATCAATTTTTTAATTTTGCTGAGGTCAGTCACTGCCCAAACTTTCTGCCTCTCATTTTCTCATTCTATATGATTAATATAACACATCTGCCAGCCTTAGTCTTCATAATGAAATTTCTCTTTCTGGATTTAAAACATGAAGAGCTGGATTTGTTCAGGGAATTATGAGTAGTGGAAGGATTGCACTTGATTCTCCAGAGTCCTTCCTTTTCACCTAAAAGCTGAAATGTTAGACAGTCTATAGTTTCTGACCTATTAGATCTGTTTAAGGACATACATGGTTGCTATTACTCTTGGCATGTTTCACACATCAGGCCAAAAGAGCATAGAATGCATTTCATTAGTAGGAAAAACTGAAACTGTATTTTGTGCAGTTCTATTTCACTGGAGATGCTCTATGAATTCTTAAGCAGTAGATCCAGAGAACCACAAATTATTTCTTTCCCTGTTTCAATGGTCATATGCAGTACATTAGAATAGCTTTAACTGAGAAGAAGGCTAATTTCTGTATTGGGTAGTTCTCCTGCACTTTATGGCTACTTCTTTAAAACTGCTACGAAGGGGTTTTAGATTAAAAATGGTTCATTTTGATCCAAAGGACAAACTACTTCAAAGCGATAAATGTTTTTATTCCACAAAGAGCAAGTGTATCAAAAGGAAGTTCTGTTGACCCAATCTTGACTAAGACTGAGCATTAATACTCTCAGTGACTTTCAAGTGGAATATTAACAATAGAGTATGTTGAATGTAGATGTAAAGTTAAAATGTTAAATTTATCAATAAACCCCCAAAGATTTATTGGTGAAAGTATATTCTAGACAGCATATGCAAAATACTGAATGCAAAATTCTGTACAGATAAAGGTAATTCACAGCACTGTCAGAAATTCACATATGTTTTCATGTAGTGCAACTGGGGCTGTCCAGAATGGAGGAAGAGGGCACTGATAGCTGAATCCCTGGAAGCTGCTTCTGGAAAAAAATATATATTCAGTGTCAACCTATAAACAGTTGTAATTTTAGATTACTCTAGTGGAGTTATTTATGATGCAGGAAATCACTGCAGTTCCATTGTCCAATGTGACTTTGGGGATTACCCCATAAGGAACCATTTAGAAAAACTATGCAGACTTACAAAAACCATTAAAATGTTTATAATTTTGCTTACCTGGTAGTTTAAAATTTGGGACTAAAATATTTTCATCAAACATTTCCTAACCAACCCAAGAGGACTGTCTGTCTATAGCTATACTGGTCGCCAGTCTAATACTTTTCTGTTGCAATTTTTACATTTAGATTTCCAGAGTTCTATCCAACACACCGCATTTCTGTCACATTAAAGTGATACATAATTTTCTACATAAAACAGCCCTGATTAAAAATTAAGTCCTTTTCAATTACAGCCATAGATTGTAGCAGTAAAATGTAACATGAAAGAAAATGCAATTAAAACTGTAGCGAACATTTATGTAAATCAGAAGTCGGTAGTGAAGCAAATATAACGAGCTAGTCAAACTGTGACTAAATCAGATTTGTTTAAGTTTTGTAGACATGTATTTTCACAGAAAAGAGTGTTGATTAATTTAAATCCCTTTTTTTGGACCAAATTCTGAGATCACTTTTGAATTATTGTGGTCAACCCGAGTTACGTGAACACGGATCTTCTTTTTGATATTTCAGTCTCTGAGAATTACAACATGATGGTCTTTATAGCTCCATGACCCTAGTAGCACAGTTACTCAACCATCAAATCATCTCTAGCCTGGGAAAAACATAATCTATACCTAAAATCTAAGGAATTTACCACTCCTAAGATGTTAACTCCTGAGATGTTAACATCTGCCTTAATTTGTACTTCTCACATGTTGAGATGTGTCAGGAAAATGTCAGAGTTGTCACAGGAAATCTAGTCTTTGAACAAATCCAAGAATTTTTACAGCTTCAGACACTAAAGATAATTTCTGTAGGTATCTCCTGCAATGTTATCCCTACATCTGCATATGGATCAGATTTTCATATACAGTCACTGTAGGCATATGCAGTATTTTTTCATCCTTTTCAGAAATTCTAAGTATCCTGTATTCCATCCAAAATAGACTTCTGCTGTATTATTTTTTGTTGTTGTTGTTTTATGCCAGTCAAGTCAATCTAAAATAATATTATTTCTCTTTTAATATTAAAAAACTGAATGAATGATGTGCTACTACCGACTCTGTGGTGCAAATGTTCCAAAGAAAGGAAAAATCAGCGGTAATGGAGCAGTACATGCTAAATGTGTTGTCCATGATAAGAGTTAATGTTGCAAAAGGAACATTCATTTCAGATGTCTATAAAACCCAAAGATTTTGACAGACTAAATTCTGTACAATTAACAATCTCCCTTCCACACTAGCTACCATAAATATCAGCTCAGAACTTTGAGAGACTGTTATCAAAGTTTAGATACTTATTTAAAATAGCTGATCAAAATTTCAATAACATTTTATTTGACATCTGTGAACTGTTTTTCTGTAATGACATCTCAGATATCTATGTCTCTACTTGATGTTATGTTTGCAATATACAAAGATAACAAAAAAATGGAGATAAATTGAAGCACTGGGAATTGGAAGAAGGCTTCTAATTAACAAGATCTGATTCTAGGAGAGCACTAGAGCTGGAGTCATGGACTAAACAAACAAGAATTTAAAGAATAAAATATCATAAAAGAATTTAGCAATTCAAAAAATAGGTACTTATCCTTTAATCATGTCTTTCATTTCTGTAATTTCTAAGATTCATATAAGTGTTTTTACAAAATAAATCCATGAAGAATTCAAGTTAACATATTTACAAGAGAAATTAGGAAAGAATATGAATTTTCACTGTATTTCTTTCCTTAAATGTTGTGTATGAATGGAGAATGGTCGCTCTTATGTCTGTTCTCATAATATGCATCTTCCTTTCTTAGTGAAATACAATCATGATGGCATTCACCCACTGAAAATTACGGCTGCGCGTTACTTTTCCCAACCCGATTGGGTCCTGAGCACCCGGCTTGGCGCCTCGGCTTCTCGTTAGGGTCGGTGCTGCTGCTACTTCCGGGCGCTTCTGTGGCTGCGCTCTGGGGTGGGCTGGCTGTGCTTTGTCGTCAGTGCGAGGGAAGGAAACGAAGAGGCAGGGAATTGTCCAAATACGCCCGTGTAGCAGCTGGACGCCTTATTGGTCGCAGGAGCTGCGATGGAGAAGCTGCAGCTGCTCCCAACCTCACGAGGACGAATCTGGCACCGAGGCTGGGGTGCCATGGAAGGATATAGGGGTGGGATAGGGGAGGATGGGAGCTCTCTGCCCAATGAACCACAGATGCCATGGCGGTGACGTGTGCCACAATGGCCAATGGGGACATGACGGGGGCGGACACAGGGGTTCAGGGCCAGTGGGACCGCGAGAATGAGGTGACGAGCACAGAACTGCTGGGGACCGGATGGGGGAGTGGTCACAGGAGTGGCAGGGGAGAAAACCCAATGGCCGGCAGCCTGGGGCTAACTTCCAGGGTGGGGGGGATAACACGGGGGTTGCACGAGGATATATGGAACCGGTAAGCTAAGAAAGACCAGAACCCCAAATCTGAACCCAAACCCAGGATGCAACAAAAAATAACTACTGACTATTCAGCTAGTCATCCTAAATTTCATTTAGAGCAAAAGGAAAAGATAAAGCAATTTCTAGAGAGTAATTGATTTTATTCTAAATCAGACATACAACAGATTAGATTAATCACACCCAAAAAGTGCTTATTTCTCCACATTAACTATCATATATATGAATGCAGGATGGCTAGTTCAGATGCAGATAATTACAGTATTGATGTCTGTCTCTAGATAAGAGTAGTCACTAGATCGCTTACTTTGGATTCTAATTATTATCTGTTTAGCAAGTTAAATGCTTAAAAGTTTCTGCTACCACCAAAAATCACCATCTTTCGAATTATTAAAGTTTATAAAATACAAAATTATGCAAAGTGAAGAAAGTTATTTCACAAGCCTCCCAGCCCTG
This sequence comes from Vidua macroura, assembly GCF_024509145.1. Taxonomy (NCBI): domain Eukaryota; kingdom Metazoa; phylum Chordata; class Aves; order Passeriformes; family Viduidae; genus Vidua; species Vidua macroura. The sequence goes on along the minus strand of NC_071572.1, from coordinate 52,712,695 downwards.
AGCCATAATTGTATTGGAACACTAACTGTGAAAGATAAAACTGTAATCATGACTTGTAGAAATACAGAAGCCTAGTTTTGAGGAAACTTCCCTATGCAGTTGAAGACGGGGCTATTAGAAATATTAGAATCAATATGTGTATTTCAATTAATACAAGTACCAACTAGAAGATACTTTACAAAAACATAAAAATTCATAAATATTTAAACAAACATTTAGTATTATTTTAACTGCAGTAATTTTCTGCAAGATATTCAGCCTTATATATGTGTTTGATGAAGGGAGTTCAATAATTCCAGAATATATTGCAGTTTTAGCAACTATGTCAGTAAATGAATCATCAGCAAGATACAAGATCCAGGAGGTTAAAGGCAAACTAACTCTCAGAGGACCAAATCACCAATTTTTTTCTTCTTCATTTTATCTGCAGTTAAACAGAGTGACAGCAAGTCATATTGTTGTTTCTTGATTGTAGAATGCAATATTTACAAATATTCAAAATGCACCCTTGAATCTGTCTACCATATGCCAGTCACTCAGAGAAATTAACACAGACAGACTAAAGTCTACCTCTGGGTTTGGGGTTTTTTTTTCAGCATTCTTAATTTCACACTTCATAAACTATTCTGAGATTTCACTAAACCCTGTTTCTTCTGTAGTCCAGACTATAAGAATCAAATTATACCAGAATAATAATAGATAACACTGTGCCTATGTGATGAACGTACTGGGTACTCTGTTACCATATTTCCCTTCAATGATTATTTTTAATTTCTAGCTCCTGCAAACAGGAATCAGCTTGGCTATTCCATGACATTCAACTATCAATAGAGAGTAATTCATTAAAAATATTTTTGATCTACATTTTCTTAAAGCAATTTCTTAGGATAAAAGACCTTGAACTTGGCTTCTTTGATTAAATGTCTTCAGGGCATTCATGTCAGTATCTTGTTATTACCTACCATCTTCAATCTTGTTCAGTTAACAGTCAGCATAGCCATTTACTTACCATGCAAACAGAATTAAGGTTATGCTTAAAACAATAGCTTCTAGCTGTTTCCAGCTTCAATCATTAAAAATACAACATTCTGGTCAACTGAGAGAGTAGCTGCCAGTTTTGTTCAAAAATATAATTTAGCAAGCGTAGTAAATAAGAAATTAAATTGTAATGTAATAAAAGGATTTTAGATTGACTTCCACAGAGCTGTAGCTTGGCTGCTGTGTATAAAAGATAAAAATAACGTATGCAAATTAGATTAAGTTGAAATTAAAGATGTCTAGCAGAGAATGGCTAAAGAAGCCAATTTTATTTTATTGTTTGTAAGTGGATATTTCCCCAGTAGCCATGAAAACAACAGAAACTGTGCCACTGAGTTCATTTGAGTTTTTAATTCACTTCTCATCCTCCCTCAGAAATTGCTGGTGAAAAGTTGTTAAATCACAAAAATACTTCAATCTGCCGACAGTCCAAGGTGAATTTTTAATATTTACTTGGAAAGTAGCACAAAGCATACAGTTTATGCATGGTGTTGCGTTCTTTTCCCCAGTCCCGGTTCGGGGCAGCTCGGGAGCCTGGCTAAAGGCGCTGCTTCTCAGCCAGACCAGGGTTGCCACTGGTTCGGAGGCTCTAGTGCTGAGCCTCCACATGGGCTGCCGCGTTTGTACCCGACACTGGGATGAGGTAAAGAGGAGAAGGAGGCACACCCTGTCCTGCGGTTGGCTGGAGAAGGTGTATTGCCGCGTGGTGCTGCAGTGGAGAGCAGCGACTGCTCTGAGCGCCCATGTGGACAAGATGGCGGCAGAACAAACGAACGCATGGGGTTTTATAGGGGGTGGGCCGACAGGGGCGGAAGCCCCCCTCGCCCAATGGGGACAGGCAATGGGGAAGTGATGTAGACCATGGCAACTAATGGCAACACAACAGGGGTGTGTACAAGATTCCAGGACAAATAGGGATAGGGGGATGGGGTAACAGACACAGAACTCTCAGGAATGGACAGGGGGGTGTCCACAAGACTGGCATGGGAAGGCTCCAATGGCAAGTGACCCAGAGTGAACCATTGCGGGGGATATGGGGGTACATAGAACCGGCTAACTAACAGTTATTAGAACCCCTAATCTGAATCAAGCCCGGGATGCAACATTTATGAATAAACATTTTTTTTAAAAAGAATTTTGTCAAAAATAGCTATTTACGAGATTATAATTTGTTGTTCTGTTCACATTTTCTACCACTTACATACATTATTAAGCTGTTGACTTATATTGCTAATATTGCCACAATTACACAGTTTTACTTTTGATTTCATGCCTTCACACTTTCCATGTCACTTCCTTATCTTCCTTTTAAAACATACAAGGGCCACTACATATTTTTTTCCTTAAATTTCTTAATATTTTTCCTTAATACTAAGTGGAAGGTGGCTTAAAAAAACTTGCACATGTATTCACAGCTGCTCAGATGAAAGGCTCTGCAGTGGCAGTACAGTGCTGTCTGCTTATTAGACAATTTGTTATTTCTTCAGTAAGGTGTATGCACCAGTTCTATCCATTTTTAAATTTTAAGAGATAAAGCCAATCTTTTTGTTCAAATATGCATAAAATCAAACCAAATAAGCATCTGTCTTTGATGCAAATGAGAACTTAAAATACTGTCTGAAAACTCCCAAATGTTTCTTTGAGGATTTTACCATTCACAGCAGTATTAGTTTCCATTTTTCAAAGGAAAGATGAGACTAAGCGAGATAAAGGAATGAACTCCCAGGAGTAGCCACTTGCCTGAGAAGCACTATTAAAGCCCTCTAAGAAGTTGTTTTTTAAGTTCATCAGCGAGAACTACATAGTATTATCCTCTGTATGCTGCTCAGTTATAAAGGAAATCTGTGACAGTCTTGGAAAAGTACCTACAGCTCTACCTATTCAGGTTATTTAATTCTAAAATAATTAAAGTAACTTCATCAAAGTCATTCACAGATTCCATAATACAAATCAATACAAATTTTTAATACAAAATCATCACATGGAATTAACTGCCCATCTACATCATATCAGTAAGAGTTAATGTCCACATTAATCTTAAGTATGCCTAATATATATCAAGAATAGCAATCTTGATAGTTTCTTAGCAACTCTTAATTTCATTTTGTTTTATTTCTCTAGTTCCTAAATACTTTCATTGTGTCTTCTAAAATGCTGGTACTAGATTTGGCCAGATGCCAATCATTCTCCTTAGTGATTATTGTTGTTGTTATTATGTTTATGTGATTATCTCAATAATTTGTGAGTAGATGATTGTGAAATTGTTATCTCAATAGAGAATTTCTTGGTGGTAAAGCTGATCATGTTCTGGAAGGCTTTAAGGTGGCAATATTTATAGGACTACTTCTTGATCCAGTGCCAAGCACAATGTCATCTTTGTTCCCTGCAAGTGACATAACTCTGACTGTTGCTACCTGGTGTGGTGTTATATTTTAGTTAAATGGTATGCTCTGTCTCACCCCTTGAAAATGTATGGTTTATTCCAAGCCTGTAATCCTCCCCTGAAGTATCATGTGTCTGTATCCCATTGGCCCAAATCTTGTTCCGTGCCCGCTTTGAATCTGCCTGTTAAGTGTGCTGGAGGGACGGGGCGGGCTCTCTCTTAGCCCGCTCTTGTGGCTGGTGCTCTCTCGGCCCCTCTCTCTCCCTCCCCTTTCCCCCCTCACTCCCCCTTCCCCCCCCCGCCAGAAACCATGCTGCTCTCGGGGGTAGGACCCGCAATAAACCCTCGTCTAATGAGCACCCTCAGAAGCCGTGTGGAGTCTCCTTGCCTGCCTGCTGCTACCAGCGATCTCGCAGCTTAGGGGGCCTCCCAGGGACACCCCGGGGGGTTCCCCCGAAACACGTCGCAACAAATGGCACCCAACGCCTGGCACGAGGATCGACAACCCTGAGACTGCCACCACCCCGCCAGGACAGCGCAGAACCCTGCGGAACATTGCTTCAGCACCGCCTCCAGTGCCGCGGAGCGGCCGCGCCGGGCCACAGCCGCGGACCCGTGCGGCCCCGTCGCCACTGCGCAGATGCCCCGCGATCCCACCACCAGCAGCCGGCGTAACCCCAGCCTGCTGTGCTCTGGCCCCGGCCCGGCGCGGGCCCGGGCCGCGGCGCAGCCCCAGCGGGCCCCGGCACGACACGACCCCAGTGCGGTGTGGCTCCGGCGTGGCCCCGGCCCGCCGTGACTCCGCCGCTGAGCGCGTGCGCCCCAGCACCCAGAGAAGCCGCGCGGAGCGCAACAGCCCCCTGCCTGGCAGCGGGGGGGGGGAAACCCACAGAGAGGGCGGACCGTGCGGAGTGCCGAGCCCAAGCAGCCGATGCTCTGGACCACAGCAGCAGCGAAAACCCACCAGTTTCCATGAGGGAGCCACCAGACGGCCCGGGCACCGCACCCCCCAAAACTGTTTTCATCAGTTCTGTGACCTTCGTCCTCAGTCTCTCTCCCTCCCTCGCTGCCCCTTCTCCCTAAATTCATCCCTAACCCCAGGATTATCCAACATAGCCACGACCACGTGTCAGCCAAGATGGCTCCAGCCACATGGCACGGCACCATCTTCTGCTTCTCCTTCCCTAAATCCCTTTCTTCCCGCTTTTTCTCCCCCATGCACTGCCCCTTCCCTGTCTCTCATGAACCAACCCCCCCCCCCCTCCAGATCCTAATTCCCACCTTCCGCTTTCCAAATCCCACAGGGTGGGAGCTGGAATTGGGGAAGAAGCTAAGAAACCAAAACCCAAAGCTAAAATAATTTTGTAATACCAGTTTTAACAGCCGTGTGTATTTAGTTGAATTGCAAATTGTACTTCATGATCTCCTTTCCCTGTTATTCCAGGAGCAGGATGATATTCTTCTCTGCAATCCATACCCCTTTTTTCCTTATTTTAGGTAGTTCACTGGGAGCAAACCTCTTGAAGGCGTACCCCGAAAAGATTTTTCTTTCGCAGAGTCCCTGGCTCCCCATAACCTCCCCAGTTCCCAATCCCTATCCACTTGTTCTAGCTGAAAAGAGCTCGTCAGCTAGAACTTTTATCCTAAAACTCTCTAACCTTTTTATCATTCTTATCCCATACCTGTCTTCTCTCCATTTCCCTCCCATCCCCATGAAGTAGTTTTTAAAATTATGTTTTTCTAGTTTAAGTGTGTGTTCATATTGCAGATTTTCCTGTTTTCACTTTTAGAAAGCAGGGGCCTGTAGAGCCAATGAGAAGTAGTTTTCAATTGTTTCTTGAATAGTGAGTGTTCAGATAGTATTAGACTGCTGGATCAGAATTGCTTTTGGGTTTATGCTGTCCTCAGTAGGTTCTGAGGGTGACTGATAACCTAAAATGATGTCTGGGAAAGTATTTTGAAGTTTTTTTGTGGTGAATGCTCCCAGAGTGTAGGCAGTAGCTGAAGCCAAATTTCTTTTTTTCTTTATTTTTTCTTTTAACAGCCTAAAACCGGGGGTCTCCTGGGTTAAACCGGTTGGAAGGTGAAAGCAGTGCTAAAGCTCAGATCCAAGGGTGAGAATCTGAGGCCACAAACCTGCCTGGAGTCCAGGGGGCTCCAGGTGATTCCCTGTCCCTGAGAGGGGGAGAAGAAGTCGGTGCCATAGGCTAAAACTGGGGCCTATGGTCGTCCGAAAAGCCAGTTGGAAAAGGTAAGACACCATTGCGCCAGTCACGCTGAAAAGGCCAATCCCAAAACTCTCACATGAGCTGAGTGCCAAAGGCAGAAGCCCTTGAAGCACTCGCCCATGCTTTAAATTAATTTAAAAATTGCAACATGGACCCACATAAGCCATTTATTACAATTAAATACTCATTTTATCTTTGCACTGTGTCAACACCCTTTCAGAACTGAACAATGCCTACCACCAAAGGCAAACAGCAAGTCAAATAGACTGTTTATAGTGTATTCAATTTATCCTCACTGCAATTGTACTTATTTTATGCTGTGAAACTGTGTAATTACTGCTTCATTTTTAAATTATTAATGGTCATAATTCTCTTTCATCTTTTTTTTCTAACAAAAAAGGGTGAATTTTGGTGTTATATTTTAGTTAAATGGTATGCTCTGTCTCACCCCTCGAAAATGTATGGTTTATTCCAAGCCTGTAATCCTCCCCTGAAGTATCATGTGTCTGTATCCCATTGGCCCAAATATTGTTCTGCGCCCACTTTAACGCCTGTTAAATGTGCTGGAGGGACGGGGCGGGCTCTCAGCTGGCTCTCATGGCTGGTGCTCTCTCGGCCCCCTTCTCCCCTTCCCCTTTTCCCCCCTCACACCCCTTTCCCCCTTCCACCTCCCCCCCCCCCTCCAGAAACCATGCTGCCTCCCAGGGGTAGGACCCACAATAAACCCTCATCTAATGAGCACCCTCAGAAGCTGTGTGGAGTCTCCTTGCCTGCCTGCTTAGGTGGGCCTCCCGGGGACATCCCGGGGGGTTCCCCCGAAATACCCCGCAAGAACCTGTGTTTGCTTTCAGCAGCTGATCCTCTCAGATAATAGAATCTTAGAATTGTTTGGATTTGAAAGGACTTTAAAATAATCTATTCCCATGGGCAGGCAGCTTCCACTTCCTTGAACACTTCCAGGGATGGGGCATGTATTACTTGACAGCTTCCCTTAAAAACAAAATTTCAGTACTTCTACTTTCACAGGACTGTATCTGGCACACTTTCAATCAAGCCAAACTTTAAAATCTGCTGATGTAAACATTTTCCAACTCCTCAAAAATAGCTGTGTCAACACTTTCAAGCAGCGTGTTTTCACATCACTATGAAATAAATTTTTTGACTGACTACCTTGAATGAATTCTGCTTCAGTCAGAAGTTTTCTTTTGAGATCCACTGTCTCATTGACTTCAAAACAAAGCCTGGATTCATTCAGGTAACACTTCAGGCCACTGGGTCAAATTCCTTGCATGTTCCTATTCCACAAAAGTAACATAAATTCACAGATTTTTTTTTTGTAATGATGCAGCAATAATGTGGGCTACAGCACAACCTTTAGATTACTTATAAAGCTGAAAGGTAAAAAAAAAAAAAACTGGAAAAGCACCTGCATAAATACAGAATGGGAACTACAACTTAAGAATAAAAAAGGCATGACACAAATCCTAAATGAGATTTAGATCAAATCCTGTGCAATAGGAACACAGACTTTTCTGTTCAATTTTGAAACTACAGATTATTGTCTGAAGTTTGCATCTTCAGCAGTATCAGTGTAACCAGTACTTGGTAAGAGGACTTAAACAACGCAGTTGCATGTCTCAAAACAGTGACAAAGGAGGAAATTCCCATAAAATAAGCCACCACAACAGAACTTGTGGTAAATGCAGATGGCAACAACAGGAAGATGATAATTTGAGGCCTGGTGAAGCAGAGCCAGACAAAAAAATTACCACCGTGGCAAACCGAGGGAGAGGAAGCAAGTGCTCATACCATGCCACATCAGGTAATGGGAATAGCATCTATGTCCTATGGATACAGGATTTGGATTGTATAGAAGGTATCTTCAGAGGAACGGCTCTGGGACCTGAACACCAATACCAGGGTGAAGAAGTACCAAAGGGATGCCATAAGAATCCACATGATGGTGACATTTTTTGCATAATCTCTCACTTTCTTTCTCTTCCTTTTCCCCTTTTTTCCTGCCTTCTCGTATCTTTTTGTCTCTCTCTGTCACATCTATTGCTAAATAAAATCCATAGTATTGACTTTGGCATATGGTCTTGTTTGCACCTTAATTTGGGCAGAGACATCTCTTATGATTGGATCATAATACCTAGTAACTCATATTTGACTCAGTGAGATATGTAATGTAATGAGAAAATTAATTTTAGCTTTAAACATATTTTGTAATGCACAAGGGGAAATTTTCAAGGTTTGAAATCTGGTGAACAAGGGGAAATTTTCAAGGTTTGAAATCTGATTAACTCTGCCAATTCATTATTTGGGGCAAATTTTACTTCCTTTTCAAGCAATAAGTATCATTCATTCTGTAACTACAGCATGTAGAGTTTGAGCCCACATAGTTTATCTCATGTACAGTTGAAAATATGAGACTTTATCTGCAGCTAAGTGCAAATAGGTAAGCAAAGGAAATGTCCCAGTGTGAGAAATTAAGTTAAAATAAGCCACCGATTACCTATGGCACCTATGGCACCTATGGCACCTTTGGCACCTATGGCACAAGAATCCCAGTGAAATCAAAGGAAAGAGGAGCAGTGCTGGCAGGAAAATTATGCAATTAAATTGTATTCTGCTCCTACTAAATTTAATGAGTCTTCAACTAGTGACCAAGGAATCAGGATTAGACCTTTCATCATTAAATAGGTACTAAACAAGTGAGCTGACAATATTGTACTTCTTTTTAAAGGGGCGCTAAAGATGATCCAAGAAATTACTGCCTGATATGCTTTATTCTGGTGTTAGGAAAAAATGTTCTCACACAAAACAAAACAAAAAAATCCATTAATGGAGGAGTCATAAACCACCTAGACAAACCTAATACATTAGGGAGAAAGTAATAATGACTTCTGAAAGGTGACTTATGCCACCTAGAATTCTTTAAGGACTCTTGCAAAATAGAGGGTAGAGAAGTGTATGTACTTAGCTTGATGTAGTCCTGCATAACAGAGCTTGCTCCTTTGTGAAGTGCAATTATATTACCATAATTCTACTCTCTTGGAAAGGCCTGGTACAAACAAATATTTGACATAAAATAAAGAATAGCTGAGACTAGAGAATCTTTCTGCATGGACATATTACATAAAATCTTCATCACTACTGCTACATAAATCCTACTCTGGCATTGCTAAACATCTGGCTTTGAAAGAATGAAAGCATAGGTAAATGTGCATATTCAATCTATTCATTCTCAGATTTAATAAAAGACATGTAAATGTCATTCAGTCTTTTACATCCATGAACACAATACCAGTTGTGCCTCTTCTAATTTGAACTTGCTTATTTATTCAGATGCATTTACAATTTCATGCAACCATACCCTGAAAGCTATGTTTGAAAAATTGTTCTTTAGGATCAAATTCTGCCACTGGATTAATTTTTTTCCCTGAGGTAGCATTATTTTTTATTAATTTAAGAAAAAAATTCCAAATATCTTACATAAAATTTTGTTTCTCCCTTTGATTTCTTATTCAACCATTCATTACTTTGAAGCCTGTTTATTTAACTAATTATTGAATACAACCTTATATAAAACCTTTTAATTTTCAAAATATAATACACAGCACTTGAAAATAAATGAGAAAATTTTGATTAAATAGTTAACATTCCATGACTGTGGTACTTTGTTAACTAAAGTATGCTATTATTTATGGTACATTAGAAGTGTAGATTGCCACATATATTGCATTTTTAAGAATAAAAAATATAGACTACAAATGGTCAATTTCAAAGTAATTACGGTAACGTTCATGGTATATAAGCTCCACTGGAGTGAATGATTTCTGATTTATATGCATTCATGTGTTGTAGACATATTTAATAATTCTACTGATGCACACAATTTGCTAGCACCATATAATGTTTGGAATGCTACACTTGAGAGGTTATTCAAAAGTGATTTCTTCCAAAGGTGTGATAATTTACAATTTGACATTTTTCCTTGCCCCCTTAGTCTTCCCTTTTTTTAGCTAAGTAAAACAATGCACATATCCATTCAATTGCTGAAGCTTTTCCTTTGCATTCTCTCATCCATTACTGCATAGGGTGTATTAGATAAAAGGTGGTGCTTAATTTAGGCAACTGTTGAATATGATTTTCAGATGCTGCACTGACAAATGCTCAGTGACCTTCTGTAAAGTTAATCAACTGCATTTATTCAGTAATTGTTTGCTCAATCTATGCCTCAGATTTTGCCATTCCTTCTTCACAAAGCAACTACATATATTATAATACATTAGACTAGTTACACAGCAGTAATCTTCAATTCTCTTAAATTTCACCACCAAACAGAAAATTTGGTATAGGGACCTCATCATCATATGTGGTGTCTTTATTAAGTATATGGCTCCTTTATAATGTCCTGTCACTCTTTACTAAACACAGAGCAAGACACAGATGACCATGGTGTCTTAGCTGGCACTACTTGGTTCTGTGAAGCAGAGAAAAATGGTTTTGTTCTCCTGCTACCAATATTTTATCACTTCAGAAAAAATCTATTAATCACAACACATGTAAAGAACAATTACTGTAATACTTACTGGATCTCAAAATAAACAATAAATTTAGTCTGGAAGGAACTTCTAGATCTTATCTAATGCCACTTTCTGCTCAAAATCTTACCACATTCACTGCTAGAGGCGGTTGCTCTGGGCCTTCCAGAGCAGAAAGGGCTTGAGTGGGGGATTAGGAGGCTTAGCAGTTCTAGTTGCCTCACTGTGCCAGCAATAGCAAGCTCTCAAGAATGAAGAGGAAAAAAATAAAGGATCATAATTACATGTTTTTTTAATGAGATTATCTCTGAAGGAAAAGTGCAGAAATATCTTTCCCAAAGCTGTCTGGGAAACATGCTCAGCTTTTCCATATATTGTACAAATGATTTACCCTTAGAGCAAAACAAAATAATTTTTTAGACAGTTAAACCCTGTGACGTAGAGCCTGGATTGTGACCTCCTCTGTTGCATCCTGGGTTTGGGTTCAGATTAGGGGTTGTGATATGTGTTAGTTAGCTGGTTCTGTGTACCCCTGTGCACCCCCCATGTTCCTCCCGCAGTGGTCCACTCCCGGTCTCTTGCCATTGGAGCATCACCACGCCAATCCTGTAACCACTCCCCTGTCCACTCTGGAGAGTTCGGTGTCTGTTACCCTGGTCCTGCAACCCTGTTAGCCCCAGCACCCCATGTCCGCCCCTGTCGCGTCCCTGTTGGTTACCCCAGTCCATGTCACTCCCCCGTAGCCTGCCCCCATTGGGTGAGGAGGTCTTCCGCCCCCCCTTGGCCCGCCCCCTATAAAACCCTGCGCCCCCCCCGGTCCCAGCGCCTTTTTGTCCACGCGGCGCTGGGGAGTGAGTTGCGCTTCTCCGCTGCAGCTCTACACAACAATAAAAGCTCTCCAGCCGACCACGCGGACGAACTGGACATTTCTTCCCTCTTTGTCTCACCCCTCACGCCGACAGCAGAAGTGGCCAGCCCCACCCCCATGCGTGGAACGCAGCAGCGCCCGGGACGAGCAGCACCCTGGTCCCGCTGAGAAGCAGCGCCTTTGCTGGGATCTCCAGAGCTGCCCGGGACCGGGGAAAAACAAAGCAAAGCCGCACTCCTCTATGGATTTTCATATTCCATATAATACATTCTGTCACAATAGAGTGGTGAATCAGGATTCAGCCATAGTAGCTAATTATCCACAACAAATCATCACAATAACTAGGCATGATTACATGATGTACGTGTCATGTGTGTTTACCATGCTGATAAGATGAGACACTGTTAGTTAAGCAGGGAACAAGACAAATGGAGCTAAATTTCTTCACTTAAAAGGCTTCCATCAGTCTCATATTTTGCAAAATACTGATTTCAATTTTTTAGTTGATTTTGAAAACCCTGTGATATTGCTTTGGTTTTTTTTTGGTTTTTTTTTTTTTCATTCTGAAAGGCTAAATTCCTTTTTCATTTGAAATCTAGTTTCCCTGCTTCAGGAAGGTTAAGTTTCTTAAGACAAGTTATACAATAATTAGAGGATATCAGATTATAAATGAGGTACGACTTGTGGGATTTGGAAGTCTATAGCTTTCAGAAAAAACTCACAGTGAAATATAATTATTCCAATTTCTTAGCACATCACACTGAGTCAAGCTCGAGGATTCATTTTGTAGCTAAATGGCAACATTTTTCTTATTAATGAGGAAAGCATTTTAACCTCTTGAAGAAATGTATTTCTGGAAATCTCTACACTTTTACTTGAAAGCACTAGGAAGACACCTCACTTTATGTAACTTCTCCTGTGTTACTGTCTGCTCTTGTATATTTTATTCTATTTTGAAAAAGAAAACTTATTGTATCTGTTTATTTTTATTCTAGAAACAGCAAAATAGATACAGATGAAACAGCAAGATTTAAAAGCAAATTCGTATGTGGAATCTTTCAATAAATAACAATACTTTGGTTTGAAGGGGGAAAAAACTGCCAATGAAATTAAATAAGGAAACAAAATTTATTCAGAAATTACACTGGTGGCCAATTTATTTGAAGATTAAAGATGATTTTTAAATTTTCTTGATTTTTTTATGTTTTAAAAGATGGGATTAAAATTTTATTCAAGCTAACCTCAGTCCCTCAATATTTAAAATTGAAATACTGATTATATATTTCTAGCCTTCTGTACAAGATATATTTTTCATAGGAATCAAAATGGTTTCTTTAATCTTTAGGTTATAAAAATTGTAAGTTTTCAGCTTTGAAAATGTTCATTTGAAGATGAAGAGATAAAAGGTAGAAATGTGTATGTTTTGGACATTTTTAAAACAAAATGAAAGGAAATGGCAAAGTGAAGTATTTTTAAAAATCAGTTTTCTATGCCATGAGAGGCCACTTGGATCAGTCAGGTACATCCCTTTAGAATGTATGCTATTAGATAATACTAAGTTTTTAAGTGCTGTTTGAAAAATAATTATTAGCCACAGGAACTTGAAAGAAGTCACACAGGCATCATTAGAAACTGCACTTTGAGAAAGGAAATCCCCTTTAAGAATGGAAGACTGCTACAATGTGTCCCCTGAGCCTTCTTTTCTCAGGCTGAACAACCCCAGCTCCCTCGGCCTGTCTTCATAGGAGAGGTGCTCCAGCCCTCTAATCATCTTCGTGGCCTCCTCTGGAGACTTCCTTCACCACGTCCATGTCTTTCTCATGCGGAGGCCTCCAGAGATGGATGCAGTACTCCAGGTAGGGTCTCACAAGGGTACAGTAGAGGGGTAGAATGATCTCCCTTTGCCTGCTGATCATGGTTCTTTTGGCACTGCCCGGGATATGGATGTATGTCAACAGGTTCCATGAGCATGTCAATGAATTCCATGCACCTTCAGGCTCTTTAAATAGTCTCAAATCTGATGTTTTCCTGTAGGTTCTTCACTTTCCCATGCCTTGCCTTTGCCATCTGCAATTTGGGTTTTGTGGCTGGAGCACTTGCTGGAGAGACTAAGGAAAATAGTTCTTGAATATTTATCTCAGCTTTCTCCATGTCCCAAGTAGCCAGGTTTCCCATTTCTTTCTGGAGACAGCCCACATTTCCCCTAGTCTTTCTTTTATCACCAGCCTAAGATTTTCTTGTGGCCCTTCATTACCCTAGCAAGATTTATTTCATTGGGGACTATAGCCTTCCTGACCTGACTCTTGGATACTCAGAAAATTATTTTGCATTCTTCCCAGACTACCAGTCTTTGCTTCCATGTTCTGTAGGCTTCCTTTTTGTGTTTGAATTTGTCCAGTAGCAAATTGATTCTCCATGTAGATCTCTTGGCATTTTTGCATGATTTACACTTTTTTGGGATGCATCACTCCTAAGCTTGGAAAAGGTGATCTTTGCATATTAACCAGGTTTCTTGGGCCCCTCTTTCCTCCAGGGCTTTATCCCTGAGTAGGCCAAAGCCTGCCCTGCTGAAGTCCAGGGCAGTGAGTTTGCTCTGCACTCCCCTTGCTGGCTCAAGAATCCTAAGATGTGTGTCTATAATCTGTCTATAATCTGCTGGTTTTTTTTTGTCTTTCCATTCATTTGTTAGTATCAAACATTTCTATTGTATTGTCTGTTTTTCATAGTTATATCTAGACAGCTTAAGAAGGGGAAGGGGTGGAGGGCAGAGCTAAGGGCAGGGCAAAGTGGATTGGTCTCCAGGGGAGAGGGCACAGACACCAGGACTATGCAACTAGTGAGGGAACAGGGAAAAGAGAAACCAGGGAGCAGTGAGACAGAAGTCCATGTGAGAGTCTTGTCTTTTCACCCAAGGAGGAAAGAACTCTATGGTGCAATGCCCTTGGGAATTGGCTGGGGTGGGGGAGGGAGTTAATGGGAGTTTATGGTAGTCTTGCTACCATAAATGAAAGTTTGCAATTCCAAAAGTACTCTGCATAATTTTTTGTTTATATGAATCATAAGAAGGGAGAACTGCACATTGGTAAATTGAAAGACAACAATTAGTTTGAAAGAAAATATGCATTTTATACATGTAAATCATAGAAGTAATAAGATCATTGATAATAAGATCAATCATGCAATTTATATACATATCTCAGAGATTTAAGCTGTGAGTCTTCAAAACAGCTCCGATGTTTCCCTTTGCAAATGGAATTCAATATTCTGCCCTAGGCCTAGACTGAGAATCATTGCCTAGGGGAACAGATTTAAAGGTCTATTTTTAACTGTAATTGTACCAAAACAAGCTGTCCAGTATCTTTCTAGGCTCTGACTGGTGTGACAGTCAGAGCTGGTGCTAATCTTATTGTTAATGTCAAAGACCAAGCGTGACGGCAGCAGACAAGATAGGCTCTAGTGAATGACAGAGTAATCAGTCTGGAATAAAAGTAGTTCATCCATAAAGAATCAAGCTGTGGGAAATCAGTATCAGCATGTCCACATGTTTACTTCTTTTTTCATTCTGATGGCAGTTAGATTGTTTAACAGCATATTTCTTTGTCAAAGATTATTTGAAATTCATGTTATTTTAAGACTGTAAACCTAAAGGGATACAAATCATTACGTCTGCCTGTATTATTAGTACTGAACATTTTAAGATATAGTGAACATTCTTATGTGAAAATAATTCCAGATATAATTTAACAATTGGTTATAATGAATGTCCCCAGTCCTGCAAAATGCCTTTTCAGTTTTCATTCCCTGTCATAATAGATCATCATATATATTTGATAGCCAGATTCTTCCAGAAAATAAAAAAAAAGGAAAATAATTTGAGCATCATCAGGTTTATAAGCTAATTTTTATTGGTTTTAAGTCATGCAACTACCCTTGTTTCATTATAATCAAGCTTCCACCCAAAGAAAGGTAGTTAGTGTTGTGTTTTCAGTGTGACCTTCAACAATATCGGCAAATATCTTTGGGCAGATGTGCTCCTTATGCAAGCAAGCTTGTCTGACAATAGAACAGAGGCAAAAGCAGAATTTTAGTCTCCAGTTTCCATGCTGACCCTGTCATGGTGTCTCCATGAGAGTGCAGCAAGTGCTGCGACAACTGCATTACAGTGATGGCACTGATACTCTCTGACTACAAAGGCCTTGCAATGTTCCCTTTTTGATACACAAAGAGAGAATACTGTCTCCCTCTATTTTTTCTGCATGCCTGGCAATGACTTCTGTGATTCTAGCTCAATGGAACATTTTGTGCTGGGGTCTTACTTTAAATGAGAAAGAGGGGGAGAATAAGGTCAAGGTAAGGCCATCAGAATTCTTGCTGATGTACAAGTCTTCTTGAATAAGATTCAAAAATGCCTTTGAAGTGCCACAGTATGATCTCTATTCAGTTTTCAAACTGACCTGTTACAAAGCCTTAGAGGATCTCTGCCAATTCTGGTTTTCTGGCAAGATCTAGTTTTGCTTTCTTTTAACTGCATAGTAGTACTCTCTTTCCACAAAACAGGCTTTTAAATCTTGGTGTTGTTGGCAACAACAATGAAACAAGAGTTGTGCATCTCTAAGCAAACATAAATTTACAAATCAAACTAATTTTATATAATATTTTGGCTCAGGAAGGTCAGATTTTAGATTTTGAATACAATGTAAGTACAAAATTATCACTGTGTGAAATAGAGGTCCAATACTTAACACCATTACTTAAATCTTGTCTTCATCAGCTATATTTTTGCCTTTGTGTTAGGCATTTCAGTAAACCAGATGTTTTCTCACAGCTATCTATCAATACTACTCCTATTTTCAGTTTCCAATAAGCTTTGCTTGTATGTCAGCAGCCAAGAATAAATATATTTCATAAAACTCAAGTCATTCAAAGAGTTCCAAAGAATGAAATAATCTCCTACTAAATTTTGTGTGAAAGTGCTGATTAGCAACTATAAGTTTTGAGATCTCGTAGTTAGACTTTGAATGAGATAATTAACCAGCTGCTAGCAAAAAAGTGGCTGATCCAATGCTAATCCAAACATGTTTTAACTGTAAGAGAAGGAAAAGGTGTTCATTTATAATAAATCAATTTTCTCAGTATTTACAGGTGAATAAATATTAAATGCCTAAAAGAAATACAGTAAAGGTTAGATCTCAAATGTAAGCAATCAGAAGAATGTACTCCAAGCATAAGTAGTAGCTAAAAACTCAAGTGATTCATTACATGATTTGCCCAATGAACCTTTTCACCTAGAAAGGTTGTGCAGTGTACATAATTTACTTACTGTTAATTTTCAGGTGATGTTGCAAGTTCAAGAAACATTTTAGCTCTCAAAAATACTATAATACTATAAAATACTACAGCATCCCAGACAATCCATGCTCTTAAACTGAATAGGGTGAATTTTATTTTATTTGTTTGCATTGGTATGTAAAGCTCAGTAAGGAATAGGATTCTAGAATTAGAGGATAGAAGGACCTGCTTTCAGAAGACACTGAAATTGGACTTTTAATTTCAGGAAAAGTCGCAAAGCAAAATATACATAAAAAGAAGGAAAATGAAAGAAAGAAGCAGGATATAGAGCAGAACATAAAACATTTCAGGTTATGTGAATAAATTTTGAGATATCATGCTTGACTTGGGGGATAAATGAGGGTTCAGTTTAGCATAGCTTCTCAGGCATATATGGCATCCTTTAAAATATACAATCTATACAGTAATAAGGATTGTTGGGTCTTTTGTTTGCTCAATATTTAATGAGTATCCCTTTTGTACAATTACAAAGTCATAATCAACAGCTAAGGAATAAAGATATCAAATTCATATTACTAGACCAAGATGATCCTGTCTGAGAAGTATCCATCAATGCAGTGAGCAAATACATTTTAATTAAGAAGCTGATAATAAGTGTTAGTTTTTGAGCATCTGCTTAGTCTTTCAAATAAAATCATCCTACTACCTGGCTGAGTCAGGATATTTGATTACTTTATTTAATTTCAGTATCAAATGGTCAATTTACAGAAGGATTTCTCTATTTGAATCTGTTTGAGACGGTTATTTTTCATTAATTGACATCAGCTGCATGCAATCAACTTTGTTAAAAAAAAAGTAGTTCAGAAGAACAGATTAAATGATAAATATTCAAAATCTAAAATAAATGGCATCTGTGAAGCAGATTTAATTTCTGTACTTCAAAATGTGCCATATTGTAATTACAAAGATTTAGGTAAATTTAACTACTTTATGTAAACTCAATAAGGCAAATCCAATTGTGTTTCGTTTATTTTAAGTTAATTATGCTATGTAATATGTTTCTTTCAGTTTGCAGGCAGCACTGGCAGTACACAAGCTGTTTATGAAACTTTAAATTAAATTTTTGCATGTTCTCAAGATACAAAGGAGAAAAAAAATGATGTTAACAAAAGAATCACTAAAATGAACTGAGCCTTATAGTTTATTCCTTCTTTTCTTTCAGGCAGATACATGAAATATATATATATATGTATATATTTTTTTTTTTTAAACTAATAGTAGCCTTTAAGCATTTAATTTTTCAATGTTTCACTCAAGAATTAGAAAGCACTGTTTAGGTAACTAAAACATTATGGGAGCGATATTTATACCTGATATATATGTTAACTAATAGTCTGGACTAATTTTCTGTTTTCAATTCAATGTCACATATTTGATGTCATTGTCAGAAACAAAAGAAATACCTCTTGCTCTAAGGCTTTTGGGCTCACTGGATGACAAAACACATTTTTAAGTTTTCTTTTGGAGAAAATTAAAAAAAAATTCTATAATACAAGTGGTCAACACTTAAAATTATAACTTTCAAGTATAGATATATAGCTGTTCCAGAAAAACCTTGATAAGTCTCACAAAAACATAACATTTATTAATTTTTTCAAAAAAAATTATGTCTTTATTTTAATGTTATTCAAAGTATTTCAAATAATACTTATGAATTCTTGCAAAATAGCACATTCTCTACAGGATAACACTCTGTCAACCAAGAAATATTTTATTCATAATAAAATTGTGTATTCAAGATATAACCTTTATTATTTGTGTTCACAAATGTTAAATTACTTTAGAGTAAAGCCTTGACTTGTACCGAAGTGTAGAAATGTGAAAAGAATTCCCCTTCTAGTTCTCTGAATTAATTTACAGATCCTAGAAAACCTGAAGAAAAATTATTTTGTTAAAATGAAAAGTACACATCTCCAGGGCTTGAAATCAGTATGTACTCATTTGATTTCTACAAGCAAATACCTCAAATTCGCAATATGTTGTAAAGGTGAGAAATTGACAGCTTTTAGCTGAAGAGAGGCATTAAAAAAAATAAAAGTCACGGGTTAATATTTGTTTTAGATTTGTGTGTTAGTGTTTTGATTGTTTCCTTGATTATGAAGAATCAAGAGAGATAACTTTAAGAACCCCTTTACTTAGATACATTGTGAAAGCTTAATAGTATCACAAATATCTGGTAAACCTGGTGCTTCAAAGAGTTATATCAGCTTCTAATGCATTTAAAATGTCTTAGAGTACCTTGGTCTGTACTCCAAATTGTTTTTCTTTAGCTTGTCACAACAAATAGCAACATTATAATGTGATAGGTAACAAAGAGTTTAAATTCTATACTTAATAAATATGGCTGTAGAACATTAAAAGACCAAAACAAAAGAATGACTTTTACTGCCATTTCTTCATGGCAGAAATCCATTCCTTCCCTTTGAAAGTCTTAACCTCCTAATTGGCTCACATAGGCAGAGGAATTACACAGATTTGTTCACTCAGACTTGCATTTTACTTTTAGTTATATTTTCATTTGAAACACTCTGGCATGTTCAAGGATGTTTAGGATGTTCAGCCTTATGCATCTGAAACATATTATGGAGGCATGTGACAGAAAATTTAGGTGGCATTGTCACAAGAACAACTCAAAGGACACTAGACAATTACATACAGCTGAATTAAAATCTGAAATAGGATTCAGCCTCAGATTCAAACACCTAAACAACAGTTATAAACATAAATTTTAATTTTAGATCCTTTCTGATGTGTGAAATACTGCAAATAGCTGGCAAGGCTTGACACAACACTACAGAGCAGCACTTGCATCGTGCCTGCATCAGCATTTTCTAATGAGGTGAGATATTCCAGGGCATTTAAAACCACACTAAATGTCTAATGTTTAGGCAACTAAGCATTCTTCTAGTTGATACATTCACACTAGAGAGCAATCCAGCCCACCAAATGTAGATGTCTGTTCTAGGATGTGATCAGTATGTCTGGAAATCATTAGCTGTGCTGAATGGATGTTTTTTTGACTAGGGTAAGTTTAGACACTCAGCTGTTATATAGATTCTTATAATGGTGGGTATATAAATTTAGCTCTCTGAATCTCTGAGGTTCAGGCCTACCCTAAATATTTTTCTCGGATTCATATCCATTTGTCTTTTGCAAGTTTAAAATGCATGACTTGTCCGACTGCCTGTCATTTACAATACTTTTTCACCATCATCAGTCTCTACTTTCTCCCTGCAAATAAGACTGGGACCTAGCAGACTGCATTTGTAATCAGTAGGAGCAGTTCAGAAAAGAAACATGAAGTGTAGTCCATGCTGAATCATGCATAATCAGAGGAGTCAGAAGCTTCTGTCCTTGTCCAGTAGAAAAACTGGAAACATCATTTCTCCTTGCCTGATTGGGATTTTCATGGAAATCTTTTTCTTGACCTAGTTAGGATCACCCACATATAGTAAATTTTACTCATCTTCCATCCCTCAAGAAATCAAAAAGAAGTTGAAGAATTTTCCTCTAGGTCTTCCAAATTTGAATACGGTGGAAATATCTGTATTAATTCCCCATTCACCTTACAAGAGGATCAGGTCCCTGGTAATCCAAATTACTTGGAAACTTCCTTAGAAATCTGTCTCTTTCAACAGTGCAACACTGTGAATTGTGCTAAAAATCTAGAGGTTCTTCAATCTGTTCCTGAGGTTTAGGAACATTTCTCCTTGCCTGATTGGGATTTTCATGGAAATCTTTTTCTTGACCTAGTTAGGATCACCCACATATAGTAAATTTTACTCATCTTCCATCCCTCAAGAAATCAAAAAGAAGTTGAAGAATTTTCCTCTAGGTCTTCCAAATTTGAATACGGTGGAAATATCTGTATTAATTCCCCATTCACCTTACAAGAGGATCAGGTCCCTGGTAATCCAAATTACTTGGAAACTTCCTTAGAAATCTGTCTCTTTCAACAGTGCAACACTGTGAATTGTGCTAAAAATCTAGAGGTTCTTCAATCTGTTCCTGAGGTTTAGAGAATTTTTAGTTTGTGAGTTTCAAAGTTCATGAAAATCTTCAACTGTATTGGGCCATTAAAAAAATTACAAATAAACTTCAGTTCATCAAGGAAAATATGAACATTGGAAAATACAAGGAATAAAACTTTAAAATTTAAAGCAAAAATGGAGCTAAAGAGTTTCTACTTTTTTACTATTTGGGGGAGATGGAATGCATTTTCTATACTTGTCTGGTTTTTGCCAAGTACATCACATATGCTTTCTTTACATTATTGATGCTTTGATTGATTTTATTCTTCCATAACATGTAAGAAACATATCTCTTTCTTCTTTCAACAAATAGTGGTCTAGGATTTTCAGTGGCATGTCAGGGAAATTCTTTCTCACAGATGAAATTTAGTAATCTTATGGTGTTTTAGCTTTAAAATCTTATAATTGCAAAAGAATACAAATGCATTTTTGTTTGAATTGTGAGGTTTATGTGTAACATAAACATACTTCATAGGACTGCAGTTCAGTCATGCTCAAAAAAACTGAGAACCTTGGCCATCAGACACAGAAGGAAACAAAGCCTTTCAGAAAGGACTCCCAGGTTTATTTTTCCCTTTTTCCTTACTCTTAAAATACATGTAATAGTTAGTATTGGATAGATATTGCAGTAAACCAAGCAAATAAACAAGGTATGGGATTAGATATTATACAGAGATCTCCATGAGATCAATGCTCACAAGCATTTGCACATATCCATAGGAATTAGTAGAAAAACTCATGGTATTAAAAACAAGCAAAATACAATATCTTCAGGGAATTAACACTATTCTTTATGCTATTTATGCTCACCCTCTACCTTTATAATTCCTTGAACACTGAGTATTAGAAGAAGAGAAACAAAACATTGTGAGGAGAGACAACACTTTAACATTGAGATGGCAGTAGCTTGTCAAGCAAAGATGTTTTATAGTTCCACAGGTTCCCCTCAACTCTTTCCTCATGACAAGACAGAAAATTTTCTGTAGATTCAAAGATATTCAAAACAGTAAGGATGAAAGCAACTGAAGAGATAAACAACTTACAATATTCAATTATAATATAGAACACTGAATAAAACATCATAATACCATTTTACAAATTCCTACAACAGCTATATATTAAACAATTGTGCATTTTTGGTCCTCATATCTCAAGGAATATTTGAAAGAACCATATAAGATTATTGGAAAAGTGAAAAAAACACCCAAGACTATGGAAAAAATACTTTGTATAAAGAGTAATTGACATATGGAGACACCTAAGTCTAGAAAATGAAAGAGGGAAACGGTAAGGGTTTATAAAAATTTATGTTAAATTTAAAAAAAAAGTGAGCTAGGGTCTAATCACTTATTTTGAAATGTGTGAGAACTTAATGTGTGTTCATGAAGTAGGGGAACGTGAACTGTTACAAAACGGCCTTAGAGAGGTTGTTCCTCCTACATTGCTAGAACTGTGGAGTATATTACCTTAGGAACTACTGAAAGAAGCTTACACAAAAGTTAAAGCAACTAGATACATTTTCAGAAGAATAATTACTTTAAAAGTATCTGAGTTTCCGTCTAATTCCATGAAATTAAAATTCTACTTTTTTTTTTAAACCTTGTGTTCCTAAAAAAACTTAAGAAGAAACAGAAATATGAACACAGAAGTATTGACAGAATGTCTAAGTTTTCATGTACGACCATTGAATAATTTTTCACAGACACTTTCCCTTACTTAGACTAGGATTCATTCTGATGTGAATCAAGGTTAAACATTTAAGGTCATTTTATTCTTCTACAGAGTTCCTTGATGCTGAGATGTTATCATTATTTATGACATGGTTTTAACATCTTTGTTCATTTTATGGGTGTCAGATTTTGGATCTGAAGAGATGAAAATTTCCTTATGAAATAGGTATCAATGAAATTTTCTATTATTTACGAATAAAAAATGCTAAAGACTCCTAAAAATAATGATATCTTAGGCTAGACACTCATAATAAGCAGAAAAACTTTATCTTAATATCTCTATATCTCAGATCTTTGTTATAAAATTTGAACTTCCCAGGATTACTACATTTAGGGTTTTATATTTTGGTGAGGTTTTTTTCCTGACCTTTTTATTTTGTATTCAGAACTACTTTAATAGATTCTAATCACTAAAATGGTCAGCTGTAGATAAGGCAGGGAAAAAGAAAGAAAAGACAACAAATATACTGAGTTATTGTTCAGTACCTAAGTGTTTCCTTCTCCTGACTGTGAATAAATGTAACAATGTAGATGACACAAATAAAGACAAAATGTAACATGTTTGCACAAGAAGATTAAATAAAAACTGCATAAACAACTTTCATAATGATATTTTATAAATACCAGTGCTTAGGTTTGCAGCATTCTGTCCTGTTCGTTTTTTTCTAATCTATTGCAATGTGTTCATGTATGTGTGCATGTGTAAATAAAATATATATGATTCTATGAATGCTTAAAATTTGCTATTCTGACAGATGCATGAAAGGGCAAGACTTAGATCTTTTTTGCTCAATGTAGTGTCACAGATTTTGCCATGTGTAAAAAGCAATTTTTATTTTCCAAAACAGCTGTTCACGGAGTGGAAATATATTGGAGATTGCATATGAGGAGAGCAAAGGCTAAAGACAGCAAACAGTAATTTTAATTTGACTCTTTAAGCACATGGAGATAATTCACTCACTAAAGTTGAAGTTGAACAAGGAGTTAACTTGTGTCTCATAAAAGTAATCTGAAGAAAGGTCTCTAGATCTGCTCATTTTTAAACAAATATTCTTTAATAATGTTTGTTCCTCAGTTCTGTGTAAGTAACACTTTATTTAAAATAGTTGCCTCGCCTCTGGGTGATCAAAAGGACTTAGAAGCAAGGGTTTTTTTAAATTTTTTATCCCTTTATTCTTTTATCTGTATATTTTTACCTCTTCTTAGAAAGTTTTTTCATTTAATCTCTCCTCGTTTGTCAGTTTCACTTAAATTAATCCACAATTCGTCATTTTGGTGGATTTTGTAAGCAGTTGATTGTCTTTTCTGTTTTTGTATATGTAAACCACATCCAGATAAGCTATACATTCAATTTATTTCCTCTTCTTTCCCTTTTCTAGGGTAAGCAATAAGATGGACATCAGCCCTCTACACCCTGGCTGCTGTTTATAGAAGAATCCAAATCCAGGCAGGAACTGAGGTTCCTTCTAGCAACAGGGGTAGGAACCCGGTCATATCACACACACACACACACACACAAAAGACCAAGCTAAAAACTAAATGTAATCAGAAGAAAGCCACACTCTCTGCTTAGTGGAAACTTTATATGTATATCTCAATATTTGGCCTGGGTGCTGAAGAGCTGCAGTATACAGCATTTATCAACAACTGGTCTCATGCAAGATGCATGGAATAAAAACCACACTACAATGGGGTAAGCTTACTGAACACATTTAATCTATGTTTCTGCCAGAGGAAAACATAGTGAACAACTGTTACCCGGTTTCTTCATTTCTAAAAAACAGTTCTCTAATTCTGGTTATGGCAGAGAATATAGGTATCGAATTTTGTCATTGAGAGCAGTAAAATACCAGTATTGAAAGTCCATAACTGTTAAAAGTTTTTGTATGGCATTAGAGGCTCGGGGAGAAACTAGATATGAATTCAGGTTGTTAAAGATATTGATAACAACTTATTATGCTGAAAAAGTGTAGAAGAGAGAAAGGAGAGCACTTATACAGCTACAGAATTCTTTAGATTTGTCCTTGATAAACATTTATAAACATTTGTGAAAAGAATGAAAATAATTGGAAGAGAAACATGTATGCCTCATGCTGACAAAAAATATGTTTGAATATGTTTGTGCCTAATAGATTGGAGAAATTGTTTGAGAATTGTTTATTCTTATGGAAAGATTGCCCTGTACAGTGCTGCCAAGGACAGTTTCAGCTTGAATGACCATCTATATAATGACATTCACTTAAGTTATAGCAGCTTAACTTTTAAAGCAGACATCACTGCAAAGTAAGAGGTGCATAGGCTTTTTGTGTTGGTTTCTTTTTTTTTTTTTTTCTTCCAACTGAATGAAGAAATGAAAAGTGGTATTAAAAATGGAGTATGAAAGACACACATTGTTCCATGAAGGTGTGTTCTATGGGACCAAAATTTCTTATATTGAAAAATAAAAGATTGTCTTTTCATGTATTTATATTTTTACATGCGAAAACATTCAATTTGTTCTTCCCCATAGACAGAACATTATGTAAGTGATGGGGGTTTTTACCCAGTGGGAAGAAAAGGTTGTTATTCTACCTGTTATGTGTGGATTGTTTTGCACAGTAATATGCATTTTCAAAGTCTGTAAGTAATTGTTTGTACTGAAGGACACATGGTTTTCTTCTGAATATACCAGTTACCTGTGTTCTTATGCTTTACTGAATTATTGTACTTGATGAAGTAAACCCAAATTCTGTATTCCTCATTGTGTCTTGCAGACAACCTAACAGAAAATTTCTGGCAGATGAAGCATGCATCAGAGAAATGCACTACATCGGGAGCACATTTTAACAGCACTACAATTAAAGATGAAATTGTGCCTTTGCTAGAGTAAAGACTCACACATTCCCATAGGAGTGGATCAAAAAGCTCTACTAAATATGCTTGTTCAGGAAAAAAGCCAATACAAATAATTAAGGTATTGCAGTTATGAAAGACTATAGTTAACATGCAACATCCTTCTCACTTACCTATGTAAGCAGAAGAGTTGAGAAAGAAAATATATACCAACACATATGTTTTTGAGAGTGTATTCTTTTTTCAGTCTGACACCACAGTAATGTAAAGATGATGGAGTAAATACTATGTGTCAGGAGTGATGTTAGAATATGAGGTTCTCCTTGGAGACTTTAAATTCCAAGAAAAAGTAAAGATTGAACATATTGCATATGCAGTACAATATTTCTTGGGTTTGTGGTTTGTTTGTTTGTTTGGGGTTTTTGAGGCTTTTGTTTTGCTTTGCTTTGGTTTGGTTTTGATATTTTTGTGCTTGTTTCTTTGTTTTTGTTAGCTTTTTTCTCATCACTACTCAAAGAAAGAATTTATTCCACCCTTACTATGCTTACTAGCAGGAATTCTGAAAAAAAACCAAGATAAACTGCTGACTTCTGAAGGGAATACAGAGCCACAGATATATATAATATCTCTATCTTCCTTATCAAAATGAAGCACAAAATAAATAATGCCTGAATTCCAAAAAAATGTCCCTGATGTTCATCTTTTTCCTTCCTGCCATCCCTGTTGCATGGCCATATAGTTCAAAGACAGGGAGGATGGGAATTTTTATTAAATGTCAGCGATGTTGTCTATATGGACAAAGTTGAAATAAACATGGGAAGTTACTTTCAAGCACACAGTCTCAGCAGTGGATAATTCTCTTGTAGAGTACCAGTGAGCTCACTATTATTCTCAATATAAAATGGAGTAGATAAAACTACTTCAAATGAACTGAGGAAAAAATAAGGTGAAAAAGTATATTTCTGAGGTTGATTCTTTTAACAATGGCACCATGATACTCTGTGTTTTATTTCTATTTCTTATTGATTTGTTCTCATGGATGACATCCATCCATGTATGGGTATGGATATTATAAAATAAATAGACATATAAATATATAGGTCTTTATATACAATAAATATATAGGTCTTTGTTAAGTTCATGGGAAGGATTTTTTTGTCTTCCACTGGGGCCTTGTAATGAAGTTTTATTTTGATACTGAAACAAATATTTGGGATGTCAGTTTCCTAAGATGCATATTTTAGCAATACTTTTGAGATAAGAAATGCAAGAAGAATACATATATTGCACCAGTCTATTACTGACTGACAGGTTTTATAAGATATTTAGCTATTAGGTAAATTCCTACACTGTCAAGAAAAAGAATTAATGATTGTGTTATATATATTAATGATTGTGTTATATATTGTGTTATATATATATATTGTATTGTTTTACACTTTTTGGCCTGCTAACTTCCAGGAATTTTTTCTCTCATGATTGGAGAGGTGCAAGAGTTCAGTGCACTTAACTGGAGTAATGTATACATGAAGAAGAGCAGACACCATGCTTCAAAAGCAGGTTGTATTAAAAAAAATTAGGTGAAAAAGTGTATTCAGATAGATGATAGATAGACGATGGATAGATAGATAGATAGATAGATAGATAGATAGATAGATAGATGTTATATAGATAAAACCCTCTCAACATTTATATAATTTATCATACTAGCAGTAAACTGATAAGAAGAAAGCAAAATATCTTTATTAAGAAATCCTGTTCCGGCATTTAAAAATTAATTTTCACTTCTTTGCTAACGAAAAAATCCTGCTATATTTCCTCAGGCTGTATTCCCCAGTCATGATCTCACTGCAAAAGTAAGCAATCACCAGCAGTTGATATTAGGTTGTCATCAAAAGCAGGAAGAATCTGTACATTACTTATTGCCAAAATATGAGATAAACCACATGCATTTTTAAATGATAGATTGAATTTTTACAAGATAAGGAGCAAATCTACTTTATTTTAAAGGCATTGGTAAGCTCTGTAAAAAATCAGCAGGAGCTTAAAAATAATGAAAACTCATTCTTTTCCCCATTTGAAAGGCTATTCAATAGAATATGTTTTCATTAGCAAAAAATAGATGTCTTTTAAAATCAATGTTTTTTATCCTGGCAACCAGGTCTAAGAACAAACAGTAAGTGGTCTGTGTTGAAGATCTTTGTAGATGAATAGTCATTTGCTCTAGTTATTAGTTCTAAAATCTCATTGAAGCAAAATGCAAATGTTGGGAGTCCACAAATGTAATATTTTTAATTGTACATATTATAAGTGCTACATGAATAGTCACAAGTTTACTTTCATAAGACAGTTACCTGTTGTTTCAGTGGATTTACTAAGAAAGAAAGGTACTAAATTATAAAACGAATTAAACTAGAGGTTCCTCCATTTGTTCAGCAAAAATACTTGTTCAAAAATAGTAACCAGATAATGAAAGAATGTGAAAGGTTCTGTATTTTGGCATGCTCATGTTTTGGATGCTTTCTGAGAGTGATTAATTCTTCTTCAAGGTCTCTGACTACAACTATTATAGTAATATCTCACACAGATTTTTCAGCTCTCAGGCTCTCTTTTCCTTTAGTCTCTTCCTGTCATCCTTTCTTGTTTCATGCTATCAGTTTAAATTTAACTTGTTCAGAACAGATTGAATACTAATTTCTTCTTTCCTTTCTTTCCTGCAGCACTTGTTTCAATCATCTTTTCTTTATGGCCCTGTTCTCCATGTCACTTACTTTTCTCTGAGCTTGATGTCAGCCTCAGTGCTACAATCCTGCCTCAGACCAATGAAATACGTCTTTCCAGTCTCACTTGGCACAGATAATTTCTTTCTTTTTCTTTATTTATGAATTCTTTCTTTTCACTAGTTATTAAATCAGACTTCTTGACATTTTCAGTATTTTTGAAATTGTTAATGTTTTTAAGACTAAGTATAATCCTCCTACTATTGCTAATTGCCTAAGTTGGTTCATATTTTCCTTAATGATTTGGATGATGCCAATGACCTGCCAATTATATTTTATTAAGGCAAACTACAGAGAGACAGGGAATAAATCATATTTAATGTATATTTTGAAAAGAGCAGAAAGTAACATTCTCAAAATACTCAATGTACAGCTCAATGTAGCTCAATGTACACAAAATAAGCATTAATGAACACATTTTCCAATTTTAAATGTAATAATGCAAAGAGTTAGTTTTCTGGCTAGGTTATGAAATATTCAGCAACAGAGATATTTTAGAAAAGCTTCTAAAAATATCTTTATGTAATATAGATAGCTGATGCAGGAATGTAATTTCAGAAAAAGAAAGTAATACATGAATTTTCCAGGTTGCTTTCAGACTTACTTTCGTTTTAGCCTGCTTTTCTACTCTTATGGCACATGTGTCATAATTAATCTCCTCATTCATTTGTTCTGCATCCCTCAGAACTAAGAGATTTCCCTTTTCCTTTCTATCAACACATAACAAGAAGTAATCTCCAGTTATGAGACACTAAGGCAATATTCAATATGCTGTGTTCTTGTTTCTCTCTCCTACATGGTGAGGCACTGGAACAGGTCTCCCAGAGAAGCTGTGAATGCCCCATCCCTGGCAGTGTTCAAGGCCAGGATGGATGGAGCTCTGAGCAACCTGGTCTAGTGAAAGATGTCCCAGCCCACAGCAGGGCAGTTGGAACTAGATAGTCTTTAAAGTCCCTTCCAACACAAGCAGTTTTATGATTATGATCTGCTTGCATGTCATAACACTTTCTGGTTTTTTTTTTAGCTTTCCCCCCTTTCTGACCTGAAGAACTTTGTGTTATTGCTGTATTCCAGCCAAATAACAACTTAAAATTGTAACACAAGTGTGACACCAGTTAAGTTTTTCCTGTGGTCAGTTCACAAAGTATTATTTTCAAGAAGAGCTAATAGGCTTTAAAATATACCTTCCCTTTGTTGCTTAAGAGTTTCTTGTAATTTTTAAACATTATTTAAATTAAAACAGAGTAAAAATTTTTGTGCAGCCTCACAGTAGCTAGTAGGACTACCTGTAAGCTACATTACTTTCTAAAAAGGGGAAGAAATATATAGGAGAAAGTAAGTATTCCCAGTAGATAAAATGAAGAGAAAAATAAACATCTGAGAATGGTCATTCAACACTTGTGTATTGTAGAGTAGTATTGTAGAGTAGTAATGTAGTATGAGAATACTATAGTACTAATACTATATTATTATTAAAAATATTACAAAATATTGTAGATTAAAAAAAATCCCTCTCTGTAGGAAACAGCATTGAATGTTAGGAAATGTTGCCTGATGAACAACGTCATACAGCAGGCAGTACAACTGAGCTAAGGTAGGCTGATACAGAGAGAGATTAACAGCCTTGTTAAAAATTAGTGTGTTTGTGCTTTCTGTATTTTATATAATGAAATCAAACCTTGGGCTTTATCATCTATTATAACAGATTGCATTATTTATAACTAGAGTGATCTGGATATGTTTCCTACATAATTTGAAAAATTTACCTTGAAATGTTACCTTCTACATGATTTGCAAGTTTACAGATATTAGCTACTCCGGGTTTCCTTGGTGAATTGTAAGTAGAGATAAACTGTGCTCTGTGACTTTATTTTGAACACTGAAAACTTGCAAGATGTCTTGTGGTTTATTCCTGAAGTGACTATGTAATATGTTCTTATTAAGCTTCTGTAAAAACAGATGGTGGCTTTGAGTCAGGATCCTCTGAGAACATTTTATAACCCATCTGCAAAGTGCACTAGTGTTTTTATCTAGCTGTAATACTTTGCTGCTTCTTTTATCTTTTATCCCATTAAATACCCCCGATGAAATAGGATTAATATTATGATACTAACGTATGTGTAAAAACAGACACTGCAATGAAATGTGTATGAATGTGTTGGCAAGGCTATGAAAGTCTCAAAGCAGCCCACATGATCAGGATTTAAAGTTTAGTTGCCTATATTACAATCTACATACACAGAGCATCCTCAGCAAGACAATTGCTTACACTGAGTCACCTAAAGAAAAAGTATTTGTGAAGGATAGTCTATGATTTCATTTATCTATTTGTACAAATCTGACTCAAGGTGCTGTTAAACTCCTTGAATGCTTTACTCTCATTTTATAAAAGTGGTTTTACTGTTTTTTGGTTGTTTTTTTCTTTAATACAAAAAAAGTTAAAGAATTTCTTTGAAAAAGGGAAGTTAACAAGGGAACCACAGGGTAAAACAATGAGTATGATTTGGTGTGCTCACCAAGCATTTAAATAGCGAAATTCTGTGAAATTAAAAATAGATTAGAAACCCTTTAAAAGTACTGGTGTTTTGACAGTTCTTTAAAAGGTATTTGACATTTAAATCAAGAATCTTTTTTTTTCTTTCCCAGCATAATTTCAAGCAAAGAGCTTAAAGGCAGCCTGTTGTTCTTTTCTTTGAGGGTGTCTACATTATACACACAATAAGAACTAAGCAATAATGTCTATGAAGCTAGGTGATTAAAAATGTAAAATTTTAAAACCCTTCACCAAAGCCCTAATATAGTTAAAGTTATTTTAAAGTCTTAACTTCTTATGGGTAAAATGACTAAGTAAATTGAAAAGGTTCTCTTTCAGAATTTGAATTTCCTGCCAAGACCTATGAAAAAACACATTTCTGAAAACACTACATTTTACTCATGAGTAAACTCCAAACTTAGACAATGAATGTTACCAGCTCTTTCTCTTGTCTATGAACTATATAAAATTTAAAGGTCTGCTGGTTTGTGTTAGCTGAAGAGGCTTTTAAACATATTATTTTTTGTATACTGATTTTCAGTATCAGACTCCTTTTTCTTATAACTTTCTGTACTGTCTTGAAAACAAATAAACACTGAAATCACTCACACTAAGCAAGTCTTCAAAAACTTTAAAAAGAAATCAAATGGAGTGTCAAGGTAAGCATTGCAAAGGAAATTCAATACTTGCACAACTTTTTCTGATATTGTATCTCATTTATTCATGCTATTCAAGTGTCAGGAGACTCAGGAAAGTAATAATCTTCAATTTTAAAATATGTTCCACCTCTGAGGTATTAAACATCAAGTTATGATTTTGAAGGAGTTTTGTTTGGTGGCTTTGTTTGCTGGCTTATGAGCTGAGCAGACTCATGTTTGTCAAAGAAGTTCATGAATATTCATATCATGAATAGGTGGTCCATTTGTTTTCACCAGTTTCCCTGGGTGGTCCAAATTAATGGATCCCATAGCTCTTGGTCCTTCTCTGCTGAAGAGAAAACACATAACTCCCTCTAAATGCAATGCTAGAGTGAGCTAGCACACTAATCACCAGAGCAGACACTTGCAATATCTTTATACTTCTTTTTTCAGGTTCTTTGATGCAAGTTACAGTGTGTATGGGGGCTGTTTGATTGGTTTTTGGTGGGGTTTTTTTTTTGTTGGTTTTTTTTTTTTGTTGTTTTTTTGTTTTTTTTTTTTTTCTGTTTTTTTCCACTTGGTATCAGGACCAGAGTTCATTGACATGGATGGGACAATCACATTTCTCTAAAGTCACTTCATAGTCTGCAAATTCTTAGCTGCAAGGTCTTGTTCTAATTAGGTTTTAAGTAACCAGAAAAACAAAAAAAATGAAATGATAACATAATCCAGAAAATAAGAACATGTTTATACAGAGATTTTGGAATAATTCTAAAGGTATGATTTTGCTTCAGAAATAGTAATAAAAATAAATAAATAAACTTGATAACTATAGTCTGATCCCTTGATCTGTTTTTGCATATGGAGGATATGTGGGAGATGTTTATTTCTCTTTGTCATGGTTTGAGACCAAATGACATTATGGAAACTAAATGGACTTGGATACCAAAGCAATTAAATCACAGATAAATTAAATTTTACAAATATTACTTCTCTCTGCAGTGAATTGGTGCAGGGAGGGAAAGGAGTCCGACACTTTAATGCAAGATTTTCTTATGCATTTTTCCTGTCCTTCAGGAGACATAGCACAGTTCTGGAGAAAGTTTGGACTGGTCAGTGTTGCAGTACCAGCCACACACAGTGTAATCATGATCATGGGGCAGGACCACAGGGTCCATTAGACTCTTTTTTGCTCCCTGTATGCCCTGTGATTTACAGAGATGTTCTTGGACTCTGGTGCAGGATTGTGGGCTTTCCATCCTCAGAGAGTTTTTCAGAAATTTTTGTCTATCCCAGTATTTCTATGTGTCTCTATTTATAGGAAGGTCACTTCCAGATTTATTGTCTCTGTGGTTGACAACTCACAACCTGCTTCTCACAAACTCCGATGTTTTTGCATTTCTTGGTTATCAGCAGGTTGTTTCTATAGCTTGGCTATCCTCTTCCTTGAGTTATCTTGTCATTTGGAACAAGTGGTTGACCACCTTTAATCTTCTACCTAATTTCCTAGTAAAGTTCATGGGCTTATGCCAAGACCTATTCTAACTAGGACCTAAGTCATGCCAAGTGCTATAATCCTCAACACTAGACTTCTAGACTTACAACACAGAAACAGTTTTTTGGGTTTTTCTTTCAATTTCCATTGATTGTGAAAGACAAAAGGGGTAGAAAGGAGAAGAAAACAACGAATGTGCATTCATCCCAACCTCAGTCCTTTAAAAGATTTTCTAATTAACAATGGAAACATAAGACAGGTTTTTTAACATGACTGTTTTATTTCTTACTTTCAAGGTCTTCCAAAACTATTCCAACTTCTCTTTTGAAGAATTCCTTAGAAAGCATCATGTTGCACTGCTAGTACAACTAATGTAATCTGTTGTTCACTTTATTCTAAAGGTTTGACGTTTCCAAAGAGGAAGAATTTGGAATTGTACCAAGCAAAATTCTTCAGGACATACCCCAAATATTTGACCAAGCGATTGAACAACAGGAGTATATTTGAACCAGAAGATATGATGGACAATACTGGTCTGCAATAAGAAAGATTGCAAAGAAAAATTAATAGTCCTCTTTTGACTGTGTATATAGTAAATCATCTGCAGTAATGAAACAACATGAAACTAACACTGCCACTTAGTTTTTCAGGGGAAAATGAACTATATGAAATTAACAAATGCTAGATTCTGATTTGGTTTTAATCAGAAGTGAAATTAATAATTTCACATTGAAATTCCCATTCTCTGACAGAAGAACTAGTTTTCAGGATGCTCACTGCTGCATTGCCTGACTAACCGTGCAAAAAGAAAGTTAGTCATATTATGACCTACAATAGTCTGTGTGATCAACAGAGAGCTCATTAATGCTAAACAACACAAATTTAGTATTATCTTCCATTTCCGTCTGCTTCTTTTGCATCTGTGTTACTTAGGGAACTCTGATCCATGTAGAATTCACAGATGGATGCCTTTTATCAAGATAGGAACTAAATGAGCTGCTATAAAAGGAGGAGCATGACCACCCCTTTCATTTAAAGGAAAGCTGATTTAGGATATCTTTCTGATTTCTAAGACTGGATCAGTAAAGAGGAGTTTCACACAGGATATGCCATACCACATTCAACTTAAAAAGACTTTCAATCTGCAATAATCACAGTCTCAAAATAAGCCATTCTCCTGACTATAATGTACTTGCAAAAAAGTTAGAAGTTAGCAGAAGGAACTATTATTTTTTTTTTGTTTTCAGAGCTTTGGTACCTCTAACACAGGTTATCCAAGATTGAAGATTTGAGATGTAACTGATGTGAACTAGATTTTATCAGTGGCATTTTAAAAACTGAAGCATAGGATTTACTGGTAATGGAAATGATCAAAGTAAAAAAAAAAAAAAAAAAATGCACCACAGGTCAAGAAATACTATGTATTCTAATAAGAAACAGTAATACCTATTGCTACCATAATAGAAATTCAGAAAGGTTTGTCATATTTCAAAGCTTAAATCAGCATAAAATAGAATGAAACTTAGCATGAGATTCAAATTGCACAGATAAAATTAAATTAAATCTAAACTAGCAAGGGAGAAGTTAAGATTATTCTTCTTGCATCTAACAGAAGATACTAGATCCATTCTTTCCCCTTAGGCCTTAAAATTCTCTGTGATGTTGTTAACCTTGAACTTAGTGCATTTATGGTCTTTGGATAGGGAGATTTAAAAGAGATTCAGAGGAGTGACGTGAATTGTGGAGCCTCATAAAACTATTTTCACTGAACAAGCAGAAATATACACACATCCCAGAATAAGTACGGTCTAAACCAGTGAGTCATGTAAAATACTACAGTCTCCTGTGCAATTATCTATGTGGTTCCAAAAGCGTTTATAATTACATTTGTACTAACACAACAAGAATAACATGGCTACATCATTTTCAAGCCTGAATCAGTCCACATCCACCTCTTGTGTGGGAGGGGGAAATTTGCAATGTGCTTTCATTGTTCGTTACCATGCAAAACATGGCAAGATGAATTCGTGTTTTCTACAGGACAAACCTGAGGGCTTCCAAGGTCTCAAAGTGCTACACTTTTCATTGGACACCATTACTACCAACAATAGTACAATTTGTAGAATTTAATGTTTATGTATTTGCTTAATTTTTAAAATATTTTTCTCCTAGACTCTTTAGAAAATAAAAATAAGGAAGTTGTACCACAGGAACCTGTTCTATTATAATTCTAGCCCCAAAAAACATGATCTTACAAATACTGATGAGATCTATATTTCACAGACAAATTACCAGCTCAGAAAGATTTACCCAAACAACCCTTCGAACATGAACTCAATAGCAATGGCAAAAAACTTCAGCAGGGATTCTGCACAAATAATTATTATGTAAATAGCTCAAAAAACATTTATAAAGCTAAGTAGGTTACAATGTTCAAAACTGTAGAAAACTATCACAGCTACCTTTACATAGCATTAATGAGTTCTTTTGCAGTATCACATCACAAACTATCTAACAGATGTAAAGCCTACTGCACAGATGAATGTTACTTAGCTAAAGAGCTCTAATTCAATTCATACAGTTCTACGTGGTTGTAGATTTTTGTTAAATATTTATTGCAAAAATATTCCTAATTTAAAGAAATGTATTAATTAACTGGATTAATAAGTGTCTTTAAATATATTGCTTATTCTGCTGCAAATAATACATATCTGGAAAATTGTGTCTTTTTTCTGACTTCATATTAATTGCTGTACTCAAGGTCTGACTCCTTATGCATAGTACTAAGATCTTTAATTTTTTGATCTTTTAAGCACCTTAGTTATAACATCATGTGAGAGACTGGACTCAAAACAAATTGTCCATTTGTGGAGGCACCAGGATGCTTTACTGAGGCCAGGTTGGCAACTTCCTGAGGAGAAGGAGGTGAGGTTTTGGGTGTGTGATGGCAAACCTCTGGTCTGTGCAAGACAGAGGCGGTGAACTTGTCACTGCCAGAGGCTACAGACCTAAGACCAGGGGCTTTGAGGCCAATAGAGGCAGACTCTATTGGGACAGGATGGTACTTTTCATCAGGCCAAATTGCCCTCCCTTATACACAAGCCCCACTCTCCTCCTGTCATAGTTGAGACAGAGACAATACAAAGCAACACACTCAATTTTCAGAAGACTTTAAACCTGCTTTTATTATGGCATGTATGCTTTTTATACATTCCTACAATTAGTCACAAGAGACAAACAAAGTGCTCATTGGAATAGGCAGTTGCAGGTTTCTCTTATTTATCCTTCTTTCTTTCTTGGTTTCTATATGAACGACTTTGGTAGAAAATTCTTTCAGGGGTTAACATGGATCCTCTTAGCAAACTTCTCTCTGGCTCACAGAAGTTGCTGTAAAACCTCTTCCACGTCCTCTCCCCCTCTTCTGATGTGAGAGGCAGCTGTGATGTCTTAGAAGGTGTCATAAACCACCAAAGGTCCCTGAAAAGCCCCCAGACTCATTTCTGAGGCCTTCCACCAGTGGACTGCATGTGATCAAAAGACAGTGTAAAACTCCCCCCTATCCCAAGTTTGGTGCTTGAACGTTTCCACCTGAACCTCAGTGTATATTAGCCCACTAGGTTTTGTATTTCATGCCCAGCCCTGACAGATCCTTCATTCATCACTTTGACCTATGGCAACAATCAATGGCACCCATTGTAAATCCATGGAAGGTCATTATGTATGCTTCTACTCCCATGCTTCTTTCCCTTTCTTCCTTTCTTTTCCTAAAGTCAGTGATAGTTTTATGCTTTCATATTGCCATATTACTATAGATAATTATAACCAAAATGGCTATATATCTGCTTTTCATTGCAATCAAGTCGTTCTAAAATAAACCCTACAGATATATATTTACAAATACCAATCATTCAGTGTCATTCCACCATAATCCACTCCAAGGGATCTATTAACAGGAACATGGGTTACCCTCACCTTCAGTGGCAGGTAACACATCATAGAATCTAAAATATAAGGAAAAAATAGCTTTAGAGTTAGCACTATAAAAAATTTGCATTATGTATTTTTGAAAATCTGTGGTAGATTTTTCAGATACAGGAAAAAGTACAGAGTTACACAATTCTTTTAATTCTGAAAATATGTATTCACACTGGAAAATAAAATAGAAAATTTATATGAAAATAAATATGGTTGTTTAGGGATGTAAGCTTGAACTGAGTGATGAAATTTGTATTAGTGAAGAAAGAGTGAAACTTCTATTCATGGTTCATCACTCTCAGGAGTGTCATTATTGCATAATTATAACCATCTTCCCTCTATGCTACTTTATTTTTAACTATTCAAAGACTGCAACTGTTTCTTTATCATTCCAACTGTCAATATTTTCTCTACTTTTATGTGCTACCTTCAAAAGAGAAGTAATAAACTTATCAGTTTAAGAGTGGGAGTAAGAGCTGCTTTTTCTTTTTAAAATAAAACAACATATTTAGATCCATATTTAATTTTTAGTTATGGACAATGATTTGTTTCAATTAGTGATGCTTCTTGGTGGCAAAATAAGTACTGTTTCTTGAAGCAAAGCCTGTATAAAGATTACTCTGTTTCACATGGTATCCTTCCTGTTGTGTACAGATAAATAATTAAAGAGTTTAGACAAATAGGGGAGCGCATATATAGTTATGGATAGTGACTGAAGTTATACTCCAAGAATACAAAGTATAAGAGTGCCATCTTCTGGAAATAATATTTTTTAGACTTCTCATTTCAATTTAATCCTTGGTTTAGAAGAAGTATTAGTTAAAGATTAATGATGTTTACTTGCCTGTTTGCCTGTGTTTCCCGTTTCATTTGTCTGTACTGGTTTTGAAGTTAGTAGTTCCTCTACAAACTCTTTTTTATACAAGGGCCAGGAAAGTGTGAATTTAATAATCAAAGTTTATATTTTCAGGTTTATAAGTAGTTGTACAATCCCCAAAGATTAAAACAATCTGAACAGTAACCTCTTAAGAGAAAAGAACCAACTTTATCTGATTCTAAAAAGTTTTAATCCTTTATCTTAATAAGCTTTGACAAACTGCAA
This sequence comes from Vidua macroura, assembly GCF_024509145.1. Taxonomy (NCBI): domain Eukaryota; kingdom Metazoa; phylum Chordata; class Aves; order Passeriformes; family Viduidae; genus Vidua; species Vidua macroura. Next base: position 52,675,166 of record NC_071572.1, on the reverse strand, counting down.
AATAAAATGAGGCTTACTTCTCATCATTCTCTGAAACTTTAAACTCAATGAATTTCTCTCTTTAGCCTGTTCTACAGTGGGATCAAATCACTGATTATTACAATATGAAACTATTTATTCTTCTGAGTCTGACAAACGCACACATATTACACACCAGGTCTTCAGAACCTTAGAAGAATTTTATGAGGAAAATATTTTTGTCTATTATTTCCTCTTCCAACTATATATCTAATTTCTACTAATTCTCATAAAAATATTCTAGTCAAGGTACCTCTATTTTTGATAAAAATGATGAAATGCAGTTAATTTTAATCCCACTGTTAACAAACAAGCCCTTATGCTCCATAAACATAGACAACTCAGGGACCCTGTAATTAGCACAATTATCCTTGACTTACAGAAGTCCTTGTATCCATAAAATGTGTGCTGTAAACACATGCTAAGGCTCTGCACTGTCTGGGAGTTAGACCTTGGGGAAGTGATGTGTAAAACACTGTCCTACCTTCTTGCCTTGGAACCCAATAAAATCAAATCTCTCCAACTGTACTTCAAATGGGATTTTTCTGTCTGTGTTTATTTTATATATATATTTTCAGTCCCCAGCCTTCATTTTTCATGTCATTTTTTGTATTGCTGCTACCAAAACCAATAATCGTTTGTCCTGTATCTCACTCATTCTTTGTGCACTTAAAAGCCTCTGAAATGAAATTCCCTTTCTTCTCTGCTCTTACCTTCCCAGATTAAATATATCTATTTGTCATCTTTCCAAGCTTTCTACTTTCTACTGTCAACGATCTCTCCACCCTTTTAGACCTTCTGTCCCAGAGGGATTTCCACTTTGACCAGATCCTATTTTCCGTTCAGCTAATCAAAAGCACATTCCACATCTTCTTTCAAGGAGCTTTTGAAACATGTTCTTGTAACTTTTGTAGATAATTCTTTCTACTTAGCTAAGAATCAAGGAAAAAAAAAAAAAAACAGATACATTAAGACTTTTCAAATAGGTTTTAATCAGATTAAAATTTATGCACATATAACAGTTTTTCAAGGTTCTCATATTCTCAGTATATGTATTACAACAGTTCTTCACCTCTTATCAAATGTCAAGTCCTTTACATTGTTCGAGTTGGTAACATGTATGCTTGTATTGCTTTAGTTTCTATTTTTCAATTCTAAATTGCATTTCGTGGTGTTTCTGCCAACTGCTAATACCAATTTGGGAAATTTCAAGTCTCACTACTATATTCTTGTATACCAACAATTTAAAATTACACTGCTATTAGCATTCACAAAAGACAAGTCTAGAAAACTGTCATTCTTAAACACAGATGTTTTTTCTGTCTTGTCATTGTCCCTCTATGGATGATGGAAACAAAAGACTCCTGCACAGTTCTTGGAGAGGACCCAAGAGCTGTAAGAATTTCAAGACTCAAGATATGGACATAAACACATTGCAGTACTATAAACTTTTTTGTAGATGTATAAAACTCCTTTATTGATCTAGCACTTTAATATTTCAAAACAGAAAATGATAACAAGCAACTCAGATAAATATTTTGCAGAGAAATACTAAAAAATGCAATGGAAACATTGATCAGACTAAATGACCATTTCTTTGCCCAAAAACTTGCTACAGTCTCTTCTTAATATAATATAAAAGTATAACAGGGCATATATTAAAGTATATTAAACAAAGTGAATGATGAAACTTAAAAGAAGCAAAAAATGCTTATTTACTGTGCTTTGTTATTCTAAGGCCAAGGATTTTAAGCTGAACTCTGCCACCACATAGACTATGAACATACCGGAGGCAAGGAGCTGAACAGTGCTGGAAAAGAAAACTGAATGAAACTCATTCAGAGAGTACTCCTTTATTGTAAGAAACCACGTATCACAGTTCCGAACCAAAATGGCAGTGCAACAATCAAATGGACTCAGATACCAAAACACTCCTATCACAGATACAGAGGAAATATTCAAGCTATACAACTTTGCTGTCCTGTGCTGTCCAGGAAGAAAGTTGAGCAAGCCAGTTGGTCACAGCACCATCCTAGGCCTGCACTATGGGGCCTGTTTGATGTCACGTCAGTGCCCTTTTTTACTGTTTTAGAACTCCTGCCTTGAGACTCATTATTCTTTACAGAACACTTTTCTTTTTTAAATTTGTTTTTGTTTCTTCTCTTACAACCTCTTATAGAGATTTTCATGGGTTCATATGGCTTCTTTATAAGCTTTTTAAATTTTATGGGTTTATTACTGTCACCTTTTGAAAACTACACCAGTCAATATTTGTTTTGTTTCCAACCAAAAATGGTCTTTCTTAGAGGCCCTCAGAACAAAATCTTGACATCTATATTATGACCTAGCATGCAATTTCTCCAATTCTAAGTTATTTCTATTGACATCAGAATCTTTTTCTATCTCAAACAATATTTTATCAAAATATGTGTTCTCTGAAAATGTCAAGATATCAGTGTTTTCTATCTAGTCCCTTACTTAAAATAGTAAGTATGGCCTCAGTACCAATACATGAAGAGTTTCACTGATAAATTCCCAGTACAGTAGTTATTCACATTTTTGCATTACCTTTATGTCAAACAATTTTTTTCTCAAGCTTGTCCATTTCTTTCTTTTGTGACACTCTTCAGACATATTTAATGAAATTCAGAGAGGTTTTCTAGACAAAACAATCAGCTGACAATGAAAAAAATAAAGTAATCAGGCACAGTCTATTTTTACAATTAGTCAATGTTGTAACAGCAAGTGCTACAACGTTAAAAAAACCAAAGTATTATCATGAACCTTGTGTTAAAATTGTGAATCATAGTATCTTAAACTGAAAATAATCACCAATTTGCAAGTTATTTCACTGAAAGTTGTAAAAAAATTTGAAAATCGTGCCCTTAATATATAAATTTTAATAGGTTCTATATTTTTATAGGTCCAAGATTAAAAAACAAAAAGTAACAAAATAACTTTTTCAAGTTATGACAGTTATAAAATTCTGCCAACTTATCACCTCTAAACATTCAATGTGACACAAACATGAGAAACAAATTTGGCAAGACAACACAATATATTTAAAAATCAGGCTACAGAATGGTATTGGACAAGCAAGACCCTTTAGCTGCAACTAATGTACTGTCCACATGTCAGGTTAGATTTTTTTTTTTTTTCAAGTTGACTTTCACAGTTTGACACTGACTTACCTGGATGTCAAATTAAATTATACCAAAGAGAGGAAATACTCCTAAGTAATAGTGAATGGGTCTACCGTATTTTTTTAAAAAACACATGGATAATTATGTATTTACAATAGAAAAAGACTTTTTTTTTCTTTATCATACACAAGTAAAAATAGTCAGAGTCGGCATTAAGATGAACTTTGAATCTTTATGAATGTGCAGAATAAAATAGCTATAAAGATTTTAAGTTTGGCACAGGAAGTGCTCTCCCTTTCATCATTTATTTATTTATTTATTTAACCCCTTTTTATATCTAAGCAATTTATTTATTTATTAACTATTTATTTATTTTTTAACTATTTATTTATTTAACCCAAAACGATACCTTTTTCTATCTAAGTGAGAAATTTTAGCTTAGGTACATATTGTCACAGTAGTAGTTTAAATCAGTAGCTATAAGAATTTTAAAAAAACAGAAGTCATTTTATACATCAAGGGTGAAACCAGGAGAGAAATCTAAATTCACTTATACTGAAATATTTTCATATACATCTGCCAGTAAGACATCTTCAGTTCAAGGTATGCCTTTGAAAAAAGGCCCAGTAAAGAAAACTGACAGGTTCTATGAAAGATTTTTTTTCTTTCTGGTCCATAACTCAAGAATATAGCCTTGAAAATGCACATAGATTTGCATGGTCAAAACTAAAGAAAACCCTCAGTAATATTCTAAACATGAAATTAGTAATTTCTGGATACAGGCACTCTACAAGAAAAGATGTCAAAGCATAATTCCTCCTTTTCACCTTGTCAGACAACCAAATGAAGTTAAATAAGTAAATAAATAGATAAATAATAAATAAAGATGGTTTCTCTGAAGTCCTCGGCAAAGAATCAGAATACAATGAAACTGTAGTAGGCAGTGAGTGATGGGCAGAAATATTCTTAACATTTTATTCAGTATTTTGACTTTGGCTGAGAGCTCACAAAGAGAAGATATCAGAGGCCATCCCTATAAACAAGGACATAAGGATTAAGTGCTTATGTTGGGTTATTCTGTTAAATAATGTGAGTTTCTGAACTTCTAATGTCCTTTTGCAACAGGATGAGCAAAATGAATGAGCTTTACTTATGGAGTTATTTGGAAGCTGAACAGTTACTTTGTCTAAAGGGAATAATGCTTTGCAGAGTTCAGTGTCTGATATACATATGTAAACCCAGTTTATTTTTTTTTTTTACTATTGGAAAGTCTATAATGCCTCAGCCACACTTGTGAAAAGGAAGAAAGGACAAATACATGGGCTTGCTTCATGGACTTCTCTTCCCCTAACTGCCAGAAAATTTTCCATACTTTGTGACATCTTGTCATAACAGTGTAATATAACTATCTTCATTTCTTAGAGTAATTACTCAAAACTCCCCTTGACATACCATAAAATTCCTTGGCACACTACTATTATCTCAGCAGAACTTACCTACTTTCAACAAAGATAATATGAAAACCCACAAGCAGTGTTTTGGTTTTTTTTCTCTCAGTTTATTTGTATATTTCCAAGATAGTCAAGTATTCATTTCCCAAGCAATAATACTTTTTCACTGAGTAATATTTCTCTTATTCTTGACAATTTATTTGTTTATAATGTGCTATATTTCTCTAAAAAATCAGTAAGAAACACCTACTAGGAGAGAGGGTGAAAAACATTTGACAGAACTACAAAAAAAAGGTCTCAGTCAAATTATTAACAGAAGAAGAAGGTTTGGAGGTAAATTGATAATAATTTATAAATACCTTAAAAGAGAGAAAATATGAAGTATTAAATGAGTCTTTGTTTTAATGATGAACATAACAGAAAGCAGTGGAGTAACATGAAAAAAGATTACTTTCAACTACAAAAAGAACAAAAAAGGATATTGATAAGTGTTGAAATAATAGTAGCCATTAACAGTAAAAATTGTGAAAGATTTATATGGAAAGTACTGAACTGTTCACGTCTTTAAATCAAGATAAATGCCTTTCTGAAATATAGGTTTAATGAAATAAGTTATTGAGCTCAATGTGGGAATAAATGAATAGAATTCTTTGTGATATCGGAGGTCAAACTAGAGGATCTAATGAAACCTCTGGTCTTAAAATATATGAAAATGTGAAGAGTTAACCAATAAACCATATGGTGATAATTTTTTTCTGTCCAAGCCATTTATATGTAATAATTTCTCCAAGAACAGAGAGAATACACTCCAGGGCCTAGTCTTTCCCTGTCTTTTGCATAATTATATCAACTTCTGAAAGCTAAATTCTGTGTAGTTAGACAACTGTGCCTATATAGAAGAAAAAATCCTGAGTATTTGAAACTCTATTCATGAAAGACCAAAACAAACAAACAAACAAAAAAAAAAGCTTAATAAACAGAATCTCCCAGAACCTGCTGCTAAAATGCCAAAGTTAATTGCATTTATCAACTTCTCAAATCTGCTGAAATTTATTGAGATAAAGCTCATTTTTGCCAAACAAACAAATTACACTTAACACACTGACAGTATTGGGACTAGTGATCTAAAGGTAACTTTCTGCTTTCAAAAACTGCCATATTGATAATAGCAATCCAAATAATATTGGATTATTTTAAAATCAATTATCCTCTTCTCTGATTTGAGTCACAACTAATGCAGGAAAGTCCTGTGGTGTTTATTTATATAATAAATATAAATTATTCCTGTAAAACTCACCTCCAAGCAGATGTATCAACTCACCTCCAAACACACTGGTATTTACAGCAGGTTGATTGGGCACAGAACACTGATAACAGTAATTTTTCATAATTTTTCAACACAGCACTATAAAAATACATATCCTTACAGTGGGTTTGAGGACAAGCCACTAATCTTCCCCTTTAGACATCTTATCTTAGTATCTTATCTTAGCAGTTGGCAATATTATGCCTTTACTTCTCAGATTGAGATGATTGTCTGTATTAAAAATAATTTTATTGCATGTTTTGAGTATTTGTTTAAAACATCGCAGAAAATTTTTTGTTGTCCACCCTACACACCATAATAATCGTTGGCCTTGCAGAATCCTTGGTTCTACAATGTTATATATGACTTTTCCATATTTTGCTTTTTTTTTCTGAATCAAAATACTAATTCTGGAAGATATAAAAAAGTTTTCTTGGCATTTAAGTTTGTAATAGGAACAATTTAATAAAAAAATTTCTTCATCTATCGATTCTGTCTACCTTTCTTTTGCCGATAAAGTCAGTACTGTTGGGGTTATTATTTAACTTTTTGGTGTTTTTTATAAAATCTATACTTCTGTGTGTTGGGGTTTTTTTCTTATCAGAAAACTGAATAATCCATATGTTGAACCAATTTTCACGACTGCTATTTCATCAAGCTGATCTGCTAAACTGTGCTCCTCATCTGTTCCTCTCTTCTGATATATATGCCTGGACTTCTAACCCACGTGTGAACTGGACGTAGTCTTTGTTTAATTTAAATTGCAGCAGCGAAATAAAAATCGTTTTAAAATTTAAGACACTTAGTAATGGATGTTCAACAGGCAGCAATTATCTGGCACATTTAAAACAGATAAGGATAAAAATAAAGATATTTCTCTGTTTCTGCAGTGACAAGGCTTTTTGTTAAATCTCTTCAAATATTCTGGCTATATAGGGAACACCTTAAAGCTTGCAACAATGAAAACTGAAGGAGAGGATACAAATAATTTAACCTAACCAAAAAGAAACAAAGTCTTTAAACATATTTTAAAGTTCAGGTCTTGGACTGAAAGATACCATGGGGAGATGACAGATTTGCTGCCACAGAATTAATTAAGCACCTATAAATTATATCACCTTGATTACACTTCTTTCCCAAATCCTCACATTGAACGAAGATTCATTACAGAATGTCAGCTTGACATGAATTTTAAATGAGTGAACTCTCAACTAGTTAATTACAAGTAGAATATAGTTCTTTGTATTTCTGGAGCAAAAAGAAATATGTTACCCAAGACTCTCTGAAACATAAAAGCTTCATCATAAATTTATTAAAACTAGAAGTTCAACCCAGCCTAACCAGACTTCCAGGGTGACTGCTAAGAAAGAGAGGTGAGGTGGCAGTGAGAAAAAAATGTATCTGAGAGAAACCTTCCTGGATTGCTTTGCTCACTAATCAGAATCAGATGGTCTCAATGCAATACTTGAATTCTGTAAACTGAAAAATTCCTATGACCCTGTCTACCTTGTTGAAACTATAGTAAGGGAAATTTTGCTATCTTAGAATTTTTGCCAGCAAAATTATTAAGAAATAAAACTGAAGACATTTCTTTTGTATGTAGTTGGCCATATCAACTAGAGGACAAAATATTTATCAGAAAATTTGGGTTGTTTTTTGTTTTTTTTTTTTTTTTTTAAGCTACAACCTAAATTGATGCAATACAAAGACTATTTTAAAGATATGAAAATTTAAAAAAAAATATTTTGCATACAGATATTATATACACACAGATAATTTTCTGGGGTTTTTTGCCTGTCAATATAACCCTTACAAGTAATTTAGAAATACCTTTGCAATATTTCCGATTTCGATTTATTAGTATTCAGAGCAAGTTTTCCTCTGATTAATCCATGATGTAGGAAGCTAAGAAATGAAATACTAATATAATCTGGGGATGTACTATAACTGCAATTCGTTTTTCCTAATTAGAAACTTCAACATTTTGTATAACAAGCTGCATTTTTCCTTACATGAGCTGGATTTCAAAAATAGCTGCAGAAAGACCACCAATATGGCAAAACAAAAAAGTGGGGAAGAGTTATGAATATCACCATTCAAAGTATTTAAAATAAAAACCAGGTGAAGAAGTGATGCACCAACCTGTAATGCTCTTTTTAAAATACAGGGAAACACAATTCACACAGTCATTCCTTCTCATTCTGTAACTTTATTAAAAAAACTGTGTAGAATATTTTGGGTATACATCAGAAATGTAGGAAATCAGTTCTCTAGGTACTAAAATCTGTTGTCTAGAAGGTAAAGACATGAGCTGAGCTTTGTACTTCACAATATTAAAATATATGGCATTTTTATTTAATATGGAAATATAGTTTATCTCAAGAAGTCACTATATATTGTTATGATTATATTATATTATTATAACAAAATGGATGTTATATAATTTTATTTACAGTAATAATTAAAAGGAGGATCATCCTTCAAGGTGCATTCTGGACTATTCCCCCTGGGAAAGTATCCTGTGAAGATGGGAACCTTCTGATTACTGAATCCTTTCCACAGTTGCCTGACGATGCTATTCCTTCATTGATCACTGCCAGTCTTAGGGTCAAAATGAAAAAGGAAGACAATAATTTATTTCTGATTCCGTATGCTAAGCCAATAAAGCATTGAAACCACTCGAGTCCTCAAGAGGCTAAACTGCTATGTGCCTTTGGAAAAGGGGAAACCAAATGGCCAGAAGCACTCACAGAGTCTGCTGTGGCAAGGAGTTACTTTAGATAAGATATGGCCAGAGAGTCTTCACAGTTCCCACAGGCCCAAGTGAAGAAAAAAAAGGTATTGAACTATAGAATTATTGAAACAACACTGATTACTTAAAAATACCAGGGTTTTGTTTTTATCGTTTTTTTATGAATTCCTTATTTGTGTGTGTGTGTGTGTGTGTGTGTGAGCATTTGTGGGACTATTTTTATTGAACCAAAATCAAAAGGGTTTTTTTAACTGAACCTTCCTGAAAAATCTTGGAAGATCTTCCTCTCTTCTGTCTCTGTAATTAGTGTTCAAACCAATTTACAAAGTTCCAGTGCAAGGGCAGAAATTTTATTGATTAATAGTTTAACTTCATACTGGAGAAGATTCCCTTGTTTCTTGGTCTAAGCACGCAGAGAATTCAGAGTTCTTGAAGACGCTGCTTTTGGACTGAATAAAAGATTTTAGCCATGAAGACTTTAAAATAAATAATTATAACCTCAAAAAAGACATTATAAGTTTACTTATACAACATACTGCTTTGAGAAAAATCAAAGCAAATTTTAGTTGTGAATGTGTTGAATGAAATATTTTTTTGCTCAGTATAAATATAAACCAAAACCAACAACACCAAACCAAAATCATTCCCCTTCATTATGATCTGTGAACCCTTCTAATAATCAATTAGCAGAATGGTTTGATAAGAAGAAAATATTATTTTGAAGTATCATCATTGTCATGTTAAAGGAAATAGGGGTTTAAGTGTGTGGCATTTGGCAGAATTCCTTACTTCTGCAGCAGTTGTTTTAAAAGAGCATGGCTTGTATTCATATTCCTATTTGAGGGAAGCTGTGCTGTTATGCAAAGTAGCTCATTTAATGAAGATGAAGACATCTGAGAGTGAAATGCTGAGAGTTTCATTGCTATTTTTTCTCATTTCTCAGAATGTTCTAATTATATTGACTCCCACTTTCTAGCATGCATAGAACTAATATTTCTTGCCATTAGATTTGGCATGTTTTTCCCTTTTTTTTTTTTAATTTTTATTTTAATTTTTAATCAAGATTCCAAATCTTCCCTCTTCTGTTTTTCTGTGTTTGTCAGAATACTACTTTTTATTTTCTGTTAATCTAACCTAAACTTACTAACAGTCACCTAAAGACATCCATTTGTCTAGTCTCTTGTTTCAGTCAGTGAAGGGAAACAAGTCCTTCCAAGGGGCCATTTTTTCCTACTTAATATATTTTTATAAAGACCTTCTGCAAGTACTAATTTCTTTGTATTAAATGGGAACTAACCAACTACATCAAACTTTAGCCATGTGATAAAGTTGGGTGAGACAAACCCAAATTCAAGAAGTATTTGTGATGTTATTTCTGACTGGAACAAAACTAGTCTACCCCCTTGTCCTTGTTCAAATCTGTCATTTTTTCATCTTTTCCTTTGAGCAGCTACCACCTTTTTCTCAGTATAATGTTTACCACATCACCAGGACAAAATTAAGCAGGCTACTCAAGATGAAGCATCTCAGTCTGTATTCTTGGTTCATTTGAGATAAATTTCAGTGTATAAGGGACATCTCAAACATGAAAAATAGCATGGGGAATTATACTTCAATTTTAAATTCTTTCAAATATTTCTTTTATGTGATTAAATACATTTAATAATGAACACTTGTGTTCATTTAATAATGAACAGTTGTACAATGATAGCATACTTGAAGTCTAATTTGAATGGTATTCAAGCTATATATGAATTCAAAATAAGTTCAATTAGTACATTCTCTAACATAGGTTAAAAAAGAAAGAAAGAAAAGGTCTTTACAAAATTCAGTGATCGACTTATTCTTACAGACAAAAGGAGAGAAGGGGTTTTTGTAATGCAAAAATAATAAAGAATGATTATCAATCATCTAAATTATCTGTACACAAAGTGAGATATAGAATAATTCAAGGAGACATAGAAGTCATTAGATGTCAGATAGTTCTATCTCATTAGCACAATAAAAACTTAGTTTGATGTTTCACATCACTTGATCATCAGAGTGCAAGATCCATACATAATTGATAAAAAACATAGAAAAGCTAGAGATTAGGGCAAACACTTATTTCCAAAGCTTTAAAATGCCAACGGAATTGGAATTTGAGAAAACAGACAACTTACCTTTTTTATATGATAAAGCTCAGAAAAAATAAAGAAAGAATGGATGTTAAAGTTGTACAAAATTTATGCACCCTAAGATGTGCCTGTAATATTCAGACATATGTTCCTAAGCATTTCTGAAAAACCCTTAGGGCACTTTTTGGAATTTATCTGGGTGTATTCTCTTAATTCTGACCCACTCAGTAGTAAATGCACTCCTTATAAAGAGATGGATGTATTATTATACAAGATGTTGAAGAACTTAGCCAGAGGAAAAAGCACACTTGATCTTCTTGCTATCAAAGTTCTTACTGAGAGCAGGGGAATGAAAGAAGCTTGGTGTTGGTGACCAGAATTGGTTGAATATAATGTAGATGGCTAGTGTATACTTGAAGTGTCCAGAAAATTCAAAGTGTCCAGAAAATTCAAGGCAATGGTTGTAATAAAGGAAATATTAAACATCATGACCCACGTTAGACCATCATGTTTTCCAGATTCTTGCAGGAATGCATGCACCATGTGGTTGAATATTATAAAAGCAGTTACACTTTTAGGGGGGAGTCCATATCCAGAGCAAATGGAAATTTTTGAAATATTTTTCATCATGTATAAGATTAAGGGAAGAACAAAGAAAAGTTTGCAAAACTGAAACACAAACAAAGCAAAGACAGATGCATTTTTACAGGACATACAAATAAAACAAAATTTAGGTAAAACAAAAAATATTTTTGTATCACACACAAGCTTTTAATGAGACTCCCATTCTATAAATCTTACAAGCCTATCATCCTCTGGGGTTTCTTTAATGGTGGCCAGTTTTATGACTCATCCTCTCTGTTCATATTACTTATCTTATTTTGAAGTATTAAAAAGCATAAAATCCCAGCTGACTCAAAACAAGAAGCAGCTTGAATAGATTGGCACCTGTGGTACCATCAATTTGAATCATAAGAAAACAACTTAATAAGGGAGGATTTTAGTAGCTTTTGGCATTCCACATATCTCATATGATAATTCTTCATCACTCATTATCAGCTGACCATCCAGTTGGAAATAAATGAAGATACTTCTTCAAATAAAAGACTGACTATATTAAAAAAATATCTCTCTCAAAGAATCATCTTTTTCTGTCAGCCTTTTACCTGTTCTGTATGTTTATATATATATATATATATATATAAAAATTCAAATTTATATTTTCTCTTTGCTGTTTTCCTTTGAATGAATGAATGAATGAATGAATGAATGAATGAATGAATGAATGAAATGCTGCGGTATTACTCTGAGTCACATTCACTGTTTTTTAAAAAGGTGAGGTGGGATTCTGCTGCTAATTAGTACTGCATCCTAATACTTCTGACAGCACCATAGAGCTAGACCCAGCTGCTCTCTAAGATTCTATGTCTGTTAGGTGTCTACTTTGCCACAACCATTTTTCCAGTGTAATGGTAGCAATGTCAATGTTTGACAAATATAGACAGAAAAAACATTTAGTGACAATTTCGTACATCCATTTAGTTTCAGGTGGCTTAAGTTTTCAGAAATACTTAGCCCTGGGTTGTTGTAGGTTGGGTTGGTTTAGTCAGGGATTTTATTAATGTTAGTTAGGTTGTTCTCTATGCCACTATTTTCCCTCACAGTGCTTTGCTCCAAGTTGTTTACCACAGGAGCACTTGTCACTCAGACATGTCAATCTTCTCACCTCTCCCAGTTGTCTCCTTACATGGTTCTGTCAGTCAGGGGTTGCTCACACCTTGCTGGGGTGCCAGTCTTGGAACCACTCCCTGCTCATTCATGAAAGTTCTGCATCAATCACCCCACCTTTGCACTTCTATTTGTCCCAGAACACTGTACCCACCTCTGTTATGTTCCCATAGGTTGTTATGTTCTATGTCACTCCCCTGTCGTCTGTCCCCACAGGGCGAGGCAGGTTTCCACCCCTGTCCGCCCACCCCTACTTAATCTAATGCATTCTTTTGTCCCATCGCCGTTTTGCCTTGCATTGCACCAAGAGCGGTTCGCTCCGACCACGCATGGAGGAATAAAAGTTCTCAGGCACGCAAGCAAAATGTCCTTCTCTCGTCCCTTCGCTTCCTCTCAGCGTGAAATTCCAAAGCTGTGTTACCCATGCCGGAGCACTCAGCACTAACCCTAGAGTGCCCGCTCACGTGGTGGCTAGAGTCTTACAAAGGCAGCGCTAGCTGGGGCTTTTCAACTGCTTGAGGTCGTAGCAGGTAAACGCCACACTGGGTCCAGTTTTACAGCATGAATAGTTGAGAGCAGATGATAGAAATCCATCTAAAAGTGTCTTATGTTTGAATACTTTGCAGTCAACAGAAAATGTGGTCTATGTATACTTTCCAAATATTTTTTACCTGATTTGCCTAAGCAATTTTCAATTAAAGTGATCACTGTTATACAAGGGCATGTAATGTGTAGACTAAACATGAATGAGAAGACAGCTTTCTGTCACAGAAGCAGGTAAAATGTTAATAAAACTTTGCCTGCTGTGAACTGTAAAATGCATCCTTGGGAAATTATCAGATTAAAGGAACAAAGTACTCAAATTTAGTCTGAAACAATGGCTTTATGTACAGAGTAGCAAAAACTGCAATTTAGAGAAAATGAGAGGTTCATTCCATATTTAGTATTAATTTTGAAAGCTAATCAAACACTTCCTTGATACTCACCATACAATAAGGTAGATTTGCAAAGGAACAAAACTGATTTAATGATTTTAAGAATTCAGACTTTTAAAAAATAAAAAGAATCCTCTATTCAGTATTTTTAAAACATCAATTAAAATGATGCAATATGGGACACATTTTGACTGAAATAGACACATCTGATATGTATGTATCTGTCTATCTACATACAAAAAATACAGTTATGAAGGAATCTGAACAAGAGATGTGCTACATTGCTTAGTGTAAGTTACCATATATTTCATTCTGATAGTGAAACCTCAGAAATTTAGCTATTAGCCAGAACAAAAATAAAACACATCTTCAATGTAAGTACAATTTCTTTTCAAACACAATATATACTGGTTTGTGATTTTCTGTTTATTATTATGATATCAAAAATATTTAGATGAGATAATAATGATATCTGTAAGTAAATGTGCATATTTATGATTTATTTTGAAGACAGAAGCCCAAACAACAGTGCTGTCTAGTTTAGAACTTCTAACTGTAAAAAACAGTGACTTGAAAGCAAATGTAACTTTGAAGATTCTGGTAGAAGCCTGACTTTGAAAGTAGAAAGCATGATCCAAATAACAATCTTTATGGAATTATTCGGTTTTCACAACCCATTGTTTCCATGGAAAACATCCTAGAACTAAGTACATCAAGGGACATACTGTACTTATTTAATTTTTTTCTTAAAATGAAGTATTTGCCTTTTTAGTTCTCTGATAAGACTCCTTCACATTTCATTATCTGATAGTACAGAAACTAAGAAAAGAGGAAATAAAATTCCCTCTTTTCATGTAATGAAAAAAAACTGTGTAAAAATATTCAGGGACACCAGATTAATTCATAGAGGAAACTACTGTAATAAACTATAATTCACGTATATGTAAAAATACAGTATTTGAACATGCTGTATCTTTACAGAGTGATAGGATAACAACAGCTGATTTTATAGTAACCTGATCAGCAAAAGAATGAAAGTGAAATTGATAGGTTCTAATTAGAAAAGAGAGAAAAAGTAACCATATTAAATAGGCTTAACAAAGGAATAAATCACTGACACAAGAACACAAAGGTAGAGGCATACACAAGTGAGTTTTGAAGTCTAAACTATCCATGTTTCTAAGTTTCAATTTCCTCAAATTTTTTATAAAAGTCTCTGAAGAAAACATCTATACCACAGGAGGTAAATATGTAGGTTTTCTGGTTTTCCTCTGACCAGGACTCAGGAATAAGAAATAAATAACTCAATACATTTCATGAAATGTCTGGTAAAAATAAAATAATAATACAAAAACTCTCTCTTTTTACTGAATCACACTTTGAGAAATTAATTATCTTTATGAACAGAAAAAAATTTAATCTTTTCAACTTGAGTTGGTTTTTGCCAAATTATCTCAGTTTGCTGAGGGACCATACTTCAGCAGGAAAGAAAGATGGTGCATGTATATATAATTTTTTTATATTTTTTTCCTGAACCACTTGATCTTATACAGTAATCAAATTATCCTCTAGCAGACACAAAGGAACAAATTTATCTGTTTAAAACTAATGGGACCAGAGACACCTGAGCTACTCAAGACATTTCCCTGCTGTTGGTAGATATGACACGTGGGCTAAAAAAGATTCACTCTGTCACTCTAGCAGCACTTAGAGGCAAAACTGAATATTTGAGAGTGCCTAAGATATCACTATGATCTCTTTTAAAAATTGTAAATTAGGGTGTCTTTCCAAAGAGCAACAAGTTTCATTACCAAGGTGTACATAGTGAGTTTCTGAATGAGGAACAGTTGACTCCAGGCAAAATGATTTCTGATGGAAAGAAGAAAGAAAAAAAAAATAAAAACTCTACAGGGTACTGAGTCAGTACTTTCTATTTAAAGCATATAATTTATATTTTATAGATTTAGATTTTTATTTTATAATGTGACAGGATTGTAGCAAAGAATCATCCTGTATTATAGAAAGTATAAATCTTGACCTTGAGATAAGGCATCTCTAACCTTTAGAGTAAGATTAATGTGGTTATCTATCTGGAAACCGAATGTTTTTATTTATTTTCAAAACAAAATTGCTTCAATGGACCCTTTCATCTATTCTTCTTTATGACAATGCAAACTACAGAAAGGTCATCTGAGGCTTTGAGATAAAAAAAATAATCTTGGTCTGTAGGGAGGGGGTGCCAACAGAACATTCCTGAAACAGTTTTTAATTACATTCTTTTTGTATGGCTTGCATATTCAGATCTCTGTAGCAAATGTTAGGAATATGATTGCTTTGCAAATTTCTGGGAAATTAATTTTAGTCAGTATGACAGTAAATATCTGATATGCACAGATCCCGTGAGGGAAAGCAATCACTGAAGAGAGAGAATGTTGTTGTAGAACAGCCAAGCAGGGGTAAAAGGAGCAGTAGTCCATTTAATGGTGTTTCTTCTTCACAAAAGCTGGTTTTATTTCTAGCATGACAAACATTTCCCCCATAACAGTAAGAAATCCCTTTAGCAAGTAAAAAACTTTGCCATACGTTAAAAATGTGTGTGTGTTTATCTACAGGATGCCACTTTATTTTCAAATGAAAAGGGACAAAGACTCTGTTATAGGCGCAAGAGATTCTCTTTCACTAGTAATTTCTTAGTAGTCATTATGTTCAATTATGGTCACAGAGAGTAAAGAAAACTCGACAGTTGAAATGTTACTATACAGCCTGGTTATAGCCCCTTCCCTCTTCATCTTTTCAATGGTTTCCCGAGCAAAGTCCTGGCTCTGTTCAGTGAATTTTCCTGCCAGTTTTTGAATCACACATAGCTTGCCAGGTCTCTCCTAACACACATCTGCTGCTGTACCGATTCCCCTCAGTAACCTGCTGCTCCATCAGATGCTGGCTGAAGTTACTGCTCCTGCCAAAGCGGGACATGCTGAGCCCATGCCCGGTGGCTGGGCTGGCCCCAGCTGTGGGACTTTGCCATTGCTGTTTCTGCCTGGTTTCCATTCAGTGGCCTGAATTTCCTGCTGCAATACTTCCTTTGTCTCAAAAAGACTCAAACCCAATTCTGAACACACTTGTGCAAGAAGTCTAAAGAGTGAGGTACCTTTGTAAATCATGCTGGATTAATTCCTATCTACCTTCCTATACGTCTCCCTTGCCTTTGGTTCTTGTTTTGGCATTATCTCCTGATCTGAATATAAATAAAAAGATGCTTCGATTTTCATTAGAATTTAGCACTGCTAGGCTTATGTAGATGAAAAAGAATTGATTGAGCACTACTCTGGCATGTGCATTAACCCTAAAACTTATATTTGCAATGAGTTCCTTGTTCCAATTTTGCATTGAAGAATCACAAAACTGCTGTTTTGTTTTCCACTTATTAAAATCAGAAAAGTTTGCAGAAGCTGAGAAATCAAGCAGCTATCTATCTTCAAAGAAACTCCACTGTGTGCCAACAGCCACCTCACTCTTATGAAGAGCTAAAATGTTGAGCTGACAAAGCTCTTGGCACACATTGCAGCAATGTTATTTCCCACCAATTTCTATATTTAGAAGGAAAAATTATGTTTTCCTCTACCTTATGCAGCACCAAAACCTTTTTTTTTTCCTTTAAGTGAGTTGCTCAGTTAGTGGTTGTTCAAGTTATATTTGACAGCATCAGAGAGTGGAAGAAACAATTTTCTGAAAAGTAATCCGTAGAGTAAGTATTTGATCAAATAAATATCTTATGGAAATCAGTGGCAAATAAAAAAGTGCAATGCACACACACACACATTCTAATTCTGTGTGTCATGTATACATTTATTTATGTCTTTATTTATTTATATAAAGGGGTAATTTCCTCACAGGTTAAGCATGTGAGGAGTACAGTTTCTGTACTGTAGAGGTTCATGGAGTGTGCAGTTTAAATAGCATATAACCCCATGACAGATACAGAATATATTACCATAATTGTTGTTGCTGAAGAAGTTAAAAAATTTAACTTTTCATTATAAAAATCTGCATAGCCACACTTTTCAGCATAAATTCAATTCAGTCTAAGTAACACATCTGTTGCTCTTATTGTCTGGCTTAGGTAGGTTTATTACTTCTGGAGTGCTAGCAATATATTTTATAAGGAGAGATGGAAGAAGAATATGCCCTGAGATGCTATTGCAAATTAGAGTTACTGCTGTCCTAAGGCCTTAGATGTTCTTTTTGTTCCCAAGAGGGGAATCTTTTTAATGGGATTCTGTGAAAAATCCCTGCTGGACATGTGGGTCATATGACTACAGGAATTGAAACTGTCAACAACATGCATTTTAGAAATACATTTTCAATTCTCTCTGTTTGTGTAACGGTTTTGAGCCTTCAGGGTTTCCATTTTCAAATGTTTACTTCTTCTAGCCTAAGTACTAGAAACTATACTCTTTTATTCATGTCAGCAGAAATGCTTCTATCACTAAATCATTCTAGAATTTAGGAATCAAGGAAAACATGCCTGAGTTTATGTACATGTATTTTGTAAGTATTTATATAAATAATACACATATCCATGTATATCTATCTATTCTAAACATTATACAAATATATACCTATAGGCCATATTTATTAATTACTCTCTCTATTCCTCAGTGATAAGTTCCTCAGCATCACCACTATCACTATCACCTTGGAAACACCTTTGGTTCATAATAAAAATATGTCTTATGAAGTAAATCAATATAAGTAATTGCAATGACAAAACAGAGAAGAATATTGATTTGGGTTTGAAATTTTCCCTTTGTTTTCCGACTTTTTTTTTTTTAGTTTTCTAGGTTCACATTATTCCCAAATCATAAAATATCCATGAAAGAAAAACCTACAATAAAAAAGATTATCATTGTCACAAATTATCATGATCATAATCCTTATTATGACTGCTATTTGGTTGTGCCCTCTGTATGCTCTCTGAGCTCAGCCAGAACACTCCTGTTCTCAGAGTGTACCTATGAGCTTGTTCTCTATTATGGCAGAAAATAAACTGTTTTCAGAGAAGCATCCATTATTATTTAGCAAAGAAAACCAAAGACTGGAGTTTCATTATTTCCTGAGCACACAACAAGTAAAAATTTTTTTCTTTATTAATTTCTTTTCTGAGAAATAAATATTTCAGTATTGGCCTTAACAGTCTGGAAGAATAGACAAGATTCCAGAAGTGCAAGTTTTTTTTCCACCTGTAGCATATGAAAAAAAATCCAGTTATTTTTCATAAACTTTTTTTCCCTATATCCACTGGTCATCACAAATTCATCCTGAAATTGTTAGATCATGGAGACTACAATAGTTCAAACTTCCTATATTTAAATTTCCACCTTTTTTACATTTGATTTTTACATTATATAGGTTTTCCTAATATGTAAATAAAAAGTGGGTTTTTTTTCTGTGACATATGTACGAACACATGTTTTGGCATATCACAGGTTCCTACAGAGATTTGAAAACTTTTCATCTAAACTTGTGGTTTCTGAAAAAAGAATTGACTTCATGTCCTGAAATTAAAATATTTTTACTAATGTTGTATATAGTATTCAGACTGTCAGATGGTGTCTTCCATAATTGATTGCCCTTCCAAAATTTCTTCCAAAGTAGGTTATAGTATCTGATAGGTAATAAATTATAATGAAGTGAGTTTTGTCACTGAATTCATAATGCGTCTGGTCTTTTGGTGTGTAATTTTATAGCAAGATGCCAAAGATTCATTTACTTGAGACTGAACATGGTTGATAAAAAACTCCTTATGAAAAAATATTGTTTTGACTGCTGGTTTAAAATTGCACATTATGTAGACATTAAATTAAACTGAACAGGGTAGTTCTTGATTTTTAATTTATTTTAATGTAATTATAATATTTTTTCCATGGATTGACTAAATTAATTTGTGATGCAAATGTTAGATTAATTTTGATGGAGAAAAAGGCATTTCAAAGTGAAGCTCTGACAAGATGTTTATTCACTACTATTTAGTTAGGATGGACTTATGAAATACTCTGTAGGGAGTAGTAACATGCAGAGCATAAAAATCATATGCCAGTTATTTTTCTGTCAGTACAGTGTATTCTGAAGATACTGTGTATGTACACAGAGCCTCTTGTTTTGCCAGAAGCACCCTTTATTTCATGAACCTCATAAAATAACATGAAAAAAATCAGATTTGGTATTACTTCTGTTAGGCACGCCCTGCAATTAGTCATTTAGAGTCTTTTAGAGACAAAAACTCTCATTGACTCCAATTTGCATATTTTTTTTCTTATTCTGCATTATAAAAAGAACAAATCCATGGAAGTTGAGAGGTAAAATTTTCATCAGCAAAGATGATTCTTCAACAATTTTTATAGTTCTGAGGTCTCATTTTCTCTAAATTCTTGATGTCTTGATGGCTTTTTCAGCCAAAACTGCAACATTAGTGATAAGGTATTAAGGGTCAAGACTCAGCATCACCTCTTGTGCCTCATGAGTTTAATCTGATGTGCTGCCCATTCTTTCTGAGACATATCTATAAACAGAAAGATATTGCAATGCTGAAAATCAAGGTGATGAAAGGAAAAGAACCAATGCTGACCCTTTTAAGTAAATTATAGGATGCTCTACGGTATGAAACTGTGTATGCTTGGGAAACCACATGCTTACACAGCTACCATGCCATAGTGATTGAAGACTGAAGGGCTGCCAGCATTTTGCAGTCTCTTTCCTCTGCAGGGCCAGAGGTCCGCAGGGGTTTCCCAGGAACTTACAACTCTAGGTGATGGCACTGCCCATAACAGAGGCAGAGGAACAGACACAGAAGAAAACATTTAATGAGGTCAAATATGTACTAACCACAATAAAGGTTGGGACATTTTCTGTGGCATTTTCTGCTAGTTATAAAATAGAACGCGTTTTGTTATCCAACAGCACTTCAAGCAACACACATTTTAGTCTGAGCTAGTTGAAGCTCTCCCATTTATGATACTTATCAATCCCCTTTGTAAAGTACTGCAAAAATTTCTATAATGACACTTTACCATTTCCACAGACCACATCACATTTTTGAGGAAGAGATTTCAAATGAAAAGAAATGCAGCCATTCACATCAGAAAAGTTCACTTAGGTTTCTGTGAGGTGCAAGCTTTTACACACTTACACACATGCAAAGCATGTGCATGCACATGCACACACATTTTCACATCTTATTTTTCTGAAAGTTGAATTCCCCAGCAATGTGTTGGCAGTTTACCTAATGAATGGCAGATAAATTATGTGTACCTAGGCCAAATTTGATTATCATGGGGATAACCTCTCAGGTCTGGCCTTAGATGCCTGAAGCATTGAGAGAGGTAAGGATGACAATGGTGAGATGCTTCCACTTCCTTACTTTGGCAGCATGAGAAACCCAAGTATACAGCTTTCCCGAACCAAATTCATGGGTTAAGAGCAGTCCTGCTCTGAGAACTCACACTTTACTCATCTTGTAATGCAACCCACATGTAACAGCTTTGCATATTCAGGTTTCAATTTTATGGACCATACGTGCATTTTTAAAATAATCCCTAATTTTATATTTCTTTATATATTGTACAATGTGAACGCATATCATATGTTACATGCACATTTCATGCACTAGATCATTAAGAAGGGTAATTGAGAATCTGAGGGAGTAATGCAACATTTTTCCTTTTATTTGTGTATGTACGTTTCTTCTATTAAGAAAGTAGTTTTACATGACATTGCATACTATGAACAACAAATACGGATCTTGGATAAATTAGAACTTAAAAGGAAATACCGTGAGATTTTAAAATTATTTTTGCTACTTTAACCTTGTCACCCTGACAGTAGGAATAAAATTATGGTGAGGGCAATTTAATCTTTATGACATAAGCTGAAATGTAATATTTTGAGGGATTCCAGCTATTTGACTTGAATTACAAATTTTATATTCTTAAGGAAAATTGTTTTCAAACAAAAAATCCTAATATCCTTTTTTTTTTTTT
This sequence comes from Vidua macroura, assembly GCF_024509145.1. Classification (NCBI taxonomy): domain Eukaryota; kingdom Metazoa; phylum Chordata; class Aves; order Passeriformes; family Viduidae; genus Vidua; species Vidua macroura. The sequence goes on along the minus strand of NC_071572.1, from coordinate 52,653,680 downwards.
TTTTTTTTTTTTTGTTAAGAATTCTAATCTATTTCTAAGTGGGCATGACTGGGGTAAGACCAAGTGCCAGATTCAGCTGTATCCCTGTACACCCTGCAGAATATGAATGATGCTTTGCTATTTTCCAAGCTTTAAAAAAACAGCCTCCAGCAAATCAACAAACAGTATCACAGAGGTTTAGGTAGAGAACATAAAGTCTTTCATTTAGTTCAAGATAAAATGTGCCCAACAAGGGATAGATTAGGAAGACCCCTCGCATAGCTGGTTTGTGCCTTGACCCATGCAGGACCTTAGGTGAACTTCAACAGACCACACATTTAAGAAAAGGAAAATTAAATGGAAAAACACAGTAAAAAGTGGAATCCACAACTACCACTAGGCTTTTAATGTTCAGAGCACCTTTGACATGGGTACTGTATATGGGCAGACTTTAAGATCTCAAAGCTGGACTACAACACCAGAAGAAAAAATCATGGTAAACTTACTTCATACATGATTGTCTCAGTAGATTGCTCAGTTTCAAAACCTCCAGAAAGGCTGAACCCCAGACCTTTGTATTGGCTCAGAAATCTGCAGGCCGTGGGCAGTGTGTTCTTCTACTTGACCAACTATTAAGAAGTACTGAACTGAAATTTTGTGAGCCACACACTCTACTCCTCCCAAATGGGAGAATTTCATCTTTTCCTAGTTAGATTCCAAATTTTCAAAGTTAAAGCAAATTGGTAAATTTTCCTGATACCTGATGTTATTTTGGCATCATCTGTTTGTTTCAGTAGGGATTTCAACAATGTTCCTTTTTTTCCTCATTCATTTACTCAATTTTTCTTAATAGCTCTCATAATTTTCCAGAAAAAAAAAAAAAAAAAAAAAAAAAAAAAAAAAAAAACCACAAAAAAACCCCATCCTTTTCTGTTTACACAACCTGTTTATCTATGGACACCTGCCATTCTACTACCTTTAAATCTAAGAAACATGTACATGTAGATTATACTCCAACCAGGTGGTGAAGTACTCATACAAGTAGAAAAAAAGACACTTTCATCCTAGATTTTGAAGGCAAAGGAATAGAAAACTGTATCACCTAAAAATATTCCAGGAAGACCTAAACTTCCTCAGTATAGAAAGATTCAAGTTGCAATATATATGCCAATATATGTTAAGTTTGTGGTTATAATTGGCAAAAAGGACACTGACTCAGTACCAAAAATTATGTTGACTCTGTGTTGCAGAACAACAGTAAATGTTCGAGACAAACAAGCTAATGGGCTTATACCTGGTCCTCTACAGTGTGCTTAATCTATGGTTTGTTCTTCATTTAGCCAAAGAACTGAAAAATCAACTATTCTGAGAGGTCTCTAATATAGAGATGACTAAAGTTACCACTTCTCTATTAGTTACAGAAAGATCTAAGAACAGAGCAGACATTGAATTTCCAGCTGGTTAAGCAAAATGAAATAAAGCCATAACTTTCTATTGAAAAAAAAGTAATAATGAAAAAAGTCTTGCTGATTTCCTTCACAGAGAACTCAGTGCTCAGGCAATAGGTGCTTTCTCAGAAGCACCCCTGGGAAAATGCGTTCAGTGCTTTGTGTCTCTTTTTTTGTCTCCTACTTTTCATAAAATCTGGAAAACTTCACTGTCCCATTTTAATGTAAAATAAAGGTGCTAGATATGAACCAAATATTCTTACACTGATTTGCCTAGTTTATTCATTCAGGTGCTAAAGAGTGCTGGCTACTGAGTATCATTGGAATTCACATACAGTCTTACTCAAGAAAAATAAAAATACCTTTTTTTTTATTCACATCATACACAGCAGTTTTTTTTTCATGTTCACAAAAAAATGGTTTTCTAATTCAGTAATTCAAACCCAGACCACATTGAATCCCCTCTCACAGTGCATATGATGGAAAAAAAAAATATATAAGTGATAGGATTACAAATGTTCTGAGAACATTAACAGGAGGGGTTCACATTTAAAAATATCTCCTTCAAAGTTAATGTGAATAGGTAATAATAGGATTAATTATAAATTTTTAAAAGAGAAAAAATTGCAGTTACATTAGTTAAGTATTTTTTCTATGTCAGACTACTGCAGATTTGATTTACTGGTTTTTGCTGTCTTATTTTCCTTGTTAGATCAGTAGCATTTGTTCAGTGATTGTTGTGTTCCAATATTTATTTCCAAATTTCTTTCTTTTTTTAAGGAGATAAAAATGATGTAAATTATGGACCAAAGATTAATAGTTAAGAAACTTCTAAATTTCCACTCTGAAAAAATAAAAAAATAGGAATGAAGTTCAAGAAAATGAGAAAAAACCAATTGCAATCTTATGAATTGCTTTCCATTCCAGAGTGAAAATATTCAAAATAGCATCATCAATTTTTGTTTGCTTGTTTTAGATTTTTTTTTTTTTTTCAAACGAATTGTGTATTTGGAGGAAGTGTTTTTTAAGTTCTTGAAAATGTAATCCAAATCAATAAAAATATAAACAGTACAAAACCATAAAATTGGTAACACTGTAAAGATTCTCTTCTGCATAGATCTGGAAGTTGCTGTGTTTTGAGAAAATCAAAAGAACTTCAGAGCACTGCAAGAAATTAGGCAGACTACCTCCACTGATTCAGGAACTTTTAGAGTCTCTTCGCATCAGGGAAAAGAGTGCTTATATGCCTATGAAGGGAATAACCATAAGCAAAAAATAGAATAAAAAAATTTAAAAACCCTAAAGGGTAAAAGAGTAAAATCAATTAGAAACCCAACAATGGAGTGGACAACTTTAAGCAGCACATCCCTTTCATATACAACTGTCTGTTAACCAAACTAACCATCTGTTGTCCAAACAACAGCATAACAAAGCATGAAACAAGTAAGAAAAGGACCTTTTTTCAGTCACTTGGGAAATTATAAATTATAAGAATTTCTTTCTTATGTTTGGAGAGTACAGGATTCTTATGCATTTGACAATAATAAGCTGCAAAATACAGTTGGGAATATCACCAGTAAGCTGGATGAAGGGGTAGAGTTACCCTCAGCAAGTGACTAAAAACTTCTTGCCACTTTAAAAACACAGCACAAACATGAATTTGACTGACAGGAAAAGAAGTAATGTTTTTAAACTGCAAGAGGAAAGATTTAGATTCACTCTAAGGAAGAAATTTCATAAGGATGGTGAGGCACTGGAAGAGGTTACTTGGAGAAGCTGTTTAAGTTCTATCCCTGGATGGAAGATTGGACAGGGCTTTGGGCAATCTGTTTTACTGAAAGATTTCTCTGCCCATAGCAGAACCTTTGGATTAGATGATCTTTAGAGATCCTTTCCATTCCAAACCATTGTATGATTCTATGAAATTTGTTTTCAAGGGGAGAAAATTTGTGAGTACAGAAAAAAAAAAAAAAAAATACCAAGGAAACAGGAGGAAAATATCTTCTACTCTGAAAGGTGGTATTTTGGTTATCATATAATTTATCGTGATTTTCCCATGCATTTTATTCTCTGAGTCAGCTCCAAGCAAAACAGTAGCTGAAGGAAATATCTTAGAAGTATCAGATAGCCACTGTGAGATAAATGACAGTATTTTAATTAAAGGCACAATTCAATTTTCTATTATATCCCACCATGTCCCAGATTTACCTATATTTCTTCCCCAATCTTCCCCCAAATCTAATCAAAGTTATGTGGAGACTATGTGCTATAACTCACAGTATTAGATTATGGTTTGGACTCAGTTTTAACACAAGGAAAGAATTGTTAAATATATAAATCTACACATTATTCACATTCAGATGTCATATTCTGTTTGAATTTCCTAAGTGTTCTGACTCGCATAATATATAAATATTTGCAAGAAAAAGCATAGGTATTAATATTAAAGATAGCAAAGACATGGTAATATTTTAGGTTTGCTTCTCAGATTCCAAATCTTACAAAGTAGTCACAACAGGTTTATTGAGCTTTAGGTCTATCTTTTCATATATTTACTAGTCTTTTCATATGCATACTAGTCTTTGTTAAAACAAAGAAAAAAGTCTAAACTTGCAATCAAGCAGATGTTCAATGCAGTAGTGAGCTATTTCACTATGGATACAATATTGTTACTATTGTTACTACAGTACTACTGGGATAGTTGCTTCTGGCTTTGATAAAGCAAAATCTCTGTTAGAAAACTTCTAGACTCCGAAGTGCATACCTGTGATATGCATAGAATTTCCTATGAGTCAGATAGATCAAAAAAGTAGTACAAATAGGAAAATGGAATTGCACAAAAATTGTAGAGGACATGGTACTGAAGACCTAAATAAAACACAAAAGATACATAAACATCAGCTAGATTACTTTTGTGTTCAGAAACATGAAATGTAATTAGATGTAATAGATAAAAAGATAAATGTTGTAATGGATAAAAAGATATGTGGCCAAATTGGCAATGATGTTAGTAACAGTTATAAATTTTACAAATATTATGTGCAACTTACAAAATAGGATTTCTTAATTTCTCATTATTTTTAATGAATGCAACAAAGACATTGTAAATATTTCTGATATAGCTTGTTTACTGTTTTCATCTAAAGCAATTAAAGAAAAGAAAATACTTTAACTCCCCTAAATAAGCAAATTTTATATGTGAAGTTATTGTTGACCAATAATTGAAATATTTAACACTTCATGTTACAAAAACTGGTTTCATATATAACTTTGTTAGCATAAGCCATTTAAAATTAAAATTTCCAATTATCATGAAGGGCACAAACAAAGAGGTGGGGGAATAAATCGTCAATATTTGTAAGCAGAATTTCAGTAATTTTCACTGAAGGTTTTAATACTTTATGTATCAGGAGAGACATAATTTCTGTAGACTATTAATTCACATGGGTTTGGTCAGATTAAAAATACTGGGATAAGATTTTGAGTTTTTAGACAGCATTTACTTCAAGATTTAGAAACACCTAGATTATGCAGAAATGGCACATCCTAAGACTTCCAATTAATAAAGAGACAACCAGTTAGGAGGCCGATCACACATTGTGTCCCTGAATAGGCTTCTCAGATGGAGAAGGAAAGGTCTAGGAAAAATTTCACCTGAAAATGGAAGAATATGTATGGAGGGGAATGTCATGGAGTATTCAGGGACATTGTGATGCCTGAGACTGGTAACTTCAGCAGCTGAGCAGCACACACCAGTGTGACTTTCCATCTCTCTTTCCTAGGCTAGCAGTGATCTCCATTGTAGAAGTGTAAAAGCCCATGTAAGTGTGCCTCTGAGGGAGGAAGGGATTCCCTTGGAAGCACCTCCCCAGAACATATAGAAGGCTGACCTGTCATCTGTGTGCAGATCTAGAAAGCTTTCTCAAATTCAGCAAATTTCTGTTCCAGAAAAACAAATCCCAGTACAATGATCCAATGACTTTCTAGTCAAGGATATCCAAGAGGACTGTGACAATTCCCATTAAGTTTTCAACCAGAATCTATATGTTATCTTATTTGAAACAGTTTGCTCACATCTTGTTCAGTAATATAAACTATAATCTTACACCTGCTGTTACCACACTTACTTGTCCCACTTTGACAAGGTAGAGACAGACAAAGTGCATTATTTGGAATGCAGATGTTCTATTATACAATTACATATTTATATTTGCCATTCTGTCATGTCAGGGCCAAATTAGTGCCTTGCCTGTGAAGTTTGTAATGTGTCTTTTCTTCTTGCAAGAAAGTAAATCTGGAATAAAGCAATTGCCTTCATTGGAGACAACCAGTGTTAAAATAGAATTTCACTGGCAGCTTTGGAGTATTTAGGTTGTAGGGAATATTGAATGGATTACTAGCAGTTGAAAGAATATGTTGGTTTTTTTTTTCTTTCCTGTAATAGTATCTAACCAGAATTTATTGTTACTTATGTTACAGTAGGATTTCTCCTTCAAAATATATTATTTTATTTCCTCCTTCTCACTCATAATTTCAGAGTTTAAATGGTGAGAAAATATCCTATCCAAGCAGTAAGAGGTTGGGATGGGAATTTCTCTTTAATTTTAGAGAGGAAAAAAAAGTATTTGTAGTTAATATAGTAAAAACCACACTGTTTCCTGATGACTTTGCTGCTTTTCTATAAATATGTTCCCTATAAATGTAACTGCATGTAAACAACTTAAAACAAGACTTCTGTATTAATCAAGCTGAAATTCTGCTACATAGGCAGATATCTGATTCATATAAAATATCACAAACGCAATATCTCATACGGAATAGACACAAACTTATTTAAATCCAGATTTTAATTTGTCAGCAATATACCCCATTGAATTTAGACTAATTTCCAAGTGCACTATGAAACTTAAATTAGATCAAACCAACTTACACTTTTTTTGTTTTTTTTCCCCTTGGAAACCTGCTGGTAGGAAATTATGTTCTTTGTATCTGACCCCAAGCATGGCATGTTATATATTCCAACATACACCATGAAATTCATTAATACGGAGACTATGTTAGGATTGATCTTCTTCTTATTTTCTACCATTCCCATTGGTATAATGCTATAATTTATATATCTATTCATTCAAGGGAATAAAAAAATATTGTAAGCATTATGTAGTTTTTGTAACAGAAAGTTGAACATACAAACAAGTTGCACAGAAAGCTTGAAAATACTGACAGCTAGGGAATGTCTTATATTTAATTTTTCATTTATCTAATTGAAATGACATCTCAAACTTTTTACATAGAGCTGATATTGCTGTAATAAAAAAAATAGTTTTCTTGAAAATATGATTTTGCAGTCAGGGAAGGCATTTCTTGATTTTAGTCCTGTCACATCATTTAAAAATAAAGATAACCTTTTTCCATTTCCCCTAAGATTGCATGAGGTTTAAATGAAGCTGTCATGACAGAAATGTAAAATGTGAAGAATTGTCTAAAGATTACACAAAACTTTCACTTATGCTGTGGCTCTTCCATCAAAGGCTATTTGTTCCAATTTCCATACTAGCAGATGATGCAGTGTATGTCACCATGAATAGGAAAAAAACCAAAATATATATAAGAGTGTATGTGACAGGGAGAAGAATAATATAGTAGGACTGCTCTAAAATAAGCCCCAAAACAAGAAACCAACAAATAAACCATTTTGATACAATAACCTCCCCCAAAAATTACGCTGCTAGCAGTCCCCAAATTTAAAGAAATAAAATCACAATAGAAAGAGTATTTCTGTCATCACTGGGTAACTGCACTTTAAATTTATTTCTCTCAAAGCACACAATTACTTTTCTGACCTGTCTTTGAATTTGGGGAGTTATGATGAAGGATGAATAATACAGCTGTTCCCATCTAGGTAATTTTGTTTTCAAGATGGACTGTCTCATCAAGTAGCACCATTCCTGGTTGCACTGAAATGAAACCACCTCTCTTTTGTTCCAAAAACCAGATGCTGCTGCTCCATGGGTCATAGTGTTGCTCTAAATTTGTGAGATAGCTTCACACAGCCTATTACAAATAGCCTTCATTGTGTGCCTGTTAAGGACACGTATCAGGTCATTCTCATGCCTAAGCTATCCTCATCCTTATGGATCTGACAACAACAGGTAGAGTTTTCCAGGACAATAATCAGGATCATGTGGTATCAGAGGTTCTAAGAGAGAACAGTTATTTCCTGCAGTCTTAAGGGACATTGCACATGGCATCATCTAGTAGTTGCTGAAGCATCTTGGCCATTGGCATGAGAGAGGTAGACCTGGTACCTCAGCTAAAGGAGATTTTTTGTCTTCCTGGAGCAGTAGCTGTCTTGTCAAATGAACCCCCCCTTTGGTATCTGAAGAGTGACATAAATAATATATATAAATCTATATAAAATGAGATTTGATTTGTTTTTCTAATATACACACATAACTAATATTAGTAGTTGGTAGCAAAACTTTTGCTAATATATAAGTGAAAATATGAAGTGTTCCCTTAGGCCAGGTTTAGGAGGAACTGTGTGTTAAGGCAGTCCTTTAAACTGTGCCTATTTTACCTGTGAATTGAACAGTTTTAAATTACAGGAATACTTAACCTGAAGTGTTACATTATTAATTTCAGGTACTTTATCATAACTGACGTTTCCATGGAGACAGGTTATGGATATTCATTGTAAATGATACTGCTACTATTCTGTGAACTGCGTGAAAATTATCAGTATTAATTCCATGGATTTTATTTTTGCGTTCCTTGACAAATGTGCTGTGATGCTGTCTGTATTCAATTTGCAAGCCAGTATTAGCTACCTTCTTCCAGACTATGTTGCAATGACTCCTGCCAAGCAAGCACTTGAAATATTGTTTCTTTTCCTTGCTAAAACAGCATAAGCAAAGCTTTTGTAGGAGTAAACACTGAGCTTCAAAGAATAAGAATGACCTCTCTGCAGGGTGCATGTCTAAACCTACTTCTACTGCAATGTTAAGTTGGTGCTTTGTTGAGGCCATAAACTCCATGAAGTAGAAGAATGCAAAATTCATCTCTGCAAAAATGGAATTCAACCATCATATTTCAAGGGATGAAAATGGAAATATGTAGCACATAAGTCAGTGACATATACTGAGTCCTCTATTTTACTGTACTTTTCAACTAACTAACCAAATAATTGAAAGCGGGCAAGAGTAGAAATATTTAAAATTAAGGGTTTTTTCCAACTTGATTTGATATCACCTAACAGGTTGCAGATATTATTGTAATGGAAATACTTCTAGAACAATTGACACTTAAAGCAAAGGGTTCAGATGATAATAACACCAACTCTTTTCTTAGATTTATAAAAAATGAAAAATAGTAAAGTAAAACCTAAAATAACAATGCCACTGTCTCAAATATAATGTTTAATATGTCCCTTGCAAAGGGATGTCATGTCTATTTCCTGTGTTGTATGATTTCTGTCTAGCCAAAAATTTCCTGAAATGATCATTGAAATACTGAACAACACTATTATCCATCAGTACTTTCATTTTATAAGCATTATTAACCCAAAAAAACAGCTTAGAAATATGATTTATTCAGCAGGGACACTACTAAGGAGCGTAAAAACATTACTGTGAGTGAGAAGTTTTATAAAATGTTTTTTCATTGAACACCAATCTCATTACGACTTTTGCAATTCAGACAAAAATGACATATTCTCCAGCAGAAAGATAAAAATTTCCTTCAGGATGCATCACAAACTAAGAAAAAAAATAATATGTGTGGCAAGATTTCCCTTGTGCTATTAAAAGAACCTAAAACCCAGAAAAAAGCCCTGCTGATATTTTATTTTGTTTTAAAATAGATTTAAAAACAAAAAAAATCCCAGCACAAGAAGGGCAAATGCACTGGGTAGATTCAAGGGAAATTAACCTGCACCAAATCTAAAAGCAATCATAATTAGTGTGTTTAGTGCTAACAATAAGAACCACATTCTTTAAAATAGGATGATATGTAGTTGAGTATATTTACACTTTGATATCTAAACCAGGATTTACTGTTATAACTATCTCCCTCCAAGAAAAACTTGCAAGAAATACTGAAAGCAAGAAACTTCTGCTGAAATTATGACTGAAACACATCCACAGGAATAATAAATACCCCATCTTCACATCATGCACAGTACCCAAACAACTACACTTTTCTTATTTTCCATAGGTAGATAGGTAGATTTTTCTGTTTAGAAGTCTTAAGTTTTGGGTTTTTTTATATATCTGCACCAAGAAAAGTAGACATTAAGCAGAAAAGTGACTAGACATCAGAGCTGTGTCCTTTAATCCATAGTCTCTCTGCTTATTACATTACTTTTAATAAAACTCCATATTATGGTATCTACAGTATTTCTAGTATCAGCTTCTGCTGGATAGCACAGTACAAAGTGTGTCTGCTGCTTTTGTTAAACAGATTAAACAGAGGTTACTAAAAATAAAACTTTTGTGAAAATTAGTATCTATTTCAGACATTGTACTGAATAATTACAACCTAAATTAGCCTTGATTATCCTTCAGTGTATAAATTAAAAAATGGGCCTGTCAAAAAACTACTCATAAAATTTAAGGTAATGCTTCCAGTTCCTTTATTGAGCTCTATATCACCTAATGAGAAGTGGCTGTGTATGCATGTATAAACGGTATTTATATCACTGATAAAATGTCCATGTATTGATTTAACTGATAAAATACAGATGGATATATTTGCCTTCTATCAAAAATACTTTTATAGACACAGTCTGGGAGTCTGTATGGAAGAATATTACTCATTCAGTACCCACAAATGCTAGATATATTTACAGTTTGAGCATGGGATTAACTACTGCAGCATTTATGCTTAATGGCAGTCATTAAATTTAAGTCTTCTAAATGCAGAAAATCACAGAACCAGTATCAGCTATAACCAAACAAGAAATCTTTTTTCATACAGACTGTCTTCACAGATGGAGAGTTTGCTTCTACTTTAATGTTTTTAGTACTGTCAGATAAGAAGTGCATAATAATTAGAAGCCAACTCAACTAAATTCTAAAATTTCAACACTAAGAGTTTTAAGTGCTTTTCAGCTCCAAATCATAAACACATAAATTTACTTCCCAAGTATGGGAGTATAAATTGGAGAAAGACAGTTGATGTCTTGGGAAGAATTCACAAAGTCAACCTCTCTTCAGTAGGCTTCCTTCTTTTTCTTCCTAAGTAACTGGCATTTCTAAGTAATTAACATAGGTCAACTTTATGAATACTTAGCACCTAAGCTTCCTGTGACTTTAATCATACAGAATATAAAGAAAATAAGCAGTGTGAAATGAGATCTGAGTTGATAATGTGTTCACTCTTATTGATTTCTTCATTGCCATGAAATTAAGTGGAAGTGATATTTTCAAACTGTAAAAATTATCTTCACTTAAATTTTGGATTTATTTTCCTTCAACTGGAATTCATTAGACTAAAATGATACTGCAAGTCTGCTTAAAATGCATTTGGTTTCAGCAGATGTATTTCTTAAATGTGAGAAAATAGATACATTTTTTATTTTCTTTCAAATAATATCTTTTTTTCAAAGGACACATTTCTGCTATTTAGATTTTTTTAAACATCTCAAAGCCTGTTGATTGAAAACCTGTATTTTCCACCAGTAATTTCCAAATTCCCTTTTTTTTCCTTTTATGAATTGTGAATGCAATACATGTTGAATTTGTTGTCTTTTTCTATGTTTTCCTTCATGTATTGTATTCAGCACTCATTGTTTCTATGATTCATCACCATTACTTTTTGACATGGAAATGGTACAGGACATAATCTAATCGTGTCTCAAAACAAGCAGAGAATGGGAACATAAAATATGTGGAGGAACAACATGTGAGACATCTTGATTTCATTTATTCCAGATAAATATATTGAATTTTCAATCAAAACTCTGCAATGACAAAATATTTTTTAAAACTCCAAAGTTTTCCAATTGAAATAATTAAAAAATCTCTTAGTGACTGTGACAGACATCTCCTGAATTAATCTTACACTTCCTTAACAGCAAGCAAGATGACTATTTTGTCCTCTTGACTGAGTACTATCTTGTGGCTAGGTCCATTTTAAGTACACATTTTGAGCCACACTAATGTGTAATTGCATGAATGTAAATACATGGAAATACTACCTCAGGAACAATTTCAACTATTAGTCCAAGTGAGAGTTAAACACAGGGTATTTGGATGTGCAGTACCGCAAGCCTAATTAAACAGACAATTGCCAATGAAGCTTTAAAGCTGGTCCTATTGCACATACAAAATAATTGCATACCCAATTTGGCTTTGTCTTGCATCGTGCTTCACAGATTTATTTTTAAATAACAGCTCACTTTTTATGGAACTGCTTTTCCCTGTGAAAATTGCCAAACATTCAGGTTTTATTTGGTTTTGTGTATTTGGATTTATGATTTCTTTATCTTCAGTTCTTATATGGCAGTCATTTTCTTCACAGTTAAGAAAAAGAACAGTATCATGGAAAGTTTTACTAAATATCTTTTATGTGTATATTTTCATCAGTAATATTATGACAATCTTCCAAAATCCATATATTTAGATATATTTTTACAATTGGTCCACAGATTAAAAAAAAAAAAAAAAAAAAAAAAAAAAAAAAGAAAGAAAACAACAACTAACCACAATAAGAAAACTAAAAAATGAATCATTTTTTTTTTCTGAATAGATATTTTGCTTCTATCAAAACACGTACGAAAAGCCATGGGAGTATATTAAAGCAATGTAGGCTCTTCTTGACAACAATGGTTTTAGTTCAAAAGCACTGAGTAACCTGGAGAAAGCAGCTTCAAAAAATGTATTTTTTCGTGCCAGCACTGAGACAAACCAGCTTAGCAAGAGGAATGCACCAAACCTTCTATTTTGCCATGGTCAATAACTAATCACCATGTAATATTCACAGAGCTGGTAGACTAGACATCAGCTCCCCAGAGTTGATCTTCAGTGGAAATTCACCATTGCCCAAGCTTGCCTTTTATCAATACCAATAACAATCACTGTTTCAAATTATACTATTTTAATATTTTAATTTAATTTGAACACAGATCTTCAGATGCTGTAGGCAATGCAAGGGAAAACAGCAACTGAGAATTCCTCCCCCTCCTTCTCTCCTCCATGGCACTTAGAGTACTGATGCTGATGTTTTATCACACAGATGAATGTCTATTTAGCCTTTCCAGTTAGATCAGGACTGTGTCTATTCCAGGTTCTGTATTGTGAAAAACAAAGATTTTCTGCCTCTAGAGCTTTTGTTTAAACATGAACAAATTAATCAACTACCTGTTTAGGTGGGAGATGTTCTGTTCAAAATTGCCACTGACAAATGTGTTTCAAGAAAAGCGTGGTTGTAGTTTGGGTTGTTTTTCATTTCTTACTACTTGGAGAAAAGGAAGACAGGGTGAATTAATTTGGGACAGAATAGATGGGAGAGATGAGATGAAGCTAATTTAGAAGCTCTGTAAAACTGTTTCTCTCTTTTCGTTATGCCACTTATGACAGGAAAGCAAATGCATACTCATAGTAATTCTGCTGGTACCAATGGAGTTATTCTGTGGAATAATTTGACCTTCAAATTCTAGTTTTCCATTTCCTTACACCCTTTTGAAGTCACACATACATGCTCTGAATAAACACAGTAATTGTGATGTTTGATGGTTTATATCTACTTCTCCTGTAGGTTGAATTAACTTATTAAGTGGGGAAGCTTAATGCAGGGTGACTGCACCACCTCAAATGACCATTTCCCTGACCCCCTTCAAAGTTATATCAAAGTTAATACTGTTTAAATTATTGTAACTCTGTTTCTTTGGCAAAGCCTCATTTGAGATTTAGAAAGTGTCCTGTAAAGGTTTCTATTTTAATGTGATTGATGCAATTTTTATTAAAAATACAGGTTTCAAATATAGATACAGATTTTTTTTTATTTATCTATGTATAAATGCAACATTCAAACAAATTAAGTTAGAAAAGCTTCTGGAAGTCATGTAGGACAATCCTGTCTTTTGAAACAGTGCTAGACATCTGATCTTTACTTGAATCCTGTTACATCACTTCCAACATCCCCAGACGAAGCCATCTAGCCTTTCATCTGAACAGCCAGTGGCCTCCCAGTTTGACTGCCACACACTACACAACCTTCAGCAGTTGCAGCAGCGAGGCCAGGATCTCTCCAGGGTCCTTGTTACCTCCCCCACTTCCATGCCAGTGTGTCTGGTTAGCTCCAGAGCATCCTGAATGGTTCTGGATGTTAATGTTTAGGCAATCTGAAGAGGTGTGAGTTACTAAAGAAAGGTTTGTGTACAGAAGCATGTAGCTCAGGGTGAGAAATTCTAATATTTTTGAGTAGGCAACACTATTTGGTGACATCTTCCCATTTAACCCACAACTTTCCTTATTATATAGAAAACCTCTGCTTATATTTATTTAGGCCACATTCAAAATACCGTGTTCTAAACTTGATGGAATTGCAAATATTTGTTTGTTTTTTTTTTTGTTTTTTTGTTTTTTTGTTTTTTTTTTTTTTTTTTGTTTTTTTTTTTTTTTTTCTGTAGCCCATCAAAGTGTTTTCTCCATTTGATCTTTTGAAAGTGATTCCACTTAGTATCATTGAAGAACCCCTGGCATGTATTGATATGGTGACCACCGTTTTTTTGCCTATTTGTAGTTATTTAGCACTATATAAAATATTCTGAGGTATCCTGGTATTCCATTTGCCTGTCAACTTCCTCTCTCTTAAGTTCTAAGATTTAGGTCTTAGTCTTCCATATATTTGGGACTGCATTGACCACATTTTTGGTAACTTCCTTGTGTATAAGAATATACAGAAAAACATGCATTTGAAATCTACTTGTCTTCTGGAATTTTTTGTTTCCTATTGGCTGAGATTACATCATTATCTCCTAACTTACTGATGTTTTGTACATAATTACAACTCTATTAGTCAAGAAGCCAGATGTGCAGATTCCCAAAAAAAAGTTGATAGCCAGAAAAGAAATGCTATAGTACATCAAATCATTAGTGTATTTTTGTGTTTCACACACACACTTTTCTTGACTTAAGTCTCCTGTGTGGTAATGTTTACCTTACATGGTAAATAAGTGCTGCATTACTTGTTTGTGTACAAACTGTTCTGATATCCAGAAACATAAGGATCTCTGTGGCATTCCCAAATGATGAAGATCTATCCAAACTCTTTAGGATATGCATGGCAGGCTGACATTTCAGGGACTGGATAGTAATATTAGAGTTTAACATTGTGATCCACTTAATTTTAACATTAATTTTTGGTAGAAGCAAATAAATATCTAGACTGCAAGCCATGAAAACCAAACAAAACAAGAACTTAAAATTTTGTTTAAGAGCTGTAGATTATTGGGATTTTCCATTTACAAATAAAGAGTTCTCAATGTAAAATACTTTATAAATATCCTAGCTTTCAGAATATTTTATTTCTTAATTTTTCTCAGTCCTTCAAAATAGTATGTTGAGGAATTAAAATTAGCACAGCAGAAAAATGAGTACTTGTCAAAAATCCTGAGTAAAAGTAATGTCTTATTCATTCAGAAAGAGCAAGAATAAATGCATTATGTAATCTGTAGTAATAGATATTTACAATTCTTGCTTACATGAAAGTTATATTATCAAGCATTCTTCTGCAAAAAAAGATTCTATGTCTGCACTAAACACTAGAGTTGAATTCTTCGAAGTTCTGGATACAAATGATTTTTTGTCAGTTAGTGACTTTGCTTTTCAGTACACTGGCATTCAAAACTATTTTGCAGGAGAAATACAAAGATCTTCTAAACCTATAAATGTATGCTATATACATAATTTGAAATTCCTGTCCTTTGTAAAATGAATGAAAATGCAGCTGAATAAATATCTATCACTTGAAGAGAGGAATTTTGTTGTGCAGGTCTATTTATAAGCAATTAATTCACTGCATTCACAGAGCTACACAATATTATACCTTTGTGCTATTATACAGCAGTTATGAGCAGGAAGAAACTATTTTTGCAAAATATTATTTTTATCAGAAACTGTCAGAAACTGCACCTTTTACACCTTGAAATTTGATTCAGAACCTGTCATTCTTCTAGATTTAATTCCTTCCTAATTCAATATCAAAGTACAAAAAAAAAATCATAATTATTCTGTTTAACTTCTGTAATAATTGGATTTTGCAATTTATGTAGCCCACACATAATTATTATGAAAAACTAATCCCAAACTCTTCATAAAAATGATTGTTAAACGTTTAGGCTTGCATCAAGTGTGTTCAGATGTTCATAAGTTATCCAGATGTTTGTCTGTATTTCAGTCATAATTGCAACCATGAGCTGTGCTTGGGAGTGGGGCACCAGTAGACCAGGATCTGTGTCCAGTGCACACAATAATGAAGCCAAGCCAGATCCTGATGGCTGTTGCATCCCCGGGTTGGTTCAGTTAGGGGTTTTCTAATACATGTTAGTTAGTCGGTTCTATGTACCTCCACTTCCCCCTGCGATGGTTCGTTCTGGGTCGCTTACCATTGGAGCATTCCCATGTCAGTCTTGTAGTCACCCCCTGTTCATTCCTGAAACTTCTGTGTCAGTTACCCCATCCCTGTATTCCTATTTGTCCCGGAACCCTGTATCCACCCCTGTTATGTTCTCGTTGGCTGCTGTGGTCCACATCACTCCCCCGTTGCCTGTCCCCATTGGGCGAGGGGAGCTTCCGCCCCTGTCTGCCCTCCCCCTATATAATCCCATGCTTCCTTTCTCTTGTCACCATCTTGACCACGTTTGCGCTAGGAGCTGACGCCGCCCTCCACTGTGGCAGCCACGTGGGAATAAAAGTTCTCCAGCCACGCAGGACAAGGTGTGCCTTCCTTCTCCCCTTTATCTCCTCTCAGCGTCGGTTATAGAACGCAGCTAGCCCACGCAGAGGCTCAACCCCAGAGCTCTGCACACATGTGGCAACCCCAGTCCAGTCAAGAGGCAGCGCCGTTAGCCAGGCTCCCGAGCCGTCCGGACCCGGGCGAGAAGAATGAAATGATGCAGATGGCCTAGAAGATTTTACTGAGTTGTATTACTATTTCCTTTAAGATCATTGTCCAGATACAAACTGGCCCTTATATATTTTATACCATAGTAGAATTTTGAAATAGAAAAGAAAGCATTTCTTTTTATTGCACATGCATTGAAGTTTAATACATTTTCCTTCTTAAGAAGTTATTAAATGCTAGGTCGTTGAACTTGAGTATAGTAATCATTTGAAGAGGAAAGAAGATTCATATTATTCTACACTGCTTCCCTTGCAGCTGTATAGATTCAGAATATGAGATCCACTATTTTGTACATACGTGTCTCTTCCACTGTAGTACAGTACGTATGTATTTAAACAGCACTCCCTTGTGCAGTGTGATTAACAGACAAAATCCTGTGCTTACATCACAATTATTTATGGGATTGAGCAAGAGACAATTGACACAAAGAGGACAGTACTACAAAACTAATTTTAGCTGCTAAAATGAGTGATAGCTGACAAGGACTACCAGTAAAGGATCCAATAGGTCAAAGAAAAAATCAGAAGCCAAACAAGAGAGAACATGATGTAAAGGAAACAACTTGATAAAAGACATATTCTGGCATTTTGAGGAGACTAAAGAAGAATAGAGGAAGATAAAGGCATTTGTTGTTTCTGCTTCTGATAACAGCAGAAAGAGGAAAGTGAGTCTGTCAGTACAGTATTTTCAGCAAATAAATAAATAAATACTGTACTGGCAGCAGTCAGGCCAAGTTTGATAAGACATTTTAGAGGAGACTGCCACTGAGATTTTCAACCTGCTCCTCTGCCTTACAGGGCTGAGATAATGTTCTTTAATATATTCAAACTTTGGCAGGCTTTTATGAACCAAAAGGAGCTTGTGTAACTTTTGAATATTACCTGTCTCTGCTTGAATGCTCTTCTTCTCAAAGGTTTTGTAACTTTATGCTGATTCCATGTCTGCAACTCAATATTAACTCACATGGCCAATCAAGGGAACAATTTGGGTAGTGTCATGTATATGTCATGTAGCGCGATTTAAATTACTAAAATGCATTCAACGCATGCATGAGGCTGGCATATATGACACAGGACCTTCAGAAGAATTGGGAAATCTGTGGCTGGCAGGTATCAGCCACAGGTTAATATGTAATATCTAAGAAGCCACCATGTTCAGGCACTAGAATTACACACCATCCTTCACTTTTAGTAAGAGTCATGTAGGTAACAGATGTAAACCTTAGTTTCTCCCTAAAATCTCTCTCAAGATTAGATTTTCTATCCATTCAAATAGTGACTGTGCTAGGATAGCTCTCTGTTTGTATATCACGGGCACAAGCAGAACCAGAAGATAAGCACTCCACAGTATAGTAATAAGACCATAAGTTATCTGTGAGTAGGGTGTTTGTTTTTTGTCTTCAAGGACCTCGTAGGAAAAAAAAAAATCTCTCTTTAGAAAGCTGTTTGGATTTCAACTCTAAAAAGCCTCTGAAGCAACCTTTCAGGCAGGCACAATGGCATGACACTGTAATTTAGAGGTGATATCACTGAAGTTATTACGGTCACACACATCCAAGCCACTGAGAGAAGAAAAAATAAAGCGGCCTAATGAATTATGTAAAAACAGGATTTCTCCTGGTATTGCTGTTCCTGTTTTCCAATTACATATTTCTCAACAAATTGCACATGCTTCAAGATTTCAGCAAGACTCTGCATGCATTATCATGTACTCCCTTTGTTAGAGAAGGTAAAGAATTTATTAATAAAAAACTTTTCTCCATGTTCAGAACTATACTGAGTGGGTTATATGGTTTTTTTGATCCAAGAATTTTGTGTCATCTAGATAATGTTGTCATTCAATCTTGATAATCAGATGAAGTCTATTCTTCCCCAGTTACTAATGCTGTCAATTTGATATCTCCTTTTTAAAACACTTTTTTCCCTAAGGGAGTTAGAGTAATACCTTTGAAGACTGAATTTGACTAAAAAATTTAGAGTTACAAAAAGAATACAAATAAAATAATAGAAGCTTGCCAGGGTTTTTCTAGCTATCCTAGATGGGTTAAGGATATTAATAGCCTTCTGGAGGTACAATATTTGCTCTAACTTAAACCAGGAAAAAGATAAAAATTAACACCTCATCCTCATTTAGTAAATCATAAGAAAAAATCTCTTTAACAGCAGAATTTCTATATGAAAGAGTAAAGGAAATAATTCTTCACTAGACTACTACACTATTCTTTGTCATAAGCTTTTGCTTAGCTACAACTCCTATTCATAAAGAAGTTTGCACATAAGGGAATTTACAAACCTGGATCATTCACTTTGAATTCTTGTAAAATACAAGGAAAGATTTTGATGCTATTATTGGGATACACAAAATCTATCTTGATGACTTTGAAACTAAAATAAAACACAAAGAATATGTTAAAAACCTATCCCCAAATTAACATCAGGGAAACTGTCTGGGTTGCATGTGTGCTAGCAAACTAAGCTAGAACCCTAGAACCAAGACATACTGGCACAGAACAGCTTATGCTGATGTCCTAAACTCTGAATTTACAAAACAACCAATGATGAAGTTGCTCCATGACCCATGCCTAGTTCTGAAATTTGCCAATGATCAAAACCCATGCTAAAAGCCCTTTTAAGAGCACAACTGGACAGATGGTTAAATTTCAGCCTGAGAAGATTCCCTGCCACTGTTTAATTCACAAGTACAGAAATATCTTAGTTAGTAAAATACTACATTTCAGTGCTTTTCATTTCAATACCAGATAATTGTGAGCAGACTCTCAACTCCTGTAATAGTGATCTCATTCTGAAATTAGATCCTCAGCCCATTGTTCCAATTTGTCAAGATCTCTTAGAGACTTCCCCCACTCCAGCAGATCAACACTCTCACCTAAACTTGGTGTCATCTTTGAACTTACTGAGGATTCATTTAAATCCCCTTGTCTAAATCACTGATAAAGATGTTAGCACTGTCCCTAATACCGAGGCCTGAGTGACCAGCCTCCAATCACTCTCTGGGCCCAGCCATCCAGCCAGTATTATGCCAAGCAAAGAGTGCACCCATCCAAGCCATGTGCAGCCAGCCTCTCCGGAGAATGCTGTGAGAGACAATGTCACATGCTTTACATTAGATAAACAACATCCACAGCCTTTCCCTTATCTACTGAGCATGTCACTTTGTCATAGAAGCAGAATTAAATACTACTTTCCCCCATAATTTAACTGAAATGTGTATGAATTGAAAGGGCCAGTTTAAGGGTTAAACTTTCCTTATTTTAATCACTTTGATAAGAGAAAAATATATACATTAATTATGGCAGAATTTGATGACAAATTAATTATATGCATATTTCATAGGTTTTCCTGAAGTTAAATCATGCCCTTTTGTGTTTTCTCTTAGACGTGAACAATAAAAAACCCTGGCATAATGGAGTATGGACATAAAAGCAATGCCGTAAGTAGTACAGATTGATTTGAATGTAATTTCCCTGAGTTTAGGTACATGAGTTTGTTTTTCTATTATCAATCCAGTATAAAACAGAAGAATTCAAAGCATGGAATCACCTTTGCAAATCCAGCAAGTAAAGAGACCTTGAATTGACTGCCTGAAGTTTCTCTTATATTTCATGAAATTTGAAACTTCCTTCAAATATTTCTTAGTAAAAAGCCCACCTGTGTAAAGCACCTAAATTTGGTCTTCTGTAGACAACCAAGAGTAGATTTTCTTGGTCCCACAACTGGGTGTCATCTGAAGAAATATTTTGTGAAATACCGATTTCAGCAAAAAGAAAGAGTTATAGTGATTCTTATACCAAGTAGAGTGTTAATGATTTTTTATACCGAGTAGAGGGGAATATTCACAATAATTCAGAAAAGATTCTGAGCACATACCTACAACTGCGCAAGTCACTTTAGGTTTCTGTATTCAAAGATGAATAATAAACAAGTGTCACGCGACAGTCCACTCATCGGTTTTAGGGGAACATACTTGGATTTACTCTGGATGGTGCTCAGGAAAAACAACAAAATTCTCAGGAGGTTCAATAAGAATTTTTTCTTGCAACGTTTGGAACATTCCAACTGAATATGTCATGTGGCAAATTTTAAATCAGCAATCTTTAACTTATCCAGACACAACAAGGCACTTAGCAAGGCATTGACAGGAAATTTTTGGTCTGGTTTACAATATGTTTCAAGAAGAAGATAGGAGAAGAAAGATCGTTGTATGCTGGGTTGGTTCAGTTAGAGATTTTAATAAATGTTAGTTAGGTCAGCCCTCTGTACCCCTATTTTCCCCCACAAATGGTTCACTCCAAGTTACTTACCACAGGAGCTTTTACATGTCAATCTTATAGCCACTCCCAAGTTCTTCCTGAAATTTCTGTAGCAATCACCCCACCTTTGCAATACTATTTGTCCCAGAACGCTGTACCCACTTCTGTTATGTTCCCATAGGTTGCTGTGATCCATGTCACTCCCCTGCTGTCTGTCTCCATTGGGCGAGGGGGATTTTCCACCCCTGTCTGCCCGCCCCCTATTTAACCCAATGCTTTCTTTGTCCATTCGCCATTTTGCCCTCGCGCCGTCTGGGAACGGCCGCTCCAGCCATCGCTGCGGCCATGCGGGAAATAAAATTTCTCAGGCAAGCAGAGCAAAGTGTTCCTTCTCTCGTCCCTTTGCTTCCTCTCAGCGTAAGGATACGAAAGCTGTGTACCCATGCCAGAGCGCTCAGCCCTAGAGTGCCCGTGCATGCAGCAGCTTCAGTTTTGCCAAAAGGCAGTGCTAGCTGGGCTTCCCAGCTGCCTGAGACTGGAGCGAAGAGCAAAAGCCATGAAAGATGAAAGAGAAGAGAAAGAGAAAGAGAAAGAGAAAGAGAAAGAGAAAGAGAAAGAGAAAGAGAGAAACAGAGACAGTCACCACTCTAGAATTCAGCATTATCTCAGCTGCTTTCAAACCCAGGTGTAGTCAAATCTGCCTTGCAGCCCTGTCCTTTAATCTGTTCTGGTCTGCTGGGGCCCTTTTCCAGGTGAGATTGTGCTGATTTCAGCACCAAAGTCCTGTGCCTACATTTCACACAGAGCCAGAATGTTCCCAGCTGTCCCTTACTGCCAACCACCCTCATTACAGTGGTGGTCAGCGCTGATTTTCCAATGCTCACACACCTCACAGTGCAGTTCAAGAAGGCTCAGGGTTGCAGGGGGGAACAGAGCACTGTGCCACCTATGGCTGAGCTTGCTCTGTTCCCCACCACCTCCAAACTGATTGTTTTGAGCCAGTCAACCTCTCCTCCAGTCTCCCACAATGAGGAACATTTGATACAGTCTACTTACTTTAGATGGCAAATTTCGGACAAGATAGATTACGTCTTTTAAGAGTCCATTTTATTGTGAAGGAATTCTATGCAACTAATGCAAATCTAGGGTATTAATCTGACTTCAGGTTCTGTCATGGTGTTTATTCACAGAGGCAGATGCAGATGAAGAGGTCTCGGTATAGCAAACTGTTAATGATTCTTAGAAAGGCTATGGGTTTTTTTGAGGAAGTATAATTAAATGAGGACTTTGATGTCAGGTGCATCTTTGAGCAAAGTATCTTTTGCTGTTATTAAGAATGATGAGGAGGAGATCTACAGCTTCAGCCTGTCTCTGATTGAACAGGTAGGAGTGGAGGCATGACATGCTTTAGGATGTTAATTCTTCCTTCATATTTATGTCAAATCAAGTTAGGAAGATACTATAAAAATGTCTTTTCTCTGTCAGATACTGATTTGGTATGTTCCAGGAAATTAGGTCTTATTCTTTTAAATTACCTGTGTGCCCATGACTATGAATTTCACAAAGTCATTTTCAAAGGAAATAGAAAATGCTATCAACATTTAATTTCTGGATCATTTATTGTATTTTGCCTTATGGAAAGAATGTAACAAAAGAAAATTTCACATTTGAGATGGATGTGGAGATGTTCTCTGACAGTTGCTTTGTACCTTTGTTATGTGATGCTGGATTCTAACTACTTTATTTACCTAAAATACAGATATATAAGCTTTGCTAGTCAGCTTGAAAATTAATGAAGAAAAGTAAGCCCATCTAGATGATAGTGATGATTCATTTTACTTCTCTTTGATGCCTATGTTAATAGATATATCTCACCCTGGAGGTATGTATTTCTCTGACATGACTATGAAGAAAATCTGTCATGACTTACTTGGATTTAAATGCTTAGCCGTTAGACATCAGAATTTAGGTGGGATAAATTTCACATTGTGTGAGGTGAAAATTAACAAAAAAAAAGACATTAAACCACCAAATTTGTCATTTTAAATTATACATATATGATATTGTATGTACCTATTATAGTGTGTATATAGAATGGTATATATAAATTTATAAATAAGTTTCTATTGTATATATAGTTTGCAGTTAATGACTAGAAAGATTCATTTATTAGCTGTTATTATTTAGGAAGATAAATAGATTTCTTTTGCATAATTATTCAGGTGAAAATGTAGCTAAATTCTTGCAATACTCCTTGCTCTAAAACAATTGCATGGGTGATGATACAGCAGTTGGCACAACAGTTCCACCAGCATCACACCTGTCCAATAGAAGCGGTGGCTTTAAAATACATTTTTTTTTCAGTTGTGATTAGTCACAGTCACTCTCAATCAGTTCACATTTTTCATTGGAGAAAGCTGATCTCTAGAAAGAGACTACTGAGCAGACTGTCTGTGTACTAACAGATATACATACTAATTAATATGGTAAGAGGTTACCTCTACAAACACAACAGAGCACAGAAAGACAATAGCAGGAAGGGGAGCTCAAATAATACTCTGCTCTCATTACTGATAACCAGGACAAAACAACCTTTGTTTAGCAAGATGCTGGTTTTCAGCCAAGAGTCTGATAAGAAGCAGAACCTCCAAAGTGGGATAGTGTTTTTTATCATGCCAGTGTTCTCTCTTACACAGCTGTCTCAGTCACAAAACTTCCTCCTGGGAAGGTATTAGGACATTCATGCATAGGATTGAGGGATAAAATCTGATGGAACATAACTGTTTAACTATGCTGAGGTGAGAGGCAGCTGTCATGTCTTAGAAGGGATCATAAACCATCAAAGATCCCTGAAGTGCCTCCAGACTCATTTTTGGGGCCTTTCAACCAGAGGACTGCACATGATCCACAGTGTTGCAATAGACAGTGTAAAACTCCCTCCTCAGGGGAGGTACCTGGGCATTCCCACTTGAACATTAACCCATTGAACTTTGTGGTTTGGGAGCTTCCTCCATGCCTGATGGATCAAGAGTGTGATCAATGGATAAAGAAATTGCAACAAACAAGTCTTGTTGCTGGATCCACAGGTGACAGCTTTGCTTCCTGCTCTTATCCTTTCTTTCTCTTTTTGTTTCTTTTCCTTATATATTTTCTTAAGTGATGCCTTTATACTTTTATATAGATAAAAACCAAAACAGTTACCTATCCCCTTTCCAATGCAACCAAATTCTCCTAAAACAAACCTGCTGTACAAATACATATATATAAACACCAGTAATTCAGTATAATTTCACTTTAATCTACCCCAAGGGATCTATTATTGACAAGAACCTCAGTTGCTTCATCTTCAGCAACAGGTGGTAACAAGGCCACATAGTGGCTGAGTGGTGAATGTTTCAGCAGTGCACATAACTTAATATGGGATGTTTTGAGGAGGAATGAAAGGAAGGAAAAATGGATTTAAGCGATTTGGGGAGGAGCAAGAATGGATAAATAAATGAGTAAGGGGGTAAAAAGCCTGGTCATGTGTCAATAGTTTGATGTTCAGTACATGTGTATCTATATCTATATCTATATCTATATCTATATCTATATATCTATATGTATATCCATGTGTATATATGAATTTTTACCCTGGAGAAAAGAATGTGGGTGTGACCTAATCACAGCCTTCCAGTACTTGAAGGGAGCTTACAACAAAGACAGAGATGGACTATTTGCAGGAGCCAAGGGACAATAGATTCAAACTAAAATAGAGTAGCTTTAGACTAGATATTAGAAGGAAATTTTTTTGCTGTGAGCATGCTAAGGCACTGGAACAGGTTGTCCAGAGAAGCTGTGGATGCTCCACCCCTGGAAGTGTTCAAGGCCAAGTTAGATGGGGCTTTGAGCTTACTCTGGCCTAGTGAAAGGTGTCCCCACCCATAGCAGAGGGTTTGGAACTAGGTGATCTACAAGCTCCCTTCCAACCCAAACCATTCTATGATACCATGATATATGTGGTGAACATGTCTGACCTATATGCATGTGCCTACTGGCTGTATATGCTCAGCTTTGCTGCAGGTTGCACCTTGGAGCACAGAGCTGCAGCAGCCTCACCTCTGTCAGGCTGTTGGATCTAGCCCAGTGTTTTTCTCTTATGATGCCCTCTTACTTACATATGTGTCTTTGAAGGTGAGCTCTGCTCCACATCTGACTGCTCAGATATGACCAGGTGAATGCACAGATACACTTTAATAAGAAAATATCCAGGTAAGTGCCCACAGCTGTGGGTACTTCCCGAGTGGATCCACTGTTCTTTTGTAGAACTTAGGGTATGCAGTATTTAATCTGTTTTCTACATGAATAAAGTGAGGATGACGCATAATGAGGCATCACTCAGCCTTTCTGAAATGTTAACAACATTGCCCTATGTTGTATTTCCATTTGTTTTACAAAAATAACATCTTAGCTTTCCTATCACTTTTTACAACTAAGAGCAAATACTGCATTTTCTGTCCTTGGGATAATCCTTTCCTCATGCCACTTCTATGCTCTTTTCACATTTTAAAATTCAAAATAGAGTGTTCCAAAAATGCAGTAAAATATTTATTATTCAGATTTTAAAGTATCATGTGAATTAATTAATTTAAATTTATTTCAAGTAGCATATGTCTCTTGAGCCATTGAAAACACAGAAATTCTTCCATATATATTAAAGTTTCTCAAAAGTCTAAGGAAAATAATGCATCAAATACAAAAAAATTCCATAATTATTGCTGGTAGCTTTTAGTTACTGTAATTTATGATTAATAATACTGGATGTCTCCTACATATTTATAGTAGCCAATATTATTTCAGCACTTATGAATAATAAAAATAGGCATGTTTCCCATATGACTGATATTAATTCATTACTACTCTTGTTAAAATAAGAGTTAAGAACTCAGAAAGCTAATTGTGATTTATTTTTCTGTGTTAAGTGAACATGCAGGGATATGGCAGTTATTGCTTTAAGCTTTTAAAGTTTACAGACGTTAAGTAGAATAACAAATATTTTATACAAGTTAAATAATTTGTGGGCAGAAAATATGCTTTATTCAATTTTTCCTTCTACTGAAATAGCCTCCTCTCTCCCTTCTTCAGTTCAGTCTTTTTCTTTCTTTTACTGCTCTCACACTGAATGGAATATGGAGGTGAGAAGGAAGTTGCGGAAGGAAGAAAGGAAGTTGCGGAAGGAAGGAAGGAAGTTGTGGAAGGAAGTTGTGGAAGAAGTTGCGGAAGGAAGTTGCGGAAGTTGTGGAAATTGCAGTAGGAAGGAAGGAAGTTGCGGTAGGAAGGAAGGAAGTTGCGGAAGGAAGGAAGGAAGGAAGGAAGGAAGGAAGTTGTGGAAGGAAGGAAGTTGCGGAAGGAAGTTGCGGAAGGAAGTTGCGGAAGGAAGTTGCGGAAGGAAGTTGCGGAAGGAAGGAAGTTGCGGAAGGAAGTTGCGGAAGGAAGTTGCGGAAGGAAGTTGCGGAAGGAAGTTGCGGAAGGAAGTTGCGGAAGGAAGTTGCGGAAGGAAGTTGCGGAAGTTGCGGAAGTTGCGGAAGTTGCGGAAGTTGCGGAAGGAAGGAAGGAAGGAAGGAAGGAAGGAAGGAAGGAAGGAAGGAAGGAAGGAAGGAGACAAAAAGTAGGAAAATAAGAGCTTTCAACAATGTATAAACCAGGTGGTTATTACTTATACTATTGTTAATATTATTCATTATTTTTTCCATTTAAATAATCTTATTAGGAAGCCATGACTGCCATTATTCTTGGTTATTTCTTGAGAGATCCTAACTGCTTTTGGGATCTGACATAAAATTTTGTATTTCTTTCTCCATCTCATGCAGCTCAGAAGGCATGGAATGTGAATTCCATGGTTATTGCCAATGGAGAAAAGACACTCATGAATGAAGCAGTGCACTGTTAGAAAGTGAATTTACATTCAGGAACAATCCTCACTGTTATAAACACAAATAACTGATATTCTTTAAAAAAAAGAGAGAGCGAGAGTGACAGGAGGGCAGTATTTCTTAGTGTTTCTAAGCAAATCCAGAGCAAATAGATTATAAGAGATTTAAGCAGGAATTTACAAACTGTGGAATTCACAGTCACTAAATATTTCACATTTTTATGGTTTGCAGCTGTGTTTAAATAAATCTATCTAATTATATTGAAGGCTGCATTGTAATCACAGGCTAATCCCATTTGCCTGCCCAGAACATGATAACAACGAGCTTGACTGAGTTAAGATTTAAAAATGGAGAGGATTTTGGATTTATCCTAAGGTTCTCATCTTCCCTCCTTCCTTCCTTCCTTCCTTCCTTCCTTCCTTCCTTCCTTCCTTCCTTCCTTCCGCAACTTCCGCAACTTCCGCAACTTCCGCAACTTCCGCAACTTCCGCAACTTCCGCAACTTCCTTCCATTTTTTTTTGCTTGCTTTGTTTTGTTGTTTTGTTTTTTTTTTCCTAAATATGATTGACTTTCTGCTTCAAAAGAATAATGTTTATGACCTTAAACCCAAAGTAAGAAAGACAGATATGTCAATTCTTGACACTTTCCCACAAAGACCAGACCATCTGGACATTCTGTGTTTGTAACAGGTGCTTCTGGGACTTAGAGCCTAATTCTGGCCCAGATTCTGTTCTGTATGGTTGACTCCATTACTGTGTGCAACTGCACATTGCATTAATTGAAGGGACTCAGAAAGGCCAAGTATACTAATTAGTCAGTTGGTCATGCATAAAAGAGACTAGTGGCTTAGTGCCACTGAATGTTGAATGCACAGATGTACAGCACCATCAGCTTTTGCTCTCTGTGGTACTCTGCTAATCTCCAGCAGGTAGAGCAAAGATCTGTCTTAGTCCAGGTTTTCAGTCTCCTGGAAACAACAACATAAATTTCATATCCACTTGGGAGAGAAAATCATAAGTTTGAATGACCTAAAAAAGAAGCTACATCAGCATAAAATTGTCAGAATGGCAAAAGTGCCAGATGGGCCAAATACGACAGTTAGGTTTCTATGTTCCAGTCTGAGTTTTAGGTTTATCCTGCAGCAACTGGCATCTGAAATACAAGCTGTAAAATGGGTGTGATTTTGATTTTATAAGCTAATTTTTGAACTGTGCTGTTTTTCTTTACCTGTACTTGACATTTTTTGTAAGCCTAGCTATTTTGGGGTCAGAGTTTGATCAGAATTGTTAGCTAGTGTCACCTGGAAATTTAGGAAAATATCTGCTCTGCTACTCAATTCCACTGAGCAGTGGAACTAAATGTGGGCAGTGGGGGCATTCAAAAAAGTTGTGAGAGTGGTTTATAGTTCAGGTTTTTTGTAGATTATAGCAGGAACTCAAATCCTTTTCCTGTTTCTTTCACAGATGCTGTGTGTGTGCTGTTTTGCTGTAGCATCCAGTCAGAGTGGGTGTAATCAAAATGTTTGGATTGTTGTATTTTACTGTAATGTAAGATTTCTAGACTAAACCTTTATTTTTAAAAGAGTATTTTTTACTTTCTGATCAGAACAACCAGAATTAAGAACTGGTAAACTGAAAATCACAGTTTGCCTAGGCCACTATTTTCACTATTATATTAGGTTTTACACATATTGTCATGTTGAAATAATCCTCAGCAGCGTGCATTGCAATAATGTACTCTCATGGCCTTCAATTGTAGAGCTTGCTACAAAAATTTCTTACAATAGTAAGATCCAGCATTTGAAATATTATAAAAACTACTTTTAATCTCTACTTTAGTCATCTTAGGATCCTCATTCACTATAGAGAACTATCTATTTTCTATATTTCCCATGTACTTTGATAACTAAACAACAGTGTGATCAACTCCCTCAAGGGCAGAAAGGCCCTGCAGAGAAACTCCACAAATTAGAGGGAAGAGCAAATACCAACTGTACAATGTCCCACAAGGGCAAGTGACAGATTCCTCACCTTTGACAGGGTGTGAATAGACTGAGGAATGAGGAGCTGGCTGGAGGGCAACACTGCAGAAAGGGACTGGAGTGTCCTGATCAGTGGCAAGTTGAACATGCGTCAGCAGAGCCCTGGCAGCCAGTAGGGCCAACCCTGTCCTGGGTTGCATTAGACACAGCATCACCAGCCGGGCAAGGGAAGGGATTGTCTTGCTCTGCTGTGAGCTGGGGCGGCCTCACCTTGTATATTGGGTGCAGCTTTGGGTGCCACAATATAAGAAAGACATTGTGCTACTAGAGAACATCGAGAGTAGGGCCATGAGAACAGTGAAGAGCCTAGAGAGGAAGCCTTATAAGAAGTGTCTGAGGTCACTTGGCTTTTCATTCTTGGGGACACTGAGGGAAGACCTCATCAAAGTCTTCAACATCTTCATGAGGGGAAGCGCAGGGGCAGGTACCAATGTCTTCACTGTTGTGACCAGTGACAGGACTCAAGAAAACATCATGAAGCTGAGTTAAGATAAATTTTACATTCATTTCTAGTGGAGTAAATATTATTGGTGTAATTTCAGCTGCATTGTTTTAATCCAGTTCTGGAGTGCATTCATAAAATTCCCTCCTTTTCAAACCTCAGATTATTCTTTCTTTTACTATGTAAATTGAGGAAGAAATATGGCTTTAATCTTTGTCACTTGTTGAAATTGACAGCTTTTTCCTACTATTTATATTCCTAAATTATAAAAGAAGGGTACCTACATGTCAAAATACCAGTGTTACTTTAAACTTTATATTTTAATATGGAAACAACTACAAGAGCTACTGATTTATGAGAACTACCGTTTTTTTAATCACTATGACATTTTTAAAGAGGCGGAAAAAAATTAACTGAACTATAATATTCAGATAGATTTTGGTGATAAGCATGGAAGAAATAAGATTTAAATAGTTCTTGGGGACTTAAAGTGAGGTAAAAAGCCTGGAAAAGATATATGAACCCAAGATATTGATCTTGTTTGATATTATAGGTTTCAGTATTTCTCATCTGCATTGCCTATTTAATTTGTGTGAGCAGGCAGGGGAATCAAATATCCTGGAGAAAAGGATTCAGAAGGCTGATCATCCTGTAAGGTTTTCAGTGGGAATTGTATGTATTCATCTTCTGAGATTACTGAAAATTTTACATGTTATATTTCAGTCCACTACCTAATTAATATAAAGAACAGAGCTGAGGGACAGTACAAAGAGATGGTGTGATGTATGTAGTGATTTAAACAGAATTGCCAAATTTAATTGTAAGCTCACTGAACTTTTTTAATATCCTGAGCACATAGTGCTTGATTAAAAAAGCCCCACATATCAGTCGCTTTGATCGGATAACAAATATTGGAAACAGGTTTATACTTTATTTGGAATAAAGTATTCCTCTGTCCCTCAAAATTCATAAGGAGTAGACAAGTTACCATTGTAATTTAAGATTTTCATGTGTCTGAAGTAATTCATCCTCTTTTCAAACAGAGCAAAGTGATTGTCATAAAATACATGGATTGTGTTTGAGTTGGGAAAAAAAAAGTGTTGCCTGGAAGGCAATGAAGATTGCAAACACCCTACCATCATGCTCTTTTGTTATTTATTTCTCTCTTTTCATGTGCATTTGCTAAATATACTCAAATATTTGGAATTATGAATACTAATGCTAGTCTATTTTGAATAATATAGAGACCATATGTCATTTCATCTATGGAATTTCTTATAATTTAGAAATAACTACAGTTATCCCAAAGCTAGGAGCAAAAGCTCACTTTCAGTCTATGTCAGAAAACATTTCATGGCAGCCATTAATACCAATGGCAAAAAAAAAAAAAAAAAAAAAAAAAAAGCCAGATAGAAAATTATGTTTTGAATTAAGAGAGTGGATAGAGAAATAGTAAAATAATACTCATGAAAATAAAGACTGACTTGCTAGAGAACCCTAGCCATACAAATTCTAATGATTTACTTCATATGGACACAACTTATTTGATTACAGCTGCCTCTTAATGCTGTGTCATTGCTGTTATGCCTTTTGAAATTACATCATTGAGGATAGCCTCACTGACAGGTCTGCCATGAGCTGCCAGACGGCAAACTGATTCAAGGATAACACAACGGTAACTATTGTATGATTTCCTTATTTTATCATAATTTTTCTGCTGGATACTCCACAGATATAATATAGTTTTTCTGAATAGCTGGAATATGTGTTTTTATTTAGCTGTATGTATAAGTTATATGATTGAGCAGCATGTTAGCTAATTGTTTAATGTTTCTGAGTAAACACCAGGTATATATCCAAAACATACTTGATTTTACAATATTGTCCTTTATATTGAAATTAAACTAATAAAAATCCTACATAGTCTGTGCATTTGCTCCAATCCAAACAATATAACATTGTTGCAGCAGGGTGGAATAAGGAATAAACAACAATTAAAAGTGTTTATTGCTACCTTACCTCAGTTATAATCAAGTTTCTCAATAATGAGAAAGATTGACAAAGTTTTTAGACATTAAAAGGACTCCAAGAGGAAATAATATAATCAAGTTAGTAGTGTGAAATTTAATCTGCTGAACATACTTCAGCACATGCAAAAATATGCAGTGCTTGTCAAATGTCAGTATTGATTTACTATTATTTTTATTTTAGATTCAGTACTACATTTCTTTATTTACTTACTTACTTGTTATTTGTGGACACTTAACCTCGATTCTCTGTCCCATGGCAACTGCTTATGGAAGGTGGAATCACCTGGACCATAGCACAGCCCCTGAGTGGTGCAGCTAAGTGGGAAAGTGTCTGATTCAAAAGTATAAATATTCTTTGAGGAAAATCAGCAATGTATGGCTGCTGCTCCTACTCCTATTTGCCATCTCCTGTCTCGTGGCATGATTTAACCAAACTGGAAGAAGAATCTGGTCTTTCAAGAAAAGAATCAAAATTTTCAGCAAAATAACAAAGTTTTCATATTGAGAACAAAGCCCACTCTCAGGAGAATCTAAGTGTCCACAGACAGAACAAAGTCCTTTGGGAACAGAGTAAAATCCTTCAAAAGGAGCATAGGGATTCTTCAGAGGAAACAAAGAACCTTGAGAAACAGCAAAAGGCTTGACAACAAAATAAAGCCCTCAGAGAAGAGATTAAGTCTCTCAAAGGACAATAATGAACATTTGCATTGAAGGGAAAAGCTCTTCAACAGGAGATTTTAGCTTTATGAGAAAAACACAAAGCCTTCAAGGACTGGTTTGAAGCTCTTCAAGAGGACAACAAAGCCATTCAGGTGGAAGAAAAAGTTGTTTGTGAAGAAAAAATTCCCTCAGTGAGGAGAAATTTGCTCTGCAATAAGGAATTTGTCCCTT
The DNA here is from genome assembly GCF_024509145.1 of Vidua macroura. NCBI lineage: Eukaryota > Metazoa > Chordata > Aves > Passeriformes > Viduidae > Vidua > Vidua macroura. Next base: position 52,621,540 of record NC_071572.1, on the reverse strand, counting down.
CAAATAAGAAAAAAGCCCTATGAGGTTAGGAGAAAGTTCTCCAAGAACAGCACAGAGACCTCCATGAATGGAATAAGATACTCCAAGGGAATGAACAATGCAATATAAGTAAAGAACCAAGTGCTTAGGGAGATTTTGTAGCAGGACTGAAGAGTTTAGTAAAAACAGCAATTTCTGTTGTTGGCCAAATATCAGCAAGTAATGGATGAAAAAAGGCATCAAGCAGCCTGTTAGGCTTAATGCAGAGGTCTTGAAGAAGTGCTGAAGCATGGATGTTGATATTTCAGATCCCTGAAGCCTAGTAAATTAATGTTGCAATACATAATGAATATCTATAGATGTCTCCTATATTGGGTTATTGAATATTGCAGAAAACAACTCTCTTATTTTTGTATTTCAAAGGTTAGTTTAATGCTTTTTACCATAGAATACTAGGGGATATTAATAGAAAATGGATTCTGATGTAATGAACATTAAAGTCATATACAAGTGAGACTGTGACAGACTTTAAATTTTTGCATCTAGATTAACCAGTAATATATTTCTGAAAACAATTGGTATTAAATATTTTCAGAATATGGTAACAAATTCTTTGTCTTGGATGTTTTCCTTCAAAGATCCAGTTTTAACTTGAATTGTGAGAAAATTTGGTATATCTGTGCTATTAAAAAAAGAAATATTATGAAGCAAGCTTGAACTCTGTTTTCCTGGACAGTCTACCAGGCTACTTTTCTCTGCTTCTGCTTTGTGCAATTTCAAAGCCAACAGGTATGCACAATTACTGCCAAAAGCAATACTTAGACGAGCCAGTGTTTGTCTTTAATTGTATATGTTCCTCAAATGTCAGCCTTGTAAGCTTTGTACCCTTTGGCTCATCTACATGTATTTAGATCAGATTTCAGTACCCATGAAAAAAATTGTGCTATCATATGATAAAAACACTGCCCTTGTGATGTGCAAAAATATTATTTCAAAATCTTGCAACCAAAAAAACCAGACCAGAATAAAACCAACACATTGACACCACCTGGTGTGCATTTAGGAAATCAGGGACAAGAACTCATTGTATGGATGTGACCAGTCTGCTTTTGTTAAGTCTAACTATAACCAGACTGACACACAAGTGGAGTACTTGACACACAACCTTGAGTCCAGGACTTTGGAAAATATTTCTTGTTCACCTAGAAACTGAGTTAGCAAATAAAAGTGTTAAAATACAGAATACTTATTAGTGGAGAAACAGTAGGGGTAGCAAAGAAAGTTTTCTAGTCATGGTTCCAAAATCTCAAGGCAATAGAGCAAGGACATGTGTAGCTAGCACTTGAGATAGACAAATTTACATTTTCTTTCTTTTTCCAAATGTTAAAGTCTCAATAGTTATATCACTGGCCTTAAAGATCAGATAGGCCTTGTAAAGTTGAGCACAGTGTTGTACTAGTGGACATCATGCCTGAGAAAACTGATGCAATTTAGAAATATTATGCTGGAGAACATTCAGGAGTTTTTTTTCTTGTATAGATGATTTCCCAGTGAGAACACTGACAAGAGTACTTTATCCTCAGTTTAGAGATTTTTTTATTCATCCCCTTCTATTGTAGGTTGGGTTGATTTAGTCAGGGATTTTATTAATGTTAATTAGGTTGGTTCCTTGTACTCCCCTATTTTCCCTCTCAGTGGTTTGCTCCAAGTTGTTTACCACAAGAGCTCCCGCCACTCAGACCTGTCAATCTTCTCACTTCTTCCAGTTTTCTCCTTACATGGTTCTGTCAGTGAAGGTTTGCTCACTCCTAGACGAGTGTCAATCTTGCAACCACTCCCTGCTTCTTCATGAAAGTTCTGTATCAATCACCCCACCTTAGTCCTTCTATTTGTCCCAGAATGATGTACCCACCTCTGTTATGTTCCCATAAGTTGTTATAATCCATGTCACTCCCCTGTCGCTTGTCCCCATAGGGTGAGGCAGGTTTCCACCCCTGTCCGCCCACCCCCTACTTAATCTGTTGCAAGTTCTTTGTCCGTCGGCATTTGCGCTGCATTCAGTCCAGAGAGCATCCCACCACGCATGGGGGAATAAAAGTTCTTTGAACCAGCAAACAAGTGTCCTTCTCTCGTCCCTTCACTTCCTCTCAGCGTGAAACTACCAAAGCTGCGTTACCCACGCTGCAGCAATTAGCACCATCAGGGAGGCAGACACCATAACCCTGGAGTGCCCGCTCACGTGGTGGCTACGGTCTCACAAAGGCAGTGCTAGCTGGCGCTTTTCAACTGCTTGAGGTCGTAGCAGATAACCGCCACTCCCTTCCTTTGGATAGATACTTTGTGTGTTAGAGGCATAGTCAGCAGATGCCTATCTTGCTTGTAGAGATCTTATTTTGTGGTTTGAGTGGCCATAGAAGAGAGAGCTAAGGAGAGATGAACCGTGGACTTGATCAGTACTAGAACCTTTTTATGAATGTAGGCTAAATTGCATGACTGCTTATGTAAATAAACTGTATAATAATTGTTGAAATCATGTGAGCTAAAAAAAAAAAAGCAACAAACCTCTATAACCATAGAATTATTTAGGTTGGATATGAACTTTAGGGATCACTCATTGAAAGCAATGACAGATTTCAGGTTACTTTACATAAGAGGAACATAAAGAAAGGTTACCTTAGGATGGGGAAGGAAAACACATCTGTCTCCAGTATTTTTCTGGTTCTTCTTCTTGGTTCATTGGTCCAGTACTGGACATGTCTGATGGGTCCCAGTTGCAGAGAGAGGTGGCAGAGCTGCATGGGAGTGGCTAAGTTGCTGTTTTATTCCTCTCACAGCATCTCTGGGAGACATGGCTTTGGGGGAAAAAATGGTGAATGTACTTTGTAAGTGTCCCTCAATTTCTTTGGAGGTGTTTTTTTTCCATTTTTTTCATGCCTCCAGTAACAGGTGCTCTTTCCTGAGCAGGTACAAATCAGCTGGGGGCTCCCTTGCCTTGCTGCATGTTTAGTTCAAGATGAGTTGCTTATGGCAGTGTCAGAGCTTGCCAAAGCCAGCCTACTGGTTCAGAGTAGTTCGGAGTCTTCTCCACAGAATGCATCCTGCAGATACCAGAAACTCAGCCATCCTACCACTAACACTCAATACAGTATTCCTGTATTGAGAACTGTTCTGTCCCTTAGCCTGGACCTTGTGTCAAATAACTTTTTCAACTAGAAATAAAATGGATGTGTGGGTGCATTTCACTCATGGGGTTTTTTTCCATATTGGATAAGCAATTATAATTTCTGTGCCTTGCAACTTGCAAATACCGTTTTCCAGCTATATTTTTTCTTCTATTCTGCTCATTCAGAGTTGAATTGCAGCAGGTTTCTTGAATAATGCTTCTAATCATGATTTGCAAAGTCCAACAACTCATAGTTTTTGTCTGCGTGGCAGTAGGAAATCTTAAGGATTGATTCACAGAGTAGATAGAGGAATTTGTGACTGCAGTGGACAGAATTTTTGAAACTTTAATGCAGAGGCAAAATTTGTTTTCTGGACAAGAAGTCAGGGCAGAAACTTGGGGTAGTTAAGACATGCATTCTGAGTCAAATTTCAGACTCATTCAAGCTGGATAGTCCTGGTTCATGCATAACTTAAGTGATAGCTTGTTAGCAGCTGCGTGTTACTTTTCCTGGCCCCGATCAGCTCCCGAGTGTCCGGCTTGGCGCCTCAGCTTCTCGTCAGGGTCGGTGCTGCCGCTTCCTCTGGGCATTTCTGCGGCTGCGCCGCAGGGTGGGCTGGCTGCGCGTTGCCGTTGGCGCGAGGGAAGGAAACAAAGAGGCAGGAAATTCATCCAAATCCGTCCGCGTGGCGGCTGGATGCTTTATTGGTAACGAGAGCCACAATGGAGAAGCCGCAGCCCGCTTCCAACCTCGCTTGGACAAATCTGGCCCCAAGGCTGGGGAGCCACGGAACGATATAGGGGTGGGATAGGGGAGGACAGGAACCCTCCGCCCAATGAACGTAGAAGCCGTGGCAGTGACATGTGCCACAGCGACCAATGGGAACACGACGGGGGCAGACACGGGGCTTCAGGGCGAGTGAGATCACAGGAATGAGGTGACGAGCACAGAACTGCCGGGACCAGATGGGGGAGTGGTCACAGGAGTGGCAGGGGAGAAAATCCAATGGCAGGCAGCCTGGGGCTAACTTCCATGGGAGGGGGAACATGGGGGATACATGAGGATACATGGAACCAGTAAGCTAACAAAGACCAGAACCCCAAATCTGAACCTAAAACCCAGGATGCAACACTTGTGCTTTGTATCTCAGATGGGATATGTACATAAGGAGCAAACCCTTACACAGACATAAGACAGAATTTGCTGTTGTGCAGCAGAATTTTTCAACTTTTGTTCTTTTTCTAGCTGTGTAGTGATGAGCTGAGTGAGAACTACCACTTCCCCCACGGAAACTTGATACACATTACACATAGCTGTGTGTCCTGAGAGACGCTCACACAGAACTTGCGCCTAGACTCGTAGCTCCCCATATCTTTGAGGAGAAAGAAGTATTTCCTGTTTTCTGATAGTCTCATACCTGAGTATGTTTCAAGTTCTGCTGAAGTATATGAAGGTACTCTTCTAGAGCTTCTTTCTCTGATCTTTTTCTTCCCTTGATCCCCTTGTAATTTTATGATGTGTTTAGTCAGATTGGTATTTTATGATGTGTTTAGTCAGAATTAGGGACTATGATAATAACTTGGCAAGATTATGTGCTAGTGATGATAATATGCCTTTTGGAAAATACTGCATTTAATTCTAATTGCATTTGGGTGTATTTTATTTCTGGGATTGGCTACTTATATAATGAAGAAATATGGTGCTTTAATTTGTCTTTATAGCATTAATATGATTACATTTACTTGCATACAAATAAATTAATTATTCCATAAATACATTATGTTTAAAACATTACAAAATTATTGTGTGTAATTAAAAACTTCAAGTATGATTAACAGTGTTTCAAGGTATTCTAAATTAGCTGTTTATTTCCTGTGATAAACTGAACATCACTTTGGTATAAGGAGTGATGATAAAGCTTCAGCTTTATAATCTGTATAATGATAGATTGACTTTTGTGTGATGATGCAGGTCTTGGGCTGTAACAAACAGAATTAAGTCCTGAAGGTTTGGTGGGTTTACCGTGATTGGATACCAGGTATCCATCAAATCTGCTCTATCACTCCCCTCCGCAGCTGGACAGGGGAGAGGAAATATAAAAAAAGGTTCATGAGTTGAGATAGGGACAGAGAGAAATCACTCCCTGATTACTGTCATAGGAAAAACAGACTCAGCTTGGGAATATTAAATTAATTTATTACCAATCAGATTCAGAGAAGGATAATGAGAAGTAAAACAAATTTTAAAAACACCTTTCCTCCTTCATGGGTTCTATCTTCTCCCTGACATAAGTACAGAGAGATGGGGAGTGGGGGTTATAGTCAGTTTATCACACATTGTTTCTGTCACTGCTCAGGGAGAGGAGTCCTTCCCCTGCTCCACCATGGCATTCCTCCCACAGGAGACATTTCTCAATGAACTTCTCCAATGGGAGTCTCTCCCACAGGCTACAGTTCTTCATTAACAGTTCCACTGTGGGTCCCTTTCCTATGGTATGCAGTCCTTCAGGAACAGCCTACTCAACATTGGGGTCTTTATAGGGTCACAAGTCCTGCCAGGAAAATCTGTTTCAACATGGGCTCCTTCCTTCATGTGTGCACAGGTCCCTGCCAGAAGGCTGCTCCAGCATGGGTTTCCTAAAGGTTCACAGCCCTTTTCCAGGCATCCATCTGCTCTGGCTTGGGTCTCCTCCATTGACCTCAATAGGCTCTATGGGGACAGCTTGAACTTACCCATAGTCTTCACAACAGTCTTCATGGGAATCTCAGTTTCAGCATTTGGAGCACCTCCTTGGCCTCCTTCTTCACTGACCTTGCTGTTTCCAGAGTTGCTTCTCTCATATATTCTCACTTCTCTCTTCTCTCAGCATGCTTAAATCTGCACAATAACTTCTTCCTTCTTAAATATTTTATCACAGAGGTGCTACTACCATCTCTGGCTCAGCCTTGAACATCTGCAGATCTGTCTTGTAACTGATTGGCATTGGCTCTGTTGGACATGCGGGAAGCTTCTGGTAATTTCTTAAGAAGCCAGTCTGCAGCCCAACCCTTCTATGAAAACCTGGCCACACAAACCCAATACAAAGAAAACCCCCAATCCCAAAACCCAGTTACCAGCAGTGTACATCAGGGATTAATACTGAGGCCCATGCTGCTTAACACCTTCATTAATAACCCAGAGAATAGGATGGCGTGCACCCTCAGCAAGTTTGCAGATGATATAAAACCAGAAGGAGTGACTGATACTCCCAATGGTTGTGCTGTCATTCAGATGAACAGACTGGAGACTTGGACAGATAGGAACCTAATGAAGTTCAGAAAAATCAAGCACATATTTCCCCAGGAGAATTCCTGTGGAGGAATAAGGTCATGTACCAGTAAATGCTTCCTGCTGACCATCTGGAAAGCAGCTTTGTAAAAAAAAACTGACCTGAGCCACTCCCTGGCAGACACCAAGTTGAAAAGGAGATGTCAGTGTGACCTTGCAATACAGAAAGTTAATGGTATCCTGGGCTGCATTAGGAAAAGTGTTGACAGCAGGGAGGTGATCCTCCCCCTCACTGTGGATGAGGCCACAATTAAATAGTGCATCCAGCTCTGGGTCAAGCAAAAGGTCACTGTCTCTCAGTTTAAGTCATTGAGTAGAGGCTGGCAGACCTGGAACTGTTCAGCTTGGAGAAGATTCAGGGGAATCTTATGCATAGGTATAGATAACTAATTTGAGCAGGGGAGGAGAGCAGTAAAGAATTTCGAGCCAGACTCTGGTCTGTGTTATTTAATAAAAAAACAAGAGGTAATGGACAGAAATTAAGATATAAGAAATCCAGGTGCAAGGTGCAATCCAATATGCAAGGTGTTCAGTTTTAAGATCTTTTGAAAACACAAGCCCTTTAATGTGATCATTTTTTATATTATTGTTTTATACATTATCCCTTTTCCTTCTATCCTTCTTATAATTTTCTACCATGGTTAAAAATGTGAGACAAGGGATTACTAACATAAATTGAATCTGCCTTGTAATAGATGCTTTCAAAAATTGTGAAATTCCCAGATCTATAGGTAAACAATATTTTTTACATATCTCCATTTCCACAATGAGAGAGAGAGGAGTTAAAGGGAAAATAATTGCAGGAAAATAGCATTGCAATTTCCCTTATCAGGGTGGTAAATTCAATGTCCTGCTCAGTTTCTTTCCCACTCATCTCTCTAGGTTTTTAATGTGCATGTAAATGACTCATGAAGTTTTGGACCTACCTGCACAGACACTGTTAACATACAGGAGGGGATAATTTTTGGTAACACATTGAATGACTGTGCTGGTTTTGTTTGGGGTAGTTAATTTCCTTCACAGTGTCTGGTATGGGACTGTGTGTTGGATTTGTGCCAAACACAGAGTTGATAATAAAGAGATGTTTCTGCTAACACTGAGCAGGGCTTACACAGAGCCAAGGGCTTTTCTGCTTCTCCTACTGCCATGCTGGTGAGGAGTATGGGGGTACAGGGGAGGCTGAGAGGAGATAGAGCTGGAACAGGTGGCCCAAACTGGTCAAAGGGACATTCCAGACCATATGGCATCATGCTCTCTTATTTAAAGCAGGGGGGGAAAAAAAGGAAAGTGTGGGGGGATGTGGAATTCAAAGCGATGGTATTTGTCTTCTCAAGTCACTGTTACATGTGATGGGGCCCTGCTCTCCTGGAGATGGCTGAACCCCTGCCTGCCAATTGGAAGTGGTGAATGAATTCCTTGTTTTATTTTTCTTGCATGTGTGGCTTTAGCTTTCCCTATTAAACTGTCTTTATTTCAAACCATGAGTTTTCTTGCTTTTACCCTTCTGATTCTCTCTCCAATCCCACTAGTGGGGGAGTGAGAAAGCAATTGCGTCACTTGAGGGATATTTTTTTGGTTATGTGAGCTACATAAAAGATGATAGTCACAGAGACTGCAGGCACATAAAACCAAGATAAGTATGCTGTGGGTATAAGACACAAGAGAAATAATATCAAATGCTAACATTGGAGGGAAAGGTGAAGCAAGTGTAAGATGCAATCTTATTTATGATGATTCAAAAAAAATATGTTTGTACTTTGGATTAATTTTGCAATGAAATATATCTCCAGAGAATGTTTCCAGATGATGGACAATTCTGTAGCACCAAAACCCTCAGATTTGAGGATTGTGTGGTGATCAAAATTATTATTATAGTTCAAATTTCAAATATCAGCAAAATCTCATACATCCTAAAACAGTCTTGGGAGCTCAAAAATTATCTCACTATCCAGAACCCTTTGAGACATAAAAGGAAAGTTAGAGGGCTTCAAGGTCCCAGGAAGGGGTAGCGCTACTAGCAGAATCACAGCAAAGATTCAGAGAGATGAATGCACATCTATCTCTTCAGCTTTACTGAAGGAGCAAACATGCCAAAGAAGATTAAAGTGCAGTAGAGGATTTATAGGTGTTTTGCGAGGAGTTCACAGAAAAAGTACATAATTAAAACTATGTAGGGAGGAAATCTTCAGTAGGGCATTACCTAAAAGCTGTATCTCTGCACATTAGTGTTTCAGTCTCAAGCTACTCAGCATCTTACACTACGCTCTTGGTTCCAAAAACGGAACAAATTAAATCCTCAGCATGGTACCCACCATGAATGACCTTAGCTCTGTCAAGTGTTTGCCATTCAGTAGTGAATCTAATAAAAATTAGAATCTTCCAAACGTGAAAAATAATTGCTAGAAGAGTCTGGAATGTATTATCGGCTGGTAAGCAGGAACAATTTCTTCTGGATAAAAATTGTATGCCCTTCCTTGCACTGTATAAAAGATCCTCTGTTCTTGTCAGATGTTAGGAAAAGTTGAAGTTACCACAGCAGAAATGTGCTTGGCTCTACATTTAGCTCCTACAAAGGAGTCTTTTCAGAAAGTTTGTGCCAGCTTAAAGCAAAGCTATCAAAATATGGTTTTGTGTTAATTGCGTTGAAAAAATATTTCTACCCTTTGAAAATACTACATTTTGAGTTGCCCCAGGAGATTTTTTAAACTAAATAGATATCTCATTCAAACATCCTCATGGCATTAATTTGGAATATTAAATATAAAATAAAATAAAACATAAAATTGACAGGAGCCCCAGAAGGCAGAACTATCTGTTAGAATAAAGCTTATTAAAAGGATCAAATTATTGAAAGTCAATAAAATGAAGACAATTGATGTATAAATTCAATATACAATCTCTTTGTACCAGGGAATAAGCATATCTTGGTTGGCAGAGTTGCAAAGCTTAAAAAATTCTCTGAGCTAGATGCATAGTTTTCTGTTACTTCCCTACAGTTACAGACATTGGATATGCTTCAGCTCAATGTACCCAGGAGTTAGTAGACATACTAACTTTTTAAAGGTATAACATAGGATGAATTTTAGGAAAATGTTAAATAGATGGGTATAACTTTCACCAAAGTTCCACTTGCTGGTTATTTTACCTGGAGAGTAATATTAACAACATCTCTGGGTGAGGAAAGGTGTTTAGAAACAAGCTAAATAAGACAAAAAATAGGCAATAAAATAATAAAATAAAATAAAATAAAATAAAATAAAATAAAATAAAATAAAATAAAATATTTTTAAAAGAGGGTTAGTTTCATACAATTCATATTGCTTGAAAATTAAAAACCATGGAACAAAAAGGAGGTGCTTTAGTCTAAGGCTGCCTATAGGTGAAAAACTTTTCTTAGATCTCCTGTGGAAGAGCAGAAAATTTAATAACTACAGTTCTCTTCCACAATAAGATGTAGATTGATGAGAAAGTTTTCTAGCAGACTCACAACATCCAGTCTCTACATGTGTAATAAACTCTTTCAGGATGGCTCCCTTCCCTGGGCAGCCTTTTCCCATGCCCGATCACCCTTTCAAGTGAAGAAATTTTTCCCTAATATCGAATCTAAATGTCCCCTGGTTCAGCTTGAGGCCGTGTTCTCTGGTCCTGAGAGGTTCACCTCAGGAGGATCTTATCAATGCATATAAATATTTGTAGGGAGGGTGTAAAGAAGACAAGGTCAGGCTCTTTATGGTGGACTCCACTGTAAGGACTTCTGAACACCAGGAAAATCTCTTTTACTGTCAGGGTAACTGAGCACTGCTACAGTTTGTCTAGAAAGGTTGTGAAGTCTTATCTGTGGAGATACTCAAAAGCCACCTAGACACTCCCCTCAGCAACTGTCTCAAGGTATCCTTGAGCAGGGTGGTTAGACAAGGTGACCTCCTAAGGTCAACTCAAACTTTCTGTGATTCTGTGGGTGTATGATCAGGACAGTTGTGTCTCAGAAGTTTGAAAAGTAGTAAGAAAATAAAATGAAGGGTGAAAAGATCCTCCCCAGATCTATATGAAAAGAGGATGAAAAGATAAATCGGACCCGAGTCAGTGGAGGGAAAGATAAAGATCAGGAATGATGTAAGTGTTCCTAACCTACTAAATACATGTTCTGTTCTTGTTTCAGTAAGGATGACAATGCATGTAACACCAATGAAAAAGCAATCTAAAGACAACAAGAAAGAGGAATTAGAAAATCATATGTGAGCTGTGAGTAAATTTTTGTCTGCTTGTAATGATTTTATTGAATATCTGAAAAATCTATGTCCTGACTACTTAAAGAACTAACATATTAAATAAGACATTAACAGATCCTGGCAATATAGTAGGAAAAAACCACATTACTCTGATTTAAAAAAAAAAAAAATAATTAGAAAACAGAATGAGACAAGTATAGCCAGTTCCTTATTCTAAGGATCATGTTTTGGGTTCTTTTAATAGAGTGTTTACTAGGGACATCAGTATTATCAGAGACAGAAGGAAATTAAAAATGGTATAAAACATAAATGGACTCATTGAAGATATATCACATTAGAGTTTTTCAACAGCCCCAAATAGAATAATTTCCAATATAAAGTTAATTGAAAATACTTGCTATCTAAACAGAATGATACTATCATAAAAAAAGTTCAAGTTAGAAATCTTCCATCAGTTAATAAAAAATTTATAAAATGGATAAAGAGACAATTTTGGTGATTATTAAATGCAGGTTACTGAAAGGAAAGGGAGTTTGCAGTGTTTCTTGGGTTCAGTCTTGATATAAATATTTATTAGTCTCCTAATTGACTGTGTTTTCAAGTATAGGTCCTGAAGTCCATTCAAAACACAAAAGTTGGAAATTTTGACCAGCCCTCTGAAAGAAAAAAAATGCGTTGAATATTGATATCACAGAAATTGTGTTGTTTTTGAAGTACATAAGATCTCTCTAAACTAGGGGTTGATTTTTTAGAGGCCATGGCAGATGAAGAGAAACTGTGATAACAATAATCTGCTAATTTCTCAATACAGTTTTAGAACTTCAAGAAAAATAAATAAATAAACGTCTGAAAATCTTGGTAATATTTTTAGAGAAGGCAATGTAGTCTACCTGTAGTTGCACTCATTTCTGGTCACGTGTGGTCAGGAAGTATAAGTTTGAACTTGAAGAAATGAAGATGAATGGAAAATATATTTTACAATATGAGAGTAAAAACCTATGGCTAGTTTAGTGTAGTAGGATAAGTGTTGAAAAACACGATTCATCTGTATGGAAAATACAATGGGAGGAGATCTAAGTATAGGATCTATGGACAAAACATTGCTCATAAACAAATTATAAGCAATTATTACAAAAGTACTGCTCACTGTAAAACTACTCAGTGACCTGTCAGCCATGATAGATGCAAGACACTCATTGCTTTACATGTCCTTAGATTCACTTCCTGTAAATGCTCTTGTTATTATTACTGCTCTTAATACCCATTTTTGGGGTTTCTTCTGGTTGCTGAGCAGGATTAAGATGTTCTACTCCTTACCTCTTGTAGCATAACTTTTCTTCTCTTTCATTGCACTTACATCACCCACTTCTACATTAACAAGAGGGAATGACCAATGCCTAGTTTCACATCACAGATTTTTGCCCTTGGACCATATATTCATGTGATAGTTTGCAAGTAGTCTGTGTCAGCTGTATGGTTCCCAGGAATGACAGATACATTCTAAAAAGCCAAGGTCTGGAGGACCTTTCATCTGCAGTACTGATGGTGTGCTGTAGGTGTGTCCCAGAAATTACTTTGATTATGATTCCACCAGGAAGGAAATCACTTGGGTGCACCACTGCTGTGCTCAAACACCTACTGGAAGACTACAGAGAACAGGTGCAAGGCATATTCACACCTGAAAACAACCTGCCACAGATGCAGCTATTGAGGATGGAAATGTCAGAGCCTGGCCATAGCTTAATGAAGACAGAATGCATGGATGTTATTTAGAATTACTACAAGCATGTTTACACACATTTTGTAGGTAGGCAAGAGCTTGCTTGACTGGCACTCAGTGTTCTGAAAACAGCTTCTGCTGTAGCTGAAAAAGTACCTTGAAAGCAGGCACAAGAGAATTAACTGGAAAAATAAACCAGACCTTCTGTAACTGAATGTCTTCAGCATAAATTTTAGTAGTTACCATGGTTTAACCTGACTAGCTTGAAAGAATTTTAAGGCTCAATATTGGATCTATAAAAGGCTTAGGCACATGTCAAGAGGCTTTAAGTAGATATTGCATTTCTGAAAAAGAAAGGTTATTTCCTTAATTAAAACCCAAATGATTTTTTTTTTATATTGAGCATAAGGAAATATTAAAGTATTACAACATTTTCTGGGAAGAGAAAGGAACATAGATGTATATATGTAATATATATAAATATAATATATGTATAATGTAATATATATCTATGGAACATAGATTACATATATAACAAGGTATGTTCTATAAATACTTTTGATTAAATGTGTTTAATCAGAAATATTTATGATATGTTGTGAGTTTGCAGGCCCCATGCTGGGCAACTCCCCGAGGTTTCTCCTGACAGGGGGAGACCCTCCTGAAGCAGTTCTTTGTCAGGAAAAGCAGATGCACAGGACTTTTTTGGTCTTCAGGTTCTTGTTTTATTGTTATCCTATCATGACTTCAGCACACTGTCTGCATCCAGACCTTGCATGCTGGAAAACAGCACAAAAATGGCTAACAACCTCATGTTACAAGGTCTTTTAAGTCTAATCAAAAACTAAACTACCCAGTTAAGAAGGACACCTAGATTATTTCTCTTTCTAACCCAAAAACTGACCCCTAAAGACCCGCAATACGGATTTTTCTGCCCAATTACAAGATACCCCCCAAACCCAAGAAGAAGAGGGAAGAAGAAGAAAGAAGAAAGGAACTCGAGACAACACCCTGTATCCTCCATCTTGTACCCATCTACAACATGCTAAAAATCCTAAAACCTAAATTTCTCACCCATGTGACATACTAAACTACTTTCTACAATCTCTACAATCTATTTCACACTTTCGTGGTTTCTAGTTTACTTTGAAGTTTTGGAGGCCTTCTCCATGAATGAGGGTCAAAGTCAGTGTTTTTCTGGTAGTCAGAGCACCCCAGGGCAGACAGGGGGATATTCCCCCTGCCCTGGGTTCCAGCAATATGTCTGTAGTTTATTCATGTCCATAGTTACTGGGTATCATAAGACATGCAGTCTTGCCTTGTCTGATGATTCCATCTGCTACTCAGTATTAGTTATGGATTGAAGGGTTTTATTTCCAGGCTTAGAGTTTAGTGATCTGTACTTAGTGTGAAGTCTCTATTAGGGAAAATGAAGCCTCGTGATGTTTTATTTAAAAGGAAAAAAAAATCTATTTTCTTTCCATTCAAATAATAAAGCCCAGAAAGCCAATGTATTGAACACAAGTGTAACTTTAAATACATTCACAATTACTGTGAAATTACATCATTAAGGAAAAACATCTGTTTAAGTACTTGGATGAACTGTGGCCACCTTGGTCCTAAAGGGAATGTTGACAATATCTGATCTGCAGATTAAAGGTGCAAAAGTCTTTTCTGTATTACATCAAATGACAAAAATTCTCCATCATTTCCATACAAAAGGGCAAACCTACAGATTCATTCCTGTCTAGACAGAAGAAATAATAGGTTTTTATCTAAATTGTCCTGGGCCACTGCTGGGATGTTCAAGGAAAAGCTCTACTACTAATGAATAAAAATACCATTTTTTTACAATTAATGAGTCATAGATATTTTAAGCACTGCAATTTGAGGACAGAAAGCTATTAGAGTTAGAGAAAGAATGGATGAAAATAATGAGATCAGAGAGGTAAGCTATTTTGGTACCTGAGAAAGGTTTTTATTCTAATTTAATATTTATCATGCAGTAGCAACTTTAAAATGAAGAATCTAAAGTAAAGATGCTTGAATCTTGGATACCATCTGGAAAATTCAGCTGAAGAAAATCAGGCATAAGGAAAGTAATAACATTAGTAAGTGAAAATATGTCTGTAAAACACATTTTTTTAATTCAAAACAGGGTGGGGGGGGGAAAGCAGATGGTAGAATTTGGAAGGGAAGATTAGAAATTAACATATTAATGGCCAGATCCTGCAGTGACTCGAATAAACAGAGCTTTGCCATTGATTTTAATGAGAGTAGAATAAAGTGTGTCATCAGAAGTGGTGAGAAAAGGTTGTAAACATAAAAGACCATATTCTCCAGTTGAGGGAGTTTTCTGCTTTGTAAACACAAATCAAACTTCAAGGGGCTAAATATAACCACAGGCCAAGCCCTCTAGTCAGAGGAACATAGGAAACAATTAACAAAGGTAGCTTCACTCCTTTGGATTTAAATTATTTTTATGAAGGAAAGACGTGACACAAGCAGATACCCATTTGTACATAAACTAGGGCAACCCCGTACTTAGATCTTCAACAAATCTGCGTAGCTGAAATCAAGAAGGAAGAACTAGCTTCCCGGTAATCCCGTGTTCTCTCTACAAAAGTCAGTTTGAACAAGATAAGGTATCTGTCACCAAAATATAATTACTGCTATATTGCAGAACTCCACTGGTTTACAACTATGTGTACCGCACTCTATTCTGCATTTACAAACCACCCTCTTCTAGAACATGGAGAGATACGTCCTTCTAAAGTCCCCAAAGGCATAAGTTTGTATTTAAGCACCTAAAAAGGTGTAATTTAACCCACAAAGGGCATGAGGAAGATTTTCTCAGATGTAAACCTTATTCTGTAAAGCAAACACATTACTGTGAATGGAGCAGCATTTTCGTATTGAACTGATCTGTTTTACCTCTAAGGGTCATTGCACTGTGTAAGCAAAGAGCAAGGGATCAAATGTTAAAGAAAATATGATTGCATAACATAGTTTGTTATTTCAAAAAAAAAAAAAAAATGTAGCTATATACATTATTTGCTAGTTCTTGGCTTTAATTAAAAACAAATAAAAAGGTGAATATAAATGGAATTGGGAATACTGTGCTAATTGACATCATTGTTTAATTTCCTGAAATACAATAATTAAAGTAAACACTGATTACTAAAACTATTTTTCATTTTTAAAGTGCAAAATGTACTTATTTCTCAAGTAGCCTTATGTTTTTACAAGAGCTCTCTCTTGTGGCTATAACTGTTTCTGCATTGTAACAAGTTTGGGTATTTTGAGGACTATTTTAAAAAGAATTTTTTATTACAATTTGAGGTAGTAGGAAAAACAATACCAGAACTCTGTCTGGCAGAGGGATAATACCAGAACTCTGTCTGGCAGCAGATAGGGATAATATAACTATAAATCTGGATAAATAATTCTTAGTAATGCAGAAAAAGTACTGTGATTGCTATCAAGGATTAGACACTTCATGTTTAATGCAGAATCTGGACATTTGAATAATGAAAGCTAAATCTCTGTTAAAGGGAGAAAATAGAAGTCTGGAGTTTAGTACTAATGCGAGTTACGCTCACCAGTGTTTCGCAAGTAGATTAATTACTCTTTTCTAACCTGCTCTCATCAAATGGGGATGAAATGCATTTAGGTATGCTATGGGACTTTTGTTTGACATGTCTTTTCTGTTTCTCAGAGGTATGTACTGATATGTAGTTGCAATAATAATAAATTATAAACCCAGCTTGCAATTTTCCCTAGCTCACTGCTATGCTACAAGGTTTTACTGACTCACTTATTAATATTTAGAAATACTTTGAGATCCTCAGATGAAAGATGCTATATCAAAAAAAGTTATTGTCTCATGAAAGGTATCTGAAGAAATAAAGTTTAAAATATCTGCAAGCCCTTGCATGATTTTTGTATGCTTATAACTCTCCATACAGCTAAAAAATGTTTTCCTAAAAAAAGGAAAAAACTTACCCTTGAAATCAAAAAGCTGTTCTTACAAATTAGTCAAACTCTTTTTAAAGTACACCAACCTCTAGTTTGAACATGATGGATGAAAATCTTCAATCTCAAGAGCTAAAGCTATGCCAATAGCTATGTCAAATTAAACAGAAGTCAGAAACCTTTCTGGGCATGGGGTTAAATTGAATGACCCAAATCTATTAATAAATGCTTTTAGCAACAAAAAGAGAGTGGCTACACATAAAATGCCAGCTGGTATTAAGACACAGTATCTGGAATATTCAACTTTCTAAACCATATCTATGAATTAGTTAAGAGTTTGCTATTTAGCTCAGGTCAGAATTGTTCCTGAGAATGGTCTAAGAGCTTAAAAATACAGACAATTGCATTGCCTGCCTGGTTCTGTTTAAGTTATCAACATAGATGCAGTCTAGAAAGTGATTGTGCATGACATAGATGTAAAAGGTGAGATGACTTAAGAGTGGAAGGAATTTATTGTGGGATTTAAATATTAAAGCTTTATCAGACTAACTTGAAAAAACCGTGTCATTACATTCCTGGATTAAAGTAATTCCTTTATCAAAGTTGGATAAAGGATTTAAATATAATTTTAATAAATATAATTAATGGATTTAAATATAATTTTTGTTGAGTTTCCCAATATTAAAAAAAATGGCATGCAAAATAAATAAAATTAATGTCACAATCCTCAAAATACACTCTGATTCAACAATAAATAACAACAAAATGTCAATAGTTTTATTTGAATGAGTAGTTTAACTGACTTCAGAGGCTAAATTCTTAGGGATTTAACATGTTAAAAAAGTATGACTGACAAGTCTTCGTCCCAAGGCTATGTGAACTCAGCATAAAGCCATGGCCTGGTGCTACCAGTGGCACGACTGTATTTACTGCACTACAGGATGATGCTCTCAGACTCTGCCCTCTGGCCCTGATCTATCATTCTCCTGTACCTCCATGTGGCACCTCCTTGGTGTGGGGAGATCATTCATGGGATGTCCTGATCTCTACAGGAGGGCAATGAATAGATCCAAGCCCCTCTCCTGTCACACACAGTTTTTCACTGATATTCTTTATTTCCAAAAGTGTTTCTGATTCAGTTTAGAACTGGACCATAAACCAGGGAATAAGAACTGGGAAAGAGCAGTTCTTGTGAAGAAATTACATACATTTTGAAGCTTGTTTTGATTGTTGCTAGTAGGACTAGCTAGTAGGCCAAGGACTTCCAGTTTCCCATACTCCATCAGTGACCACATGCACAATAAGCTGGGAGGGAGCACATCTGGAACAGCTGATCTGAACTGGACAACATGATAATCCATATACTAGGACATCATTCCCCATATGTAAACTGGAGAGAGTTAGCCAGAAGGGGCTATTCATTGCTGGGGAATGGCAGGGGAGTCAGAAGCTGATAAGCAATTGCATTGTTCATCTCCAGTGTTTCCTGGGTTTTATTCTTCTCTCACTTTTTTATTTTTCTTCTTTTTCTTGTTATTATTATTATTATTTTAATTATTAAATTGTTCCTATTTCAAGCCATGGGTTTTAGCTGTTTGCTGGTATCTCCCACATCCCAGTGGGGGAGGTGGCAGAAGTGTGCCAGGAGCTGTGTGATATTTAATTGCTGGCTGGGGTTAAACCACAAAAAGTCCCTTTTGAAACACAGAGTGGGGCATGAAGGGTTGATATAACAACAGATCTGTCAATACCATGTTAAAACAATCTTTTAATAGGTATATATAATTTGAATAGTTGCTGGTTATAGTATTTATTTGCTCCCAGAGTTGTGCTTGTTCTCAGAGCTGCATTAAACTTTACTTGCAGTGTGTGTTCCTTATCACTCTATTGTGCTATTATCACCTCTGAGTGCTGGACTAAGGTTATCATGTTGCTGAACTTTGTAACACTGCCTTATGATATGATGGAATTACTGGTCCTGAAAATAATCTGGTGTTTGTACTCATCTTTGTCGTCAGCTCTGTACTTCGGGAGCCATCTATCGGAAATTATTAACAATTACTCCTTTTACGTGCTTGGAGAGACAGTCTGTAGAGGAGATAGCCTCCCACATCTTTTCCTTTTCCTGCAGGACAATTGCAATAGTGTTTAAGAATTTTGAAAATTTTGAATATCCTTGGGATGTTGAAGCCAAGATGGTCCTATTGCTAGGAACCATGAATGTGGTTCAGATCTTGTTTATGGTTAAGCAACATTTTGTGACTACTCCAACCTCTGTGACAAGCACTGCAGCTACACAAAGCTTGGTGATGAGCACTGTGGTTATTCAAACCCTGCTCAGAGCGGGGCACTGCAGTTACTCAGACTCTGGTGATGAGTGGTACAACTGAACCAGAGAATCAATCCATGCCAGCATCAGTCACCTCTCTCTATAAGCAGAAATGGACATGAAAGTTGGCTTGCTACTTGCTAAAGGAGAGAAAAACTGGGTCAGTACAAGAACAGGGGAAGACGTAGAACAAGAGTTAAAAATAAAAATGTCTGTCTCTGAGTGTGTTATGGGATGTGTGAAAAAACTTTAGCATGTTATCACCTGGCTTGTCTGATACTGTGATAACAGGGCTGACAGCCTTCCATTAGAGGACAGAGAGGTCAAACAGATGTCATCACTTGCTCGGGAAAGAGGCTTTGATAAGGCAGTTGGAAAAGGGACACAAGTCCTGAGTCTCTGGAGGCAACTCCTATCAAGTGTGAAGGAAAGGAATCTCTTTCAAGGAAAATATTGTATGTCACACAGATAAATAGGCCACAATGGAGAGAGGTATCTAGCACCTGAGGGAATTAGCTGTGATAGAGATGATCTAACATGATTTAAATAACATGCAGTCACCTGCAGATCCAGAAGTCCAATGCAGAGGAACCATGTGGTGGAAAATGGAACAGAGCACACAATTGTCATGTGCCAACCCAATGGCAGTAATGACCTGGAGCGACAAAGAGTTGCCATCAATACATGAATTGTCTCACCAACTCTGGAAATACAAATAAACCCTTTATTTTCCCTGTAGGCTGGCACCTTGGCTATGGAAAAACTGTCCAAAAAGTGGGGAAAACTATCCCAGAGGGTCCAGCAAATCAAAAGAGGATATGTCCCACTTGCCACCTGTATGCACTTGCATCTGGGCTTTGAAGAGTAAGTATTTTTTGCTCCACAGTGAGGCTATAGAAGGTACATGTCATACAGTCTCCTGCGTGGCCATAGAGACAACATGAGGAGGTGGGAATGAAAAACTACCTCTACCCTAGAAGCATAGGTGTGGGAATCACAGGGAAAAACAATCACAACTGGGAGTCCTTCCAGGGAAGTTGCTGCTCCAGTCTCCAGTGGGCACCAACCCAGAGAGTGTAGAACTGCTGATATTACTCCTGATTCCATGGGAAAGAATTCTAAACAGTTTTTACAAGAGGTAAGTGGAGATTTCTATGATCAGTACTATCAGTACCATTGGGTTTTCAGTATAGTTGCCTTGAAGATGGAAGAAAATAAGTAGCTGTTCTACCTTGTCTGATCTCTCCCTTTTGTTTTGAGGTTGCTGAAAGCAAAAGGATGACAGATGCCTGTCACTGCCAGCACAGTGCACCAGTGACACTGTTGCACCAACTGAGACTTAACTGGAGAGCCACGGAATGATCAGCAGGACCCACTCACACTATAAGAGTCCCACATGGATGGTGAAAAAGTCTTAACAGCATATGGAGTCTAATTTGTCAGTTCAGCTTCTGAAGCATTAATCACCTCCCTTCAAGCTTGACTTGAGCTTGATAGTTCATCCAGCTTTCCATTCATATCATGGTACATCTCTCCAGTCCTATTCTGCCAGTTTTTCCCAAAAGACTATATGGGATGTTGTCAAATAAGCAATTATTCATCAATTTTAATTTTTAAAATTTTGTTCATCCTAGAAGTTATTCTGTTGTTTGCTTTTTCATTCTTTATTTCAGATGGATACTTGGGGACTGGACAAGTGTCCAGTCCCATGAGAACTGAGTCATAGAAGACTAGACACAGGATACCTCAGCCTTTTCTGTGTCATTTTGAACTATCTTGCCAGCCCTGTTCAGCAGAGGATCTACATCTTCCAAGTACTTCCACTGAATTTCTGACCATGAAAAATAGTAAATAAAAATGTAGAAATAAATGAAACTTACAGATTGTTGGCACTTCAGGTTTAAGAATTTGTGTGTGGGTTTTTTCCATCCATGGGCAAAATAAAGTTTTCTCATTGTTTATCTTCAAAACACCAGATGTTTATAATTTCATACTTTAAATATTACACATTTGGTTTTATTTTCAGCACTAGTCATGTAATGAGATCATAGAACAATAAATAAAGACATGGCAAATCAAAAGGTTGTATTGTTAGACCAGAGTTTTTTTCTGCAATGTAATTATATATATTATTTCACTGAAATCTTCTGGTTTAGAAGACATGTAACTACATTGAACTCCTTTTCATATAATGAAAAATCAAATAAAACAGAATAACAACAAAAAGAAACTCAAACAATAACCCCCTCTTAAATTATTCAGAATATTTGGATCAGAATTTAAAAGTAATATGCCTAAATCAAGATAATCAAAAGAAATAACATCTTTTGTAGTCAAAGATATATTTTCCTTGTAATTCTTATGCCACAAATGTCAGCTCTCTAAACTAACAGTATAATGGTATGCAAGGAACTGTAAAAAACAATCTCCCCTTACTGTGGAAATGGGACTTAGAATTTGCCAAAAAGGAAAGGCTTGTGAGTTGAAATTCTGTGGATGAAAATTCAGAATTTTTATAATTATATAAGCTACCTCTTAGTCTGAGCAGTATATGTCTTCAAGGATAAATAATTTATTAGGTCCTAATAATTTTGCAGTCTTTATAAGATAAAATTGTCTTTTAAATGTTGATTCTTATTGCTAAAAAAGTGAAAAAAAATCATAACAAGTTAAGCAGTTAAAAGTGATGGGATATTTTTTCCATGTTATGTAGATGAAAACAGGCTTTTTAATGTTGCATTAATATCTTGAAAGATAAAACATCATCAGAAGTTGAATGAAGGGCACACTGCAATAAAAATGTTAAATTAGCAACTCCTTTACTTCTTACATTTTCTTGTTTGTTTCCTAGCAAATATTCAGTAGATTTAAAAAAGTTCTTAATCATTGTTTTTTGATTCTACATAATTTTTTAACATCCAGCCAGCTTATATAGCTTGTCTGTTCACAGAGCAGTTTGTGATGACATATATCATCTGTCATCCTCTAATATGGAAACATTAATGACCTTTAAAATACATAGGCAGCAAGTAAGGTTTCTATGCTTCATCAGTGGCGGATGTTGCACTGTTTTTATCAGTGTGAAACAGAGCATAAGAGCAAAAAACATTGAAAATTAAGTCAGAACTTTGAAGGAACGGAGGTAGAAAATGAGAAACTCAGCAGTGATAAATGGAAGACCAAAAAGAAAAATTACTTTTGAGTAAGAAATGACACAACCTCTCCACATACAGACCAGACATTCAAGAACAGGCAAAATTATAGTTGCAAGAGTTTACTTTGTGGATTATCTGTTTGATCTGTTTCAAGCTGAGTGGAAGAAAAAAAGAGAAGGGGAGGGGAAGGGAAGGGAAGGGAAGGGAAGGGAAGGGAAGGGAAGGGAAGGGAAGGGAAGGGAAGGGAAGGGAAGGGAAGGGAAGGGAAGGGAAGGGAAGGGAAGGGAAGGGAAGGGAAGGGAAGGGAAGGGAAGGGAAGGGAAGGGAAGGGAAGGGAAGGGAAGGGAAGGGAAGGGAAGGGAAGGGAAGGGAAGGGAAGGGAAGGGAAGGGAAGGGAAGGGAAGGGGGAGGGGAAGGGGAGGGGAAGGGGAGGGGAAGGGGAGGGGAAGGGGAAGGGGAAGGGGAAGGGGAAGGGGAAGGGGAAGGAATGTACAGCAATCCTATAGTCCAGCCGCCTGACCTGTTCAGGGCTGACTAAAATTTGAAGTATGTTCTTAATAGAATTATCCAAACGCAATTGTTCGGGCATCAACCACTTCTCTAGGAAGCATGTTACAGGGTTTGGCCACCCTCTCAGCAAATAGATATTTCCTAATATTCAGTCTGTTCCTCCCCTGGGACAGCTTTGAACCATTCTCATGCATTCTAGTGCTGGATACTAGGAAAAGGAGATCAGCACCTCCCTCTCCACTTTACCTCCTGAGCAAGCTGTAGAGAGCTGTAGGAGCTATGAGGTCAGCCCTCAGCCTCCTCTTCTAGAAAACCGCATAGGACATTCCTCAGCCACTCCTCACAGGACATTCCTTCCAGGTCTTTCCCTAGCTTTCTTGCCATCCCCTGGGCACATTCAAGTACCTTCACATCCATCTTAAATTGTGGGGTTCAGAACTGCACACAGCATTCCAGGTGAGGAGGCTGCACTGATGTTGAATCCAGCAGGATAATCACCTCTTTGGGCCAACTGATTATGATGTTTTTGATGCATCCCAGGATGTGGTTTTCCCTCCTGGCTTCCAAGTCACACTGCTGGTTCCTATTGAGCTGCTGTTGACCAGCATACTCATTTATTGTCAAACAATATCTATTCCATAATCAGGTAGGTACTCATTCAGCACAGCTTCATGGACTAGCAGCCAGCAAGTGCCTTAATGTGGGGGTTTCTGAAGCAGACATGGGTTAAATCTGTCACATACTGCCAGATGGACATATGTGAATACAGTCATATGTGTCTAAATGTTTTGATCTGCTGTTGTATATATTTTAAAAGGTGCCTTTGTTTACAAATAAAAACAGAAAATAACTAGACTTTCTTTGGAAATATTTTCTTCCAGATAGCATGGTAAAACCAGAAATCTTGATGTTGAATTCTTTTCTGGGGTTTTATTTTCTCCCACAGGTGCTGTTGGAAAGAGGACTCAGAACTAATGCAGGATACTCAGAAATCCACTCTAAGTAAGTACTTTCTTTGAATGAGCATTATGGAGTCACAGTGGTTTATTGAAGTGTTTGGTCAAACGTCCACCAGATGTCAGTACATACTTGCACAATCACATAGGTTGTGGAACAGAGATGTTTGACACAAATCTGGTCCAGATACATTGTCCAGAAGTGCAGTGTTGCATACCACTGATGCTGCTGCTGCAAAAAAGTGCAGATTAGACATCCTTATACTTTCCAAATGACAGATTAAAAAATAGAATTGTGATTCTGAATTTTTCTATATCAAGCACTGTGGCTGCTAGCTAGTTACAACTGCTCTGAGTTTTCATTTGTGAAAACAGAAACTATGTGGCAGAGAACTGCCCTGCAGATATTGTAGCCATTAATATTCTTAAATATGAGAGATTAGGAAAGAAAGAGCTAGATTTCTTCAATCATAATAAATGAAGACGTAAGGAATAATTTTATGGTTGCCTTCAAATATCTATACTGTCTTATAGTGTGGAAGAAGCCAGACTGTTCTTGGACAAGTTCAGCTATAAGGTATAGGACAATAGATACCAGTTGCAATAAGGAATATCGTGATTTGTCAGGAAAAAAAATCACAACGCACAACTGGGTCACACAATGCTTGTTGAATCTGTCTTCAGACATTCAAAGAAGATAATAAGCAACTTCAACAAACTTTGAAGTTAGATCCAGCTTCAAAGTTGGTGTGACAGGGTTTGGATCAGGTGAGCTCCAGAGGTCCTCTCCAATCTAAATTATTTTCTGGTTTTATTTCAGTGGTATTTCAAAAGCAGGAAACTTAAAGGTGCAAAAAAATTCATTAGGCTCCACTATGTTGTCAGATTTTTTTTTTTTTTTAATATAGTTTATGGAAATCAGGAAATCAGCCTCCTGACTACAACAATCAGCTGTCTTTCCTATCAGACAGTTGGCAGCTGCACTGAGATGCCTCAGTGATTTTCTGCATTTTTTGCATGAAGCATCTCTACGAACAAAATTCATTATCATGAAAACTCTCCTCAATGAGAGTTTTTGAATGTCATAATTTGATTTCATATCATTATTTTCTGACATAGTATTAAATACTCCACTTAAGTCCAGTGATTTTTGGTGACAACTTCAGTTAGGAAGTGTTTCAGGACATAGTTTGCATTGTTGGAAGAGTTTAATAGAATGCATCGCAACATCACCAAAATAGAAACAAAGGGGGCCTAAAGTTAACATCTAACTTAAAGAAACAGGCATTTTCTGAGTTCAATAAGAACAATTAAAAAATAATTTTAATGAGAGTTACTATCATTAATCAAATATACTCTCAGTAATCAAATATATTTTCTTGTGAAAATCTATGAACCAATTACAGAATAATTGCATTCCCTTTCACTTTTTCTGCAAAGCTACTCTTAAAAATTCTTCAGATAAAAATTGAAATTTTCGATCCATAATTATTTTCTCAGAATTTTCCAAATTTTTTGAATGATTGATCCCTGTCATCCTCAATAATCTTACAATATCTAACATACAAACTAAGACAAATTACTTATCATGGCTTTAAAAACAGTGGTGTATGTCCCAAGAAGTTTGATAACAACATTTACCTTGGTTACAGCATGGTACTACAAGTGCCAAGGTTGGGTGTTTGATCCCTGTATGGACCATTCAATTAAGAGCCGGACTTGATGATCTTCCTGGGTCCCTTCCAACTCAGAATATTCTCTGATTGTAATGTTCCTATTGCTTTCAGTTTGCCTTTTGTTTATTTTTGTGAATGAATGTTTCATGCTGTACTTAAGATAATACTGCTATTTTACTCACAAGATTAATCAAAACCTTACACGACCTAAGACCTGATACACAACCCTTAACTGAAATGTAGAAGAAACCTAAAGTATTTTCTTCCAGAAGGAAGTGGAAATTG
Source organism: Vidua macroura (assembly GCF_024509145.1). Classification (NCBI taxonomy): domain Eukaryota; kingdom Metazoa; phylum Chordata; class Aves; order Passeriformes; family Viduidae; genus Vidua; species Vidua macroura. The sequence continues at coordinate 52,596,235 of NC_071572.1, read as the reverse complement.
TGTTTCATATATTATTTCTGAAATAATAATGTAATTTGCTTGATTCCCTGTTTTCTGATAATGATCCCTAGAGCACAAAGCAATGTCCAGAGGTGTAAGGCTGCTCAGCACAACAGTTAAAATGTTTAATACTGGCTGACAATAGAGTGTGTTGTACTCCAGGGATGTATTGATATAGCATCTAAAGGCTTTTGTTGGCAAGCCTTAGGCAAAAACTCAAGGTGTGAGGATAGTGTCCTGACAAAACCAGAATCTATTTCCCCACAGGGGTGGGTCTCCACTGGTGCTGTATAAGATGAGGACCATTTTACCTCATTTATCACGTTATTCTCTTTCTCAGGGTTCCAGCTAGTGCCTGTCTGCTGAATAGTCAGCAGTCAAAAGAAGCATGCTTGAGTATTCATATTTTATGGTTTGGAAATACAAAGTGTTTGGGAGTTTTTTTGTTTGATTTTCTGAATTTTTTGGGGGGTTGTTTTATCTTTTGGTTGGTTTTGTTGTTTTGGTTTTTAACTACTCCACAGTTTTAATTGTTTTCAGCATCAAGATAATTGAAATCCCACATGATTACAGTTTGGGGCACTTCACCATTTCTGCTTATCTGCATAAACAATTCAGAGTTTACTTTCTTGTTTCACCCTGCAGATATAGCAGTTTATGTTTGAAATGCTTTTGTATTTTACTTCACCTTTTATGTCAGACTAGTTTGCTTTTACAGTTTCCAAGAGCATTCTGCCACATAATAATACTCTTATTTTATTATTTTATAAATACCATCACATCTACAATATATTTATTTTCTGCCATAAGGAAATTTCTCTGAAGAATTTTACAGCAATTACAAATACAAATGTCTAAAGAGTTAAGTACAGTTTAGGACACAGGAATATTACTTGTTTTTCAGGGATATCTTATACCACACAGGTATATTTTATGGGTCTTTACCAGTAATTAAAAAGAAATATGTACATTTCTTAGCATTCAAGTGAGCTGAATTAGACTCAATACAATAGACAATCTGGTAAAAATATTAAAATTTGGTAACTTCATTACGAGAGGTAGCATAAATAAGTCAAAGATAAATGAGCCTACACAGTTATTCTAGTAGATTGTAATATGAAGACTTCCAGAGCCACATTATGGTAACTCCCAGTTTTCTATCCTATAATGTAAGAATGGGAAAATGTGTCTGCATGCTGAAGTAAGAAAGAGGCATTTAAAATGAAACATATCACTGCTTTCTGACTGCTGAAACTGGTGACTATGTAATGGGAGAGATTGACAGCTCAAGTGAGAAAATATGCATACGCTTTGGACAGTATGGGGGAAAAATATATTGTTTCACAAACATTTTGTGCTCATTAGGATTCCAGCTGTATCACAGCCTATTAACAGGAGTATTTGCTTGCAAATCAAAATATCATATTTCAGGTCCTCCGGGCAGAGAGACTATAACAGCAACCAAAGTTAAGGCCTTCCCAAACACCAGTGTGTCCTCCAAAGCATCCTTGTGTGGTTTAATTTGTTTATTCTGGTTTCCTTCAGACTACATAATATCAAGAATTAATCAAAACCTGGTAATCATTAAGCATAATGAGAGGTCACTTACTGATGCTAGTAACAACCCGTCAAAAGGACATTTTAACATTCACAGGTTTCATTTCCATTTCTAGATTGAGGGGAGCAGCTACAAGACAGTGCTCGTTTACTGTTTCTCCTTTAAATGATTTTATAGCCATTGTTGTATTTCACGTTTTGTGTTGAAAAAATTGCAGAGTGGAGAGGATTAAATAACAGAATTTGAACAATTATCATTCTGTATGAAAAAAGGAGAAAGAAAATCATGTCCAATTGCTGGAAATAAAAATATGATTTAATCCAGATTGGATATAACCATAAAAGTTTTAAAAAAATTAAGCAAAGAATGGAGAAAAAAAAAGGCTAATATAAAACATATAAGATAAAAGAATATTTTTCATTACAGATAAAATGCAACACAAATTCTAGTTTCAAAAGGATGTATGTACACAGAGACATCTGAGTCATCATGCGGAATTTTTAATTCAATTGGCACATTACACAAATGCAGGAGTACTTTTCACAGGAATCTGGGACCCCTTTAACCTGGGGGAAAAAATTCAGAAATATTATTGCAAAAGAATAATCAAAAGCTATAATCATTGAAAGGTTTTCATAGAATGCAAAAACTACCTGTGCTCCATAGTCCTTTACCACCATTCCTAAGACTCTGTAATCCTTCTTGATGAGGCTCATACTGCTCCTGACTGCATCTCTAGTGCCTACATGAAACTTTAGCAGTGAATAATAGTCAGAGGACTGTATGAAGCTTGGTATTCTCTCAATGAAATCCCTGAAACATGCCCTTGGTAAGCAGCACACCTCTCACACATCAGCTTGGCAAGTAGGTGTAGGCACACATTTTGTGGTATTTGGGAGTGGGGCTGTGGCCAAGCCTCATCTCTAATGGGCCACAGTTGTGCAGGGCAGGTGAGCAGCATTGAAGGTAATGAGACATGGAGTGCCGAGGTGCACTGACCAATCACCAAAGGGAACAGAAGGCACACAGGTGTAAAGCATGTAAGATAAAGGATATAAAAGGTTAGGCCTAAGAACAAGGAGGGGTGCTGTTTGAAACCTTCTGGAGTGGTATGATTAAAGCCTTTTGAATTTATACGGTGATACTCTGTGTATTGTGGCCATCTCAATTGTGACACATGCTGTGGCATATGCTCTGCACCTCTCAGAAGACAGTTGCCTGCTAGTATCACTCTAATGATAAAACTAAAATAGAGGCATTTATATGTTTATACAACTCCACTGATTAGTGGTTTTATTGGTTATGAAACTCAGTGACAGTTCCCACACCACCAGTCCTCACACACTTATGTACTGAATATCTTGCCTACTAACACTTTTCATTTTTTTTCTCTGCATGGAAACATCAGAAATTATTTTCACTTACCAAATTTTCATCTAACAAATTCTCTGCTTTCTTGGACTGTAAAAATATTTGATGTTGCGGAATAAGCAAAAGCTAATGAAAAATGAAACCCTAAAAGAAATAGCAATCACTTTGCAATGAATAATTACAAAAAGTTCTGAACGTAGTTTTTCACAGGTATCATTCTTCCTCTGAACAACTGTGTTGAGACAGATCTAAAGATAGTGATAATTGCATGAAGTTGGAGAGTTCACATACAGGGGCATTATTTCAAAATAATATATGTGTTAAAAGTAATATGCATTAAAAATGAAACAGTATTTTTGAATATCAGGTGAGAAGAGAGTAAAACTTAGGGTTATAACAACAATAGCATCAACACCAATAATAATAGTAATAATAACTCACAGTTATTTATAGAAACAGTGAGTATTAAACTGAACTTGAAAAAAATTCCTTGAAATGGGCTTTCACAGCCAATAGTCTCCTGTGGGAAATGAAGTGTGTTATTTCTCTTGAACATTTAAAACTAAATCAGGCAAAACTCTATTGAAAACTTGACAAGGGGTAATTATGAATCACCAGACTGATGAACCATTTGACATAATACATCTTGTCCTCTAGTTAAATTATATTATTCTGTTACTTAAATTATGTTCCTTTTCATTTCTAAGCAGAATTTTTTCTTGTAATGAGTGTTTTATTCACAATGAAGATGCCAATCATTTTTGTTTGAAATGGCAGCTTTTCTTATGAAGTCAAATTTTTTAATTTATGTATTTGGACTTGACTGAAAATAGCTTTTATCAGTCTATTCATTCTATAAGGCTCAGCAGACATGAATTTACAGTGCCTGTATCATGCCTGTATTTAATAGAAGTCACTGTTAAGTATACTATTTGACAGTCATACCTGCATTGGAAGCAAAGTATTAGGTATTTGTCAGTTTAAGGGAGAATTACAAAATAAATCTTTCTTTTTGTTTGTCCTTTTATACATTTTACTAAATCATGAAACAGGCATTAACTATTTGTATAATTTGGGGATAATACTAAGTCATAAAATCAAAATAACTGTAATCTGGTTTTGTTCTCACAAAATCTTTATAATATACTACTAATATTATTTTTAAGAAAGATTAAGATTTCAGTAGAGCAGCAAAAGTTCCTTAGAATTTTCACTATATTGAAAAAAAATAAATGACTGTTGGCTCACTGCAGCCAAAGACTGAGTTCAAATTTTTGATTTTTCATTGCATAGATAACTTCCATAACATGAAGTCAACTGAATTAATTAGGTCTTTCTGGATGGGCATTCATCTTCCTAGAGTTAAAATATTTTCAGTACATATTCTACATTTAAATCAGTGGCTCTTTGCCATTTTAGATTTGTCTAATCTACTTTAGGATGAGAGGACTGTTATTTAGTTTGTTTGACTATAAAAATCAAGTAAGGTAATAAGTTCAGGAATGTATATTGAAAGCAGCTGAAATTTAGTGAGAAAGCAGAAAACAAATGGTCATATAAAAATGTTCTCCCCATGTTTTTTCATAAATCTGGAACATGTATCAGGAGATTAGCCTTAGGATAACAGGCAAAAAGGGACTTAAAGAGGTTTCTGATCTAATCTCTTGGTAACTACAGGTCAACTGTGTGGTTACATCAGGTTTCTCAGGCCTCTATTTAGTCAGACCTAGGAATCCTTCAAGACTGTGCATACTGCACAATATTTCTGGGCAATTTATTCCATTGGGAATGAGGAAAAAGATGCTTTTTATATCCAATGTAAACCTGTCTCATTCAGATTTATGCCCTTTATCCCAGATATTCTTCTCATACACTGCTGTGAAGAGCCTGGCTCCATCCTCTCAGTAACCTCCCTGTAGGCAATGTCAAGAATTCTGTGGGATCCTGTCGCAGAGTCTCTTCTCTGAGTTGAACCAGCTTCTCTCTCCCAGAATCTTCTCACAGGCAGGTGTTCCCACCCTGACCAACCTGCTCTCCATCTGATAAACTTGATTCACTGTGCCAATGTCTTCCCCAGAATGGGGCGGGGGGGGGTGGGGGGCGTCCAAAATTAGTTGTAATTTTCTAAATATGATCTGAGTGCTAAACACAGGAAATAAGCCCCTCTTCTTATCTGCTACCTATGTTCCTGCTAATATGATCCTGGAGATTGTGGGCTACCTCTGCATCCAGGCCACATTGCTGGCTAACATTCAGTCACTGCCCGCCAAGGATTCCCAAAAGCCTTTTCCACAAGGTGGGCCACTAGCCTTTCCCCAGCCTGTATTGATGTCAGAGGATCTTTTTTCCCAGGGATGGGACTTTCTGTGCTTGTTGAATTTCATTAATTTCTCCCTCCTGTCTGTCCTGAAAGATAGCCGTGCCCTGAAGCATATACATCCTCCAAGAGTCATGTCACATGCAGACTTGCTGATAGCACACTGTCATCCCCCCCAGGTCACTGGTAGAGATGCTGAACAGGACAGGCCCTAGTACAGGCTTCTGCAGCATCCTCTGATTATTGCATCCTAGGAGAGTGCAAACTGTTAATGATTATCTGCTCAGCCTAATCATCTAATCAGGTCTTTCTGAGGTTTTCCATCCATGCTATAACATCCTAAACATTGTGGGAGACTGTGTTGAAAGGCTTGATTTTCAAATTACACCTTCTCAACTCCCTTCACCCACAAATTCAGTCATTTTGTCATAAGACAAATCAGACTTATCTTTGACAAATCCATACAAATTTCTCCCAGTCATTTCCTTCTTCGTTGCCACAAGGTATATTTGAAGAGGTTTCACTCCAAGATTCTTCCAGGAAACAAAGTGAAGCCACAGAGAGCAATGTAAGACTAAGCAAAAGAATGGTTTTACATCTCTCTCTCTAAGATGTCCCATATGTACATCTGATCTAGTAACCTTTACAGCAAAGGCCTAGAAACAGAAACTCCAGGTGATTGTTTACTTTGCAATGCCTTAAAAGGAGACAAACTGCTCTCCAGAACTTTCTATTACTCTCCGTTGAATAGAAAAGGACATTATGTTGTCTGTGTAAGGCAGCTGATGTGGGATGCAGTTCATAGACTGTCAAAAGTAAGACTGCACTTGTCTCCCTGATTATACTAAATGAAAATTTAAGAAATCAGTATAGTTCTTCTCATGTAGGGGTATTGTGACATATAAGATGCTCTAGGGTGCATGGTTATTTGTCACCATGTATAAGGCAGGACTTTTTTTTGTATTTGTATCCCTCTCATGTGGCAGTTGATGGCCAAGATACCCCAAGGCATCTCAAATAATAATAAACAACAAAGAAATGTTCATTTTCATCTAGAAAATGAAAGGAGTCACTAATCAAGAATTAAAGAAAGGATCCAGAGAGCCATTAGTTTAATCTAAAATGGAGAATTCTGTATGCAGACATTGACATTTAAATTTTAAAATCTGAAGATGCTTTTCCACTCTAATTTGCTCATGTCAAAGTCAAAGCAGATGTATCTCAACTCTAGAAATCCTAAGGGCCATTAATGTCCTACATCAACCTTCAACACTTCTGAGCATGAACTCTCACTGAAAATAATATACCATAAAATGTTCATCTTGAGATAAAAATCTTCCCCTTATTTCTACCTCATGTGAAGGATCATACTGACAATTACCTGGATCCACTAGATGGGGAAAACCATAATTTTCTGAAATTCAAAAAAGGAAGATGTCACATAAAATCACAGTCATAGGATATCCTGAGTTGGAAGGGACTAAGAAGGATCATTTCTAACTCCTGGCCCTGGACAGCACCATCCCCATGTGTCCAAGAGTATTGCCCAGATGTTTGAACACTGTCAGCCTTGGAGCTGTGACCACTTCCCTGGGGAGCCTGTTCCAACCACCCTCTGGGTAAAGAGCTTTCTCCTGCTATACAGCCTAAACCTACCGACACAACTTCAGGACATTACGAGTTCTGTCGCTGGTAAACAGAGAGAAGAGATCAGTGCCTGACCCTCCTCTTCGTCTCACGAGAAAGTTGCAGACTGCAATAAGGTCTCCCATCAGTCTCCTTTTCTCCAGGTTGAACAGACCAAGTGACTTCAGCCGCTCCTCATATGGCTTCCCCTCAAGGCCCTTCACCATCTCTGTTCTGTCTTGGATGCTCTCTAATAGCTTAATGTCTTATTCTGGAAGCCAAAACTGCCCCCAGCACTCGAGGTGAGCCCACTCCAATGCAGAGCAGAGTGGGACAATCCCCTCCCATGCCTGGCTGGTGATGCTGTGCCTGATGCCCCCCAGGACACAGCTGCCCTTCCAGGCTTCGTAGCATTTTATATTTGGTTACTAGAGAACTGGACAGGGGCTTAAGTATCACAGACAGGTAGAGCAACCTTCAGATCATTAACCAAGTAATGCTGCTCTTAAACTAAAAAATAATTTTCCTTTTAATTTTGATGGTTTACTCTAGGGCCTTTTTTGTTGTTGTTTTTGATTTTTTTTTTCAAATAATGCTTTTGTGTAGTCTTAATTGTGGTGTCATTAAGAATTATTTGTAACAAGCAAAAAGTATTTCAGAAGATAGTGTGATTTAAAAAAATGTCATAAAATGTAGACATGAGTAGGTATGTTCCTGAGATGTTATTGCTCTCTTAGAGAAGGTGGATATGAGCATTTATTTTTTTCTTTTTTTTTTTTTCTTATTTTTTTAAGATTTGGGAAAATTATTTAACAACATATTTTCCAGCTTATTGTAGACAGCAAAAATCAATTAATCATAAGACATCCTGAACAGAGGAGATTTATGGATCAGCATTTCTTGGGCTATGGTGGCCTAAAAAATTAGCTGATATGACTGATGTGGAAGAAAACTTGTTATCAGAACAGTATCAATCTTTATGAATTTAGCTCTACATCATGCAATATATCAGCTTATTCTGAATCTTACCTTGAGCAAGCCTAAGTCACACTGCATATCTATGACAGAAAGTATGGAAGGCTGCTCCTCCATATTCCAGATTTCCCTGAAGTAGTTAGTTTGCATGCTGGATAGAGCCCTTACCACAAGTCTTGAAGAGATCAAGGTATGATGGGGTGAAATAGAAAATTTTTCTATAATGACTAGTGAAAAGACTGCAGACAAATTTGTAGGTGTAGATAGGAAGCTTCATATGGAAAGAAATTCATCAATGGAATCCCATGAGGATGTCTGGGTGCTGAGTATGGGCATATCTAGCAAAATATGCAAAGTAATGATCTGGGAAAGGACTACTCAAGACAAAATTTATATATTTTGTCAAAGGGTAAAGAGTTACTGAAGGATTTTATACTATGGATTTATCAGAAAATAAAATGGAGACAAAACATTGTGACTATAATTCACAAGAAATTTACATTAAAAAATATAATCCAGCTTTCTTGAAGTTACATTAAGCAGCTCTAAACAGGGTTTTGCAACTGAAAAAAAATTACTGTATCAAGGCAAAAAAAAGAAAATAAAATATATTAATATGTCTATGTTGGTACATAATAAAGTGTATGCAGTTCTGACCCTCTACCTTGATTAGAATCCAGAAGGTATGAAAAAATATGAAAAAGTATAAGGACTAGCAAAGATGAAAATAGACTTGGAAATACTTCTGTGAAAACAACAACTAGAGTAGAACTCTTAATCCAGAACAGCGACAACAATTGTGGAATCCATAAAAGCCTAAACAAAATACTGCCATCCATTTTCATGTTGAAATAATAAAGATTAGTTTCTACTGAGCAGAACAAAAATCCCTTGCTATAAATACTGTATGTCCTAATATTAATTTGGGATTTATTTTAGTAGTATGGTAGAGCACAGTCACACCAAACATTTGTTATTTTCATAAAGTTGGTTTCTTAGGGAAAAAATAATTGCCTTCTATACTGCTGCACTGTCTAGTATGGAGATGTACTTACATACTACATAAAACTGATAAGAATTAAGTTGGTAAGTGACAAAGGCTGAGGGAAAGGATGAGGGAGGTTCTTTATGCCTTCTTTGCCTCAGTCTTTACTAGCAAGACAGTTTTCTCTGGGCACCCAGCCCTCTGAGGTAGAAGATTGGGATGGGGGCAGAATGAAGCTCCCAACACAAATTTGGGTGGAGATGTTAATCTGGAGGGCAGAAGGACCTGGACAGATTGGATCTATGTGCTGAGGCAATGGTATGAGGCTGAACATGACAAAGCACAGGATCCTGCATTGGAATCCAAATAACTCAATGTTATGGACCTAGGAATGTGTGGCTGGAGGTGGTTGAGTCACCATCCCTGGAGGTGGATTTAAAAGACTTGTAGATGTGGCACTTAGGGACATGCCTTAGTAGTAGTTTTGCATAATCGTTTGACTTGATCTTAAAGGTCTTTCCAACCTAAACAATTCTTTGATTCTATGTGGCAAAGTCAGCTGCAGATCTAAGAAAATCACAATAACACAGAAGGAACAAATTAATTACAGAATACTTCAAAATTATCTTCTATACAATTTTAGGCATGTATCTTATACACACTTCATTTCATATTTCTATCAGGTGCGATACACTACTGACACAGATATATTACATTGCACACAAGAGATTTATGAGGGGCACAAGAGAGCTGCTTTCTGACCCAAAAATAAGAGGAACATAAGTCTCTCCTATTAAAATGTCCTCCAAAGCTATTCTCATGCTGAAAACATAAAACAAAATTTGATATATTTTTTGTCACTGAAAGTACTTTTAGAAGCTATGAGTCACTATCCTTCACTTGGAAAAAAATTTGTCTTGAGTTCACATAGCTTTTATTTCATATGTTTCTTACAGAAAACTCATTATACAAATGAAATAATAATTTCAAAAAGTAGCACAAATTAATTTTCCTTTTTAAAAATCTCTTCAAAATTGGAAAAGGGAATTGGACTCAAACATTTTTAAAAACAGTATGTGTTTCTTTTTTTATAACCAATTGACTATTTTAATATGGATGTTTTTCTTTTAAATTCCTTACAAGACCTTTAACAGAAATATTACTACAAAGCAGACCTCACAAGTTATCTAAATAATGATAGCAAGACCAAATTCTGATAGAATTAATTCATGTATTACTTGTTTGACTGAGAAAAAAATATGTAGGAGCTGATTTCTCAGGGAGAACAATTATTAAATATTCTACTAATTTGTGATAGGTCTATATCTCTGTGTTCTTGCTGTAATTATTTTTGAAAACTTAATATATTTTTCATTTCCTTTAGAAAGTACATTCTTAAAAAGCTTACTGAAGAAAGAACCTCTAGTAGACCATACTATGACAACAAGAAATATTACTGTGACATTTGCTAATGACCGAAATGCAAATTAAGACATCTAAAAACTTGAAATTTTCTGGATGTCTCTATTAAATAAAACAAGACACATGATCAGCTAATTTCATATTTAAAAACATACTTGCATATTGTTTAATAATTTCACATTATTGTATTTTCCTATATCTGATCTTGAAATTTACTTAATATTCTTTCAAAACCACACAAAAGCATACTGCAAGATTATGAATTCCACTTCAGCTAGGTAATCCTGCAATTTACATCAGCCAAGTTCTATCTGTTTATCGCTTTTGTTTGGTGGTGGTTTGGGGTTTGTTTGTTTTTTCCCCCACTTTCTTGTTATTTAAGACTACTGGGTTTTTTGGAATTAAAATTGGCTGTGCTGACACAGTGGTGAAAAAAAAAAGCTTATCCTTTCTCAAGAAATAACATAAATTGTTCAAGTAGTTATTAGTATTTCTATATTTCTGAGAAATCCAAGACACCCAAGGCTGTGAAAGCAATTAAATCATTTAATAGTAACATTTAATGTACTGCTTTGTCTTTCTTTAAAATTAATCTATTTTCCACACAATCGCAAATTCTGATGGCTCTACAGATTGTTCAACAGTATCTGTAAAGAAAAAGCTGAATCTAAAGTAGCAGCTGCTATTTTGTAGCCCTTTGGATAATTACTAGGAAATGTACGAACTTTTCTCATATATGGTAGTAGAGTTCACAAGATAATCTATGTCTTTGTAACTAAAGGCATGCTGGATAAATCCCTAGTCCTCCAGCTAGAAAGTAATAGAATTTCTTGTGTCTGCAGTTAAGGTCTGTCAGGGTGGATTGCCCATATTCAACTACAAAGAACTTTCCCAGAGAATCTCTGTACCCTCAGGAGCAATCATCACTTCTTTAGTACTTTTTCAGTTAAGTTCTATATCAAAACTCACTAGGACCACATACCAAAAAATGTACATTACATATCCTGAAATGACATTTGAGAGTATGTAGTGGTTTTAAGGGCACATAATTTGCTAATCTGCATGGTAAAGGGGATAATTTGGGGCTATTTTTTCCATTTTGTTTACATGGAGGGTGCCTGGGGAATGAACTTTTCTGAGATCTGCAGTTGTGTTGTGTCTTAAAGATAATGTGATTCTTCATTAAAAATGACAGCTTAAGAGTAAATAAGCATACACTGCAACTGACTGGGAAATGAGAGCCCAAGAGCAGACTCCAGGTACACATTATCTGATGGTATGGAAATCCTCAGAATATTTTAAATTTCTTTTTTGAAATATTCAAGTACTAAGAAATAAAAAATGTTATTTTCTTTAAACACTATGAAATTATGTATAATTTCAATTAAATTATTTAGACTATTTTTATTATGTTGTAATTTCCTGTACTTTTCCAATCTTTAAGTTTCACCATACAGAAGTAGGATATCAATCATCCTGAGACTAACTGATAGATTTCATAATTTATGTTTGAAAATATTTGCATTTCTGGGATTAATATTCATGATTACAGAAAGCAAGATTAAATTTCTGAATTGTATTGAGAAAACTCAGCAAGAAAATCCCACAATGATATATTATGAAAGTATATTTTATTTTCTAAATATGATGTGTGAAATTTAGCAAACTTCTACATTACAAGATTAGACATTATTTAGTGTTTTAATTATGTCACCATTTCCTCTGGCAATACTGTATTAAAATTTTAAATAACCAAAGTTTTTTTTCCCGTTCTGTTTGCTTAAATAAATAGCCATCGGGAATTTTTGCAAGATTCATCATTATGACTTTCATTTTGCAAAGTAAAGTTATTATTCAGCACAGCAGGAGATATAGAGCAGAAAAACTTCTGAAGGCTTCTCTTCAAAGAATGAAAAACATTCAACATGCCTTGCAGTCACTTAATCAACTACAATGCTAGCTACATTGCCAAATGTATTTTGAAAATAGAGAAATAGGCACCTTAGACAGACGTGGCAGAAAAATTAGTGCTTAAACATGATCAGATTTTCTCTCCAACTGAAAAACCATACCTCAAACCGATAAATGTGAAAATTATAATGCTTATAGTTTTAGATCAGCCTGACTATTATAGATAAAACCTGCAAAACAAGCACAGCACATAAAAAACACCCAAGACAGCCCTCAGAATGACTGGAAAGTATACATGAATATTTACTTATCTGGAACTTTTGTGTATATTTTTTGATGAAAAGAACTAGATAAGGACTAGAAGTTATTGTGTATGCTAAATAATATGAAAGTATTAGGCTGTAGCAGTAAGATTATACAAATGAAATAAAAAATGACAGTGTCAAATTCATGACAAATCTGAGTTATTCAAACTTCCTGGTGCAACCATGAGATCTTTCTGGATTTTCTTATTTTATGCTTAGATTATACATAGATTCAAGGATATTTTACATGCAGTGTGTCACATGTCTGTGTTTTTTTCCTAAGCACCATAGTGAAATGGACAGCATGAATTGACTTTCACTCAGGGAAGGAAAAAAACCAAGCTGAAGTTCAAAATGCTCTGCAGCTCTTGACCATGTTGCTTGACACCTGCAGCTGCTTGGGATTCGCAGATCTACAGGGAGCCTCTCAAAGATATAAGGATCTTCTTTAGTGCTTTTCATTTTATCATGACAAAAGAATCAGGCTGAACAAATATGGCCTGTGTATATTTAATAGACTCGACAGAAGCGCAGCTTACTTTAAATGTGGTGACAGAACATTGTCTCACCCAGCTGGGGTATGCGCATCCGAAGGGCAGATAACTTATTCCTCTCAAAGACTCTCATTTCTGTCTTCATTACTTTTATGGATAAAAGGTAGCAATCTATACATCTCTAAGGTAAACCTTTCTTTATTTCTTGAAATAAACTCTTCAAATGGTTTGGGATATTAATTAGTATCCCTATGCAATATTCACTATAGCTACATCTATTCTGATAAATGAAGTGAACCCAAGGGGCACACACTCCCCTCACAGTCTGGTAGATCAGAGTGGTTTCCAGACATATTTCTTAGGTAATCTCTAAAGTCAGATGATCAAACTACTGGACATTTGGCCCTGATTCCTCTCAGCCTCATGGCATTCCTGGAACCCTAAGGCATAACTTCTTCAGTTTAAAATGTCTGAAATAATGTAATACATTTTCTCCCTTCCTTGCTGACTTCCTGGTTCGTCTCTGTCTGCTCATCTGCCTGTCTTTCTGTCCACCTGTCTTTCCTTCCATCTTTCTTGCTCTCCATCTGTTTTTCTTTCAATCTTTCTTTCTTGTCATTTTTTCCTTCTGTCTTCATCTGACTGTCTGTTACCCTTTCTTCTTCATTTTCTCCGGCCACTTGCTTTTCCTTGCCTTCTTTCTGCACAGCACTCTTACTTGAGAGGTAAATCATATATTTAGTATCCTGGGGCAGTTTCTTAATATAAGTCCATTTGTTTCTTTTCTCAATGACTTTTCTTAATTTATTTCTAGGAAATCATGGGTAATATTGTAGAGACAAAAGCACCTACACCAGGTTGAACTTCTTTTTACTGATTTTAGAGAATAACTTTTGGTGTGAACTGTGTCCTCAAAGTAATCTTTTTGTGATTTGCTTTGTCTTGAAGAAAACTACAATGCATACAACATGGCTACTGGATTGATATCATCAAGAAAGACAATTACAATGAAGAAATTTGACAGCGAGTATATGTCTAAGTTATCCCACGTTAGTTTCCTGTAAGCAGAGTGTGATGTTGTCAGCTGGGCCACGTTATTACACTGCAATTCTAGTTTTCTTTTTGTAGAATCTGGAACAGGGGAAAGAGAAATGGATAATGAAGATGTGAAGTCAGGACATTACCAGCCAGCGGTAACACTTAATCCCAAACACCTGGAATTCCTGTGTTGGTTTGGTATTTTTTTGTACTTCAAACTGAATTTAATGCACAAAACAGATTTACAAAAACTACACTTTCTTTTTTTCTTCCTCCCTACCAATAAAATCTTTGCTAGTAAATATCAAGCTGCTGCCTGAAGTAAGTATCTGAAATTTCTTCAAATATTAGAGGACCCAGAAGCAAGGGTAAACATTGTTCCAACATTTCTGGCTAAGCTGTGAGTTTTTCTGAATTATTTGATTTGTCTCCCAACATATCCCACCGGTAAAGTAGGGCTCAGGCAGCTCAGCAGGAAAGGTAGTGTAAAATATTCACCCTGGATCATTAAAACTTTGAAACAGTGTATTCTTTTACCCACTCTTGGTCAGGGATTAGAAAATGTATTATCACTTCTGCAGATTCCAAGCACTGTAGCTACTGTTCTATTCATACCTTGAAGCTTTCTGTCCCTGAGGATACCTTCTTTAAGGAAACTATTGATTTTTTCCCTTCTGATGTACAGTCACTCACAAAGTATTCCAGTCTTCTGTTTGCCTGCATGACTTTTATGGAAGGAATCATTGATTTTATTTTTTTTTTTGTAACAGGTTTTTAAAATAGTTCTTTTAAAAGTTGCCTTTTTTTCCTCTTCTGTGTCTGTAAAAAGAAGAAAAGTAAAGAATATAGAAAGGAACTGTGTTGTCATTGAATTTATGATGCATGTGGGATCCATATATACAGACTTTATAAAGGTGTTACACAAATTGGCTGCAGTTCTCTGGAAAACAGCCTATTTTGTGAGGAAAATATTCTCTGTAAATAAAACTGAAGTTAATAATTTGCAGGCATTCTTTTAATTTTTTTTATCTTGTAGGTTTTGTAATGATATAAATAAAAAATACTTTTGTATAGTTAGGACTTTCTCACTATGAATTTCTATAAGTGAAGTTTTACATCAAGATTCTTGTTAGATACAAATCAGAACTGTAAGCTTGTGTTCAATTTTAAGTCAGTCAAACCACAATAATTTTTTTATTGTGAGATTTTTCCCAATTCTAATGCCTCTTTAGAACCAGTGATAGTACATTTGTTGTATTGATTTTATTCTCTCTTGACACAGATTAGCGTCTTCTGAAAAGAGCTCACGTGTACACATAATTTTGTGTACCAAAATAAATATAAGCTTCTATGTAATGATTTATTAGTTTCTTTCTTACTTACATGTGTGTGTGTTTACATGGATGACTTATTGTATACTAATTACTTTTGTTGATATATACAGACCTGGTTGTTTAGTAATATTTTTGGTTATGAGTGAAGAGGAAGGATAAAAATTCAGCTGTGTCATGTTTCAGAATCAAACCCCAATGACTAATTAATTAGGCAGATCAAGCTCCTTTTATACTTATCTCTAGGAGTTTTTAAAAACAAAAAATAGAGGGTTTATATATACAAATTTACAGTATTAAAAAATTGTTAGTTACACATTGTAAATCTTTGCCTAACCACTCCAAAATGCTATAATAAACTTTAAAATAAGTAAAAATATCACCATGAAGTAATATTTTTTTAGAAGAGTGCAATTTTAGTCAGATTATTTAGATTAATTATTGTGATACAGCAGATTAATTTACATTACAAGGCACTGACACCTAATACAACATTGTAGCACAGCTAATTCACATAAAGTTGCCATGAACAGTACTCTTATTTGGAATTCAATTCCTTATTCTTCTAATGACAATGGGAATTTTCATATAATTTGCAGAGATATAAGAGTTTTATTTGGCAGTTTGACCCACTGCTTGTTTATCCATTGGCTATGAATGTGATCTGAAAATTGTGTTGGAGAGATGCATATGACTCAAATAGTTTTCAAGTTTGTTTACAGAAACTGATAAATGTTAATATCTTCTGTCCATGTCACATTTTCAACTTTAACTGCAAAAAGGGAACTTACCTAGTCACACAGAATCGAGGAATTTTTTCATACTTACCTGACACTTTTATATGAGAATAGAAATACAGAAATAGATTAAGAAATCCTTTAAAGTTCCTCAAAAATAGAGTGAAATATTAATGAATGGATAATTTAAGTACAGATCTTTAGTCTGTTAAAAAAGTGCTTAACTTGCAAATGTAGTCAAAGGAAAGAGGCAGGTGTCTTTGATGGCATTGAATGGAAAAACCTACCTTCCTGTTTGATTCTTACTTTTTTTTTTTTTTTTTTTTTTTTGTATCCTGGGTTAGACACTAAGGGTCAAGTGAAATGGATTTTTATAATGGAAATTGAGTTAATTACAAATTTTTAACCCCATCAAGCACTATTTCAAGCCTTAAATGTTCTAACTGAAACACTTTTGAGATGTCATAGTAGAAGCAGTACAGTAAATGCTAGTTTTCTCTTGGGAGAAACAATTGGGTTGTTATGGGTATGCAGTATTTTCTTTTTATTCAGTTTTTTTTTTAGTACTATTAATTCATCAAGGTTAAAATATGCATGATTTGTCCTGTTTGTTTCAATGAAATTGTACACAGGCTTGAATCTACTGGAGACATTTCCGTATTTTTGGCAGTTTGTCATTGCTTTTCAAAAGATTTCAAAATAGGTTTATAATATCCTACAATGATATGAGTGAAAGAAGTGACTGAATTTGTTTTAAGAGCCATGAACTGTGGAAATTCATCTGGAAAAGACAGCTACCTGCACATTTTATAGAAGGAGGCTAAAGTAATTTACAAAAAGGCAATCAGAAACTCTTCAGTGAAATAAGCCCTACAGAGAATTCTTCAAGCCATTAAGACAACAGTAATTTAACAAAATCCAGAGTAGAAAGGCCCTGCTGTTCAAGTTATTGTCTATCTAAAGTTATTTTAAATTGTAGCCTGTGTGGACTGTAGCCTTCTTAAAGATCCAGAGCCCTAACACACTGGGAGTTATTGGGAAAATGCACATTGCAAGACATGGAGAAATAGCTATGTTTAACAAAGTTGACAAATTAGAAAAGTTTATCATAAAAAAATGAAAGGAAAGAGAAAAAAAATCAGACCTCTGCTTCTACTTTATTTTATGCCTCAAAAGTCTCCAACTTCACCTTTTGTTAGGTATCTTTTGTAAGTGCTCTATCTGTGCTATAGGATTATTAATCTCTCTTTTCACTAATGAGAATTGTTGAAGTCATTTGGCACAAAATCTTCACTGAACTGTAGAAAGGCTTTCTTTTCACAGAATATGTTGAATGTCCTTGAAAATAAACAGGTGATGAACAATTTACTTGATGATTCAGGTTAGGTTAAAGACCTGTATGCCATTCACCTGCCATGTAAATAGATGAAAAATAGGTAGATGGTTAGAACAGTAGGTCTTCTTACTTACAGTGAACATTGCGTAAAAGCAGAGTTCCATCCTGGAGTTTAGGACATGCTCATACAAATTGCTGTATGATTAGGGAATAATCACGCAAAACACTTAAATATTTGCTCAGCTTCCAGTGTGAAAATATTTACTACTGACTGGAAAAAGAAGGAGATATGTTAAATGATGAAAAGACCATAGTAAAACACACCTAAAAACTGAGCTTTAAAAATATTTTTTTATCCTTGAAATTAAATTGTATTTAATCATAAAAATAGTATACACCCTTCACTATGAGAAAGACACATAATTTTTTTTTCTGTTAACTAGATAGGTGCACTAAGTGTTTTCCACTTAAAAAGAAAGGGACATGTCTCACAACAGTTTAACAGTTTTTGTCTCATTGAATAACACTAAAAAAGAAAGCATTAAATAGATTAGGTATTTTTTTGTAGTTTGTTCCTTGTGTATTAATTTTATTTAGCATGGCTTATACCATGTCTTTGATTCTTCATGCCTTCTTTGGCTTCTTCTGCCTTGTGAGTTCAAGCATATTTTTTTCACACTATGCTCTGCATACTTAATATTTTATTTTAATTTCTCAAGATTTTGCAGAAAAATTCCACTTTGTACAATTTCCTCTTTGATTCCTACTTTTCTGACTGCAAAATATGTGTGCACATGGAAGAGCTTCTCCCAGCAGACTTTGCAAAGATGGAGCTAGGGCATCCTGAATGGAAATACAAGGGAATTTTTCTAGCATGATTTGTCTCTGCCAAGGAAAAAAACTGAAAATTACTATGTTCTCATCTTAATGTGATCTTTTCCTAATGTTACATTCTTCAAATCAAATATATTGGAATTTTTAGTGTGGATATGGCCTTGCAAGATCTGGTAGATTTATCATTATATTTTTATAGAAGGAAGAAAAAGCTATTTACAAAAAGTAATCAGAAATTCTCCAATTAAATAAGCACTATGGAGAATTCTTCAAATCAATAAGACAAAGGTAATTTAACACAGCTCATGACAGAAAGACCCTAGTGAAGAAACTATTGTCTGTCAAAAGCAATTTTAAACTGTAGCCTGTATGTACTATAACCTTGTGAAAGATCTGGAGGCATAATACATTGGAAGTTCAGAGCATTTTCTAGTTTTTCCATGACTGAGGATTCACTGATGCTCCTTCGTGGCATGGTATGTTATTTGAGGCCTTATTGTGCCCAAGGGACATAAAAATCTGTTATTAAAACTCCCAGAGAAATGTTCACTTGAGGCAGTTTGAGGAGGCAGAAGGGTTGGTGCTATGACTTCAGCACAAACTACATAACCTATACAACCTCCTCCATATCCTAACCTTCAGTTGTTTTCTTCTCTAGAAAAATTTAATTCTCTGTTTTTTCACTGTGTTTCCATTTCTTCTGCGGTGCCATGGTAGAACCTGTGTTTTTCCTCCCAAAGTTAGAGAAATGGTAACAGTAACAGATTCACAGAAAGGAAACAACATGTAACACAACACACAGACATTAAATTAGTGCCCCATGCCTTATCTGAGAGTTGGATATAGGTCAGATGACATTTCTCTAGACTGCTGATAGATGAGAATTCTGTCCTTTTTCTAGACATATGGATGAAGATATGAAAAGTGGTGCTTTTAAATAACTTAGTTGTATGGAAACTGGTTTGTACATGAGCGCTCCAAGTCCTTTTCCTTAGTGGCTATATCACTGGTGTTCTCATCAGTGGGGGTTGGACAAGAGGACTGAAGGGTCCTGAGGAGGTCACACTGGCCACCACTATCTTTCAAAGAAAATTTGCCATGTAGTTTTGCTACAATAAATTTTCTGTTTAGTCCTTGTGACAGCAACAAAGCAGTCTCGCACACACACACATACCCTGGCCCTTCCTGCCATCTCTAATGGGAAATGTGGTTCATCCTAAAATGAGAACACCCTGTGGGGATTGCACAAAAAACTCTTTGGCCATGGTCTTGCAGGTTACTAGCTGCTTGTCTTTAAAGAAGTACTGCTATGTCACCAAAACTTTAGACGTTTCTTGCATGTTCTCAAAAGGGATTTGTTTAGACACTTTTTAAAGGTTAGTGATCTATTTCAAATCTGCAAATACAAGGACTCTTTAATCAGGAATAGGAATCTTCAGCAGTTCTTTTTTTTCCTTTTGAGAAAACTTTTTTTTTCTTTTCATTTAAATGAGTGAAATCCCATCTTTATCTAAGTAATTTTTCCTCTTGACTGTTGAAAAAATTCAAAGCTAATATACTCTAAGTGTTCTCCAGGTATAATTGAATTTTCTATTATCTTCCAAAGGTGAAGAATCAAGTGTCCATGAAGTATAATATATTTGATATAGCATTATTTCTATTTGATTTGATAGTTAACATTATGAAGACCTTTCCCTTGTGTAGTAAAAACCAGTGTTTGATTATAATTGCCATCCTACCGTGAATAATCCCTTCATTCACTCATAAATGCAATTAGAATATTCATATTTTATTAGATATTTGATAAGTAGCACTGGCTTAATTTCATATTCCTTAGGACAAAATCTGATAAATCACACAAAAGGAGTAAATTAAGCAAGTTGTATGCAAAATAGTTTAGTACAAATGTCAAAGTTCAAACATTAGATAGTATAGTCATAACCCACAATCTAGATACTATTTTTCATCAATTTTTACCGTGTCCATATCAAAAAAATGCCCCAAAGAAGGGGCAAATCTTTTTTTGAGAAATGAATATACATATAAATAAACCAAAAGACTAAATATTTAATATCTTTTTGTTATCTTTGTGTAATCTCTTATTTTGGGAAAAAATATGGAGGCAATATATAGAGATATATAGACATATATATAGACATAAATATAGACATATATATAGACATATATAGCCATAAATAGCCATATTGACAAATAGCAGTTCAAATACGACAATACTGTAGATTTCTCCAAAATGTGGTTAATTTCTGTAAATTTTAACATTTTATTACTTAAGTGAAGGACTTAAGTGAAGAAATCCCTTATTTCAAGGGATTTTTTTTTTTTTAGGGAAAGAAAATAATGTGGTTTTCTGCATTTGGGGCTTTTTTTTTTGGTTGGATTGTTTCTTAAAGCCTGATTAAATCACTAATATTTTTCACAATCATATCAGCTGCAGTTAAGCTTTTTACTAAACTATGTTATTGTTGCTGATTAAAACCAGTCCTATAGAGAAACAGAAAGAACCAGTAGTACACAGTAACCAGTACCATTCTGATATGGTAAACCCACCTTTAGATCCTAACACAGAGCTGTGACTTGAACATGAGTCTAAATGCCTAAATACAAGTCTATTATTTCTGATACTTCAAAATACGTTGAGACTACCTAATTTTTCACTAAAAATAACTTTTTTTTTTTCAAATTGCCAAAGTTCTCTGTTCATGGAAAACCATTTTCTGTTCAAGTTTATTTATAATTGATTGATCTAAAAGACATCACACTTCTGAGCTATCAAACTTAGAAAACAGCTGACATCCACCTCTTCTGACAGTGTTGTTTATGGAAGACCTACTAAGCTTCACTGCTGCTCTGGGCAAATCATCTTATTTTTTTGAAGATGGAGTCCACCATCTTTAAACAACTTCCAGTTTTCTGTTTAAGGATGTCAGCTGAGATAATATTTCACATTACATTTCTTATGCACAGCATTTCTCATAATAATGTTGCACCTCTAAGAAAAAAGCAGTCTCTCAACTTGCTCCTGCAAAATTACTTTTGTTCAGGGAAAGATGTATTACATGGAATTCTGTAAGAGCTAAAATTTAACTTCAGAAGCTTGCTATCACTCTTCATTTCCCTTTTTGGTCATAATTGTTCCAGTCCAGAACAGCTGAGAACATTTTGTCTTCATCTTTTTCTTTAGATGAGGATAAAGAAATAATTATCCAAAGGATTAAAAGGATATATGTTTTGTGGTTTAATCCCACCTGGCAACTAAGTACCGATCAGCCACTTGCTGACTTCCCACCCCTTCCCAGCTAGGGGAGGAGGATCAGGAAAAAAATAAAACTCTTGGGCTGAGATAAGAACTGCTTAATAATTGAAAAAAAAACAACAGACAATAACAGTAATGATGATGATAATAACAACAGTAATAATAATAATAATAATAATAATAATAATAATAATAATGAAAAGGAATGAGAGAGGAATAAAACCCAAGAAGAACAAATAATGCACAAAGGAGTTGTTCACCTGCTGACCAATGCCTGTCCCCAGGCAGCTATTGGCAAACTTATGGAATATACCTTTGAGTTCTTCATCCAAGATATTTCTGAAGATGTTGAAAGACCATTGGACCTAAAATTACTTATATATAGAAACTTTATTCACTAAAATGAAAAAAAATACAGAAAATTACTGCCTGACAAAATTTATGTGATCTAGTCTAGATCCTACATAGTGCTTTATATATCTGAAAATTAGAAAAAATATACAAATCTTTATTTTTAAGCATTTCTGTTAAGGTAGTTCTCTATTAATATCCCTTTAACTTTACTAATATTAAAGAGTTTCGTGTATAACTAGACTTTAGTAAAACATTTGATACTTCTTCCAATAGCATACTTCTGAAGGAACTGGTTTACCATGGTGTAGACAGATGTACTCTTCAATGGGTAAAAAATTGGATGGATGGCTAGGCTCAGAGTGGTGGTGACTGTATATACATCCAGTTGATGTTCAGTCACCAGTGGTGTAGCCCCAGGGCTCAGTCCAGCTTAGGCCAATCCTGTTTAACTTCTTTATTGACAACCTGAAGAGGGGATCAAGAGCACTCTCAGTCAATTTGCAGACAACACCAAGCTGGGTGGGACTGTTACTCTGCTGGAGGGTAGGAAGGCTCTGCAGAGGGATCTGGACAGGCTGGATTGATGGGTCAAGGCTGGTTGGTAGAATGACTATCCTGGGAAGTGTCCAAAAGTGTGGATGTGGAACTTGGTGAAACGACTTAGTGGTGAACATGGTAGCGCTAGGTTAAAGGTTTATCTCAATGATCTTAGAGGTTTCTTTCCAACCCTAAAGATTCAGAGTGCTATTTTCTTAGAATTCTTCATTCTGGAATTCCTGAGTGAGGCATGGCATTATACTCCCTGTGAGGCTTTAGGACTGCAACTTTAGGCTTCAATTATTTCTGCAATTATAGGTTATCAATTTCTGATGAATAAGTTTATTTTATAGATACAAGCTAGTCCTGAACTAAATTTTTCAGTTTTAAGTGACATATACTAACCTTCTTACTATTTCTGGCTTCTTCATTTTTGACCATCTTCCTAAATTTTCTCTCCCTTTTCTATAGACAATCTTTCTGCTTTTTACTATAAAACTCTCTACTTGGTTTTGTGATATTTATAGAATCATAGAATACCATATTCTTCATCTGTGTTCCACATATACATTTATAATGATGTTATGAGAGAGATATATTCTGTTGAAGGCCTCCAAAGGGTGATTTAATCCATCTAAATTAGTACTTCATCTGTTGGTAAGTTAAACATGCCCAGAATTTTTTTCTGGCACTTGAGCCAACAGCCTATATCTGTTCTATTAATCTATCTTCACCTTAGAAAAAAATTTGGCAACACCCAAACTGAATATGGAAGATGATCCTGGCTCATATCAGCTCTTGAGCTGTGCCCAGAAATTGTCAGGCAGAGTGTTACTTGTTTCAATTCAAAACTATGCTAGGGATTGTTCCACTTTCACCTAAAATATACATGAATAAATTACATTTCCCTAAAATGTTCCCCTCTTCTGTCAATGTACTAAAAGAGCAGATATAAACTGGAAAGAACAGTGTTTGTTTGCTTGCCTGGGAGGTGGTAATGATCAGAGTCCAGTTACTTCGATGGATAGCATATTTAGCAACTTGTAAAGGCTTGTTCACTGGAACCTAGATGGAGGGAAAAAGAGGAGAAAGATATTTCTCTTCAAATACAAGGATTGTCATCTATTTGGGATTAGTCCTTTAAAGGCAGAATCCGTAACTAATTTCTGTTTGTTATCTGATTATATTATATATCTATATATTATTTAGATATATATTATATATTATATATTATATATTATATATTATATATTATATATTATATATTATATATTATTACATATCCATTATCTATATACGATACCAGGATTATATCACATTGTGGTGGGTTCACCTGGGATGAATGCCAGGGTTCCACCAGTCAGTCTCTCCCACTCCCCTCCTCAGCTGCATAGGGGGAGAAAAAATGTAACAAAAGGCTCAAGGTTCAGGATAATAACAAGGAGAGATCACTCACCATTTAGTATCATGGACAAAATTAAGCTGACTTGGGGAAATTAGTTTAATTTCTTACCAATTAAATCAGGGTAGGATAATGAAGAATAAAACAAAATATTAAAAATACTTTCCCCTCATCTCTCCCTTCTCTCCAGGCTTAACTTCACTCCTTATTTTCTCTACCCCTTCCCCTCCAGTGGTTCAGGGGGATGAGAAATGGTGTTTGTGGTCTGTTCATAACACATCTCTACTGCTCCTTGCTCTACAGGTAGAGGTCTCGTCATTTTTTTTTTTCCTCACTTTTCCTCACTTTTCCTCACTTCTCCTCACGTTTCCTCACTTCTTTACCAATGTGTAGTCCCTCACACAGAAGAGTGTCATCCATTAACTTCTCCAATGTGAGTCCTTCCTGTCAGCTACACTTCTTTAAAAACTGTTCCATGGGGTGCAGCCCTACAGGAACAGAGTGCTTGAACAAGAGTCCCCCCACAGGGTCACAAGTCCTGCTAGAAAACCTGATCCAGAGGGGGCTCCTCTCTACATGGGACTACAGATTCTGTCAGGAGCCTGTTCCAATGCAGGCTTCCCACAGGGTCACAGCCTCCATCAGGCAGTCTCTCCAGCCTATCATCTACCATGGGTTGCAAATGGATCTCTGTTCCAACATGGACCTCCATGGGCTGCAGGGGGACAACCTCCCTCACCATGATCTTCACCATGGGCTGCAGGGGCATCTCTACTGCTGTGTTAGAGCACCTCCTCCCTCTCCTTCACTGACCTTGGTGCCTGCAAGGCTATTTCTTTCATATATTTTCACTTCTCTCTCTGCTGCAATTGCATAGTTTTTTCCATGCCCTTAAATACTTTTTCCTAGAGGTGCTACCACCAATGCTGATGGGTTTGTCCTTGCCCAGTGGCAGGTCCATCTTGGAGCCAGCTCTGTTAGATATCTCACAGAAGCCACTTCTATAGTCCCTCTCTACCTAAGCCACAGAAAACCAATACAACCATACAGTATTACCCTATAGGATCCCAGATTTTAAATCTGTTCTGAAATCACCAGCTAAATAAAAGTTTTGTAATTCCTCCCTGTCTCTGAAAGCAGTGTTGTTCTTAATGCATAGAAGAGAGTGGTAAATGTCACCACCCCCTGAGGCACATACACAATCATGGGTCCCATCAAGTCTAGCTGCGACCTCTGGTCTGTCCCTCCAGTACTCAGCCCTCAGACTCCTGCTCTCTGTGCAGCTCTGGCTTCTCAGATAACTCATTTTCAGGGCAATTAGTCCTCTCTTGTACATTTATGCCAGCTAACAGGTGGCATCAGTTCATGCTTATGCTGTAATAAGGAGACAGTTGCTCATTTATCGATGTTAGAGAGAAATCAAATTCAAATACAGGAAGAATAATTTGTTCTCAGAAAAGTTCCTCAAATGGCTCCCAATTCTACTTGTTCTTTAAGTAGCCAGGGCCATAAATATAGCCAGGCCTATCAGCTGCTAGATGAATCTCACTGCAGACACAAGTATCTCAGTAGAAATCCTCTTGGCCACACTACTTACTACTCTTCAATATTGGTTATGACATACTCTTCCATCAGCATTACTTCAGATGGTGAAATTTGAGCATATTCTCTGAGCGGGTCAGCTACGGCCTGGCTTGTATGCAAAGTTGCTACAGGATCTTGGGCAGTAGAGTCCTTGTTTGTGGCAATATGCAATTTTATCCCATTTCAATCTTTCAAAATCTCACTTACAGAGCATGTTTTCATTTAACAGCTATGCATCATGCTGCCTCTGGCAATGTTATCTTCACCTGTCACATCCTTTTCCCTCCCCTTTCTGTTTCCCTTGCTACCTGCTATAATGATATGTCTCACTGGCAGAATGGGTAGCAGAAGAGGTTAAGTGCACATAGTACACTTGAGCTCCTTCTCTGCCTGCTCTGCAAACGTGATGGGGAAAATTGCAGTAAGGTTGACTACACAAATAATCCATGTCTATTTATTACAAACTTGAAATAATGCAACTTTTCCTATTTTGTACCTTGATTTTGAGTGGGCTTGTAAAAAAAAAAGGTTTTTAGTACAGGTGGTTTTCCTTCCTCTAACTGCTCTGTACTTCAGTCAATGTAACAGATTTCTGCTTGGGAGTGAGATATTTCTATCTCCTCTCAAGACTCAGGAAGATCACTTCTAAATACACATTGTTAATAAAAGCGTGCTTTGCCTCCCCTCCTCCAGTAGCAGCTGAAGCATATTAAAGCCAGCTACCTAAATAAAATGATAGTTAAATCTTGGCTGTGTCATAGAGGATTGGCATTTCCAATGGAGATGTGTCTTCAAAAGTACTGTATATGAAAATTTCACTTCAGGGGGTTTGAAACACACCAGATGCTTTCCAGAGATGATTCTTCCCATCACAAATAGTAGAGATCATACTACTTTAGATACAGCAAGGTCCCATAGGAATAAAGTATGATCAAAGACTTTTTTTCCCCTAGCTTTTATAGTCCTTTTCTGTGGCAAATAAGGAGTAAAAGTGAACCGAACATTTGGATTGCCTAAGGCAAGCTTATGAACATATCTCAACTCTTTTGCAGCTTATATTTTCTTCTGTTTGGATTTGATAACTCTTCAACTAAGCCTTCCCTTCTCTAGTGCAACTGTGATCCTCCCTGAACTGATTCTTTTCAACAAAATAATGTAGCACAATTGCATAAAACTGGATGTTCTTGGAAGAAGAAACAAAAATAGTCAATTCAAACATAGAAAAAAATGTATTTTGCATTCAGTCTGTTAAATTTTAACATCTAATAATCCCTACATTGCAGGAAAAAATCTTAATCTCCCATATTAATTATCATATCATTGTGAAGTCTAAAATATTTCTATTTGGTACAGACTAGAATAAAAGATTGTCAGTTTTGTTTCGTATAGTAAATCCTCAGCCTTTTATGCAATACAAAATAAGGTGCAACCTGGCTATACTTTCAAGTTGAATTTAAATGCAAATTGAGCTAAGAATGAAGTTTTAATTAACTGAAGTTGCTGAAGGAATGGACATTCGTCACAAGGGTTAGCTTTTTTGTTTAGTTTTGGGGTAATAACTTGCAAGGTGAAAAGTTGTCCAAGAGTGTTCACTTTAATAAAAGAAAATACAAAGGGGGAAAATAGCTGAAAAAATATTAGTGAAGGAACATCCGATGTAAATTTCCTTTGCATTATTAAAATGCTGTATTTATACATATACTTACAGAGATATAGATGTACGTACAGTGCAATTTCTGTTCTTATATAACTATGTTTCAGTCCAGAAGTGTTTACTTTAGGATATAAACAGAAATTTTTAGAATAAAAAATAATTCATAATATTAGAAACTGAAGAGAACTTTTTGTCACATACATTTCTATCTCAAAAGTTACATGAATCCACTTGCAAGTATTTGGCAGTTTGTTCTTCCCTAATACTACATCAAGTAAAGGTCTCATCCCAGAGAAATCTTTCATATTTTGCATTTTTTTCAAAAAAATGTTTCACTATAGTTATTCTATGCTATGCCAAACATTTAATGTTCTCATTTCTTTGTGAATTAATTTTTATTTTCAGTTCATTTGCTTCCCAACATTTTGAATTTCTGCAGCATTACTTATGTTTAAATAGTGAGAAATACTAATTATGTTTTATGACAGCATTATAAGGTGAAATCCAAAGTTCTCCACCTGTGGATGAACAACTAGTATATGTTGGGGGCCACCCATCAGGAAAGCAGCTCAGTAGAAAAAGACCTAGAGATCCTAGAGGCTACCAAGTCATACATAAATTAGGAAACCGATTTTGCTGCAAAGAAGGTTAATGATCTTCTGGGTCGAATTAGATGAAATATTGCCAGCAGGAGAAGGGAGGTTTTCCTTGTCCTCTATTCTGCCTTGGTGAGGTTTCACCTGAACTGCTGTGTCCATGTCTGGACTCTCCAGTGCAAGAGAGACATGGACATATTGTGAAGAATGCAACAAAGGGTGACAAAAATGATGAAGGCACTGGAGTGTTTCTCCTATCGGAAACGGATGAGATAAATGAACTGCTTGGCCTGGAGAAGAGAAGGCTCAAGGTAACCTCATCAATGTATATAAAAACCTGAAGGGAGAGTGGAAAGAGGGTGGAGCCAAGCTCTTTTTATTGGTGTCCAGTGACAGGAGAAGTATTGTATGTTGGGTTGATTTAGTCAGGGATTTTATTAATGTTAGTTAGGTTTGTTCCTTGTATTCCCCTATTTTTCCCTCACAGTGGTTTGCTCCAAGTTGTTTACCTGGAAAGTTCCTGCCACTCAGACCTGTCAACCTTCTCACTTCTCCCGGTTTTCTCCTTACATGGTCCTGTCAGTCAAGGTTTGTTCACTCCTTGTCGGGGTGTCAATCTTGTAACCTCTCCCAGCTACTTCATGAAAGTTCTGCATCAATCACCCCACCTTAGCCCTTCTATTTGTCCCAGAACTCTGTACCCACCTCTGTTATGTTACCATTGGTTGTTACAATTTATGTCATTCCTCTATTGTTTGTCCCTATTGGGTGAGACAGGTTTCCACCCCTGTCCGTCCACCCCCTATTTAATCTGTTGTTGTTCTTTGTCCATCAGCATTTGCATTGCATTGCGCTGAGAGCAATTTGTTCCGACCACGCATGGGGGAATAAAAGTTCTTAGGGCTCGCAAGTAAAAAGTTCTTAGGGCTCACCAGCAAAGTGTCCTTCTCTCATCCCTTTGTCTCCTCTCAGCTTGTGAAGCTACCAAAGCTGCATTACCCACACCACAGCACTCAGCATAACCAGGGAGGCAGACGCCATACCCCTGGAGTGCCTGCACACACGTGGCGGCCACTCGGCCTCTCATAGGCAGTGTGAGCTGGCGCTTCTCAACTGCTTGAGGTCGTAGCAGGTAGCCGCCTCAGAGAAGAATCAATGGATACCAGACCGAAACACGGAAGGTACTGTCTAAACCTCAGGAAACACTTTTTTCCTCTAAGCGTGACCAAGCATGGGTTTCCTGGGGATATTGTGTGGTCTCCCTCTTCCCAAGGTATTCAAAAGCCATCTGGACACAATCCTGGGCAACTGGGTCTAGGTGGCCCTGCTTGAAGGCAGATGGACCACATGACCAGAGCTCCCTTCCAACCTCAGCTGTTCTGTGATTTTGTGGTTCTGTGACATCTTTCCTCTACTGCACACCTTCTTTTTAGATTTGATTGTATTTTATTGATGTGTAAGTTAACACTGGGGGATAATCAGTGCAGCACTTCTGAGACTGTAGTTTACGTGTTAAGTATGTGCCAAACAGAAGTTGTGAGTTACAAGAGTTCATGTTTTTAAGGATAAACTCAAAAGACTGTTAGGGCATTTATTTTAAATTATATGGCTTTCAATTAAGGTACACCAGGAAACAGCAGAGTTTATCCCTATTAGATATTTACACATGTGATTGAAAATAGAATCTATTCCTATATACTGCAAAAGT